>NW_024582056.1:20691181-21018519 GCF_017639235.1 Corvus kubaryi
GCCGCTTCCGGGCAGGCGCTCGGCGGGGGCGGAAGCGGGGCTGGCGCTGCCGCGCGCGTGGTTGGTGAGTGAGCGAGCGGCCGCGCGCGGGAGGAGGAGGAGGAGGAGGTGGAAGAGGAGGAGGATCAGGATCCCGATCCCGGCGCGGTCCCTATCGGTCCGTCTCTGCTCGCGGGGGCCGCCGCGCTCGCCCTGCCCCTGCGCCAAGGGCCGCCCGCCTTTTGTGCGACCCGCCCTCCCCTCACGTTCCTGCGCCAGGGAGGCGGCGGGAAAAGCGGGAGCCGCCGCGGCGCGGGCCGGGCGCCGCTCCCGCGGAAAGCGGCGGCATCGGCTCCGCCGCGCGCCGCCGCCCCTGCCCCACCTCCCCCGGCGGCTTCTCTCCGCCGCCGCTCCTGCCTCGCCCGCCGCCGCGGGGGCTCCCGGGGGCCGAACTCGCGGCCTCCCCGGCGCCGCGCCGGCACTGACGCGCCTTTATTTAAAAGCCTCGTAGAGCGACTGGAGCGGGGCGGAGGGAAGCGGCGCTCGGAGAACGAGCCGAAGGATGTCCCGGGACGGGGAGGAAGGCAGCGTGACGGCCTAGACCCGCGGGAGGAGCGGCCGCTCCGGCTCTCGGGTACGGCGTGCGCGGCGCGGGGTCGGGCGGTGCGGTGCGGTCCAGGTGGCGGCGGCGGGGGATGCGCTGCCGGCGCGGGAGCCGCGCGGAGGTGATCGCCCGTAAGTATCGCTGTCCTGTGCGGGGAGAGAGCTCGCCCGGGGGGAAATCTTTATCAGATCGGCGGAGTTAGTTAGGGCGTGTGCCTTGCTTTCGGGTTTCTCAGGATTTTCCTGACGGAGCAAGGTAATGAGTTTCCCTGAGAATGCCGCCTGAGAGCTGCGAGGGAGTAAAACGAGAATCTTTTGGTTTGAAAAGACCTCCAGGATCATCGAGGCTAACCTGTAACTGAATATTTTCACTGAGCCTGAGGTGAGGGTGGCTGAGTGACATCTAAAGTGGTGTCTGAAAAGCGCTGTATGCTGCTTTATGTTAAAGGAATCCTGCATCGATTTAAGGTTGTTTTGATGTTTTGAGTTGTAAAAACCGTGTTAGTGCTTAAACTTTTAGGTGCACTTAGCTCAGTCCTGTTGGAGGAGGGCCAGGGGAAAATACACGGAATCATAGATTAGTTGGGTTTGGAAGGGCCCTCTGGACATCATTTAGTCCAGGCCCCCCTACCAAGGCAGCATCACCTAGAGCAGGTGACATAGGAATACATCCATGGCGGTTGGATTGTCTCCGGAGACTTCCCTGGGCAGCCTGTTACAGTGCTCTGATACCTTCAAAGTAAAGAATTTCTTGTTCATACTGAGGTGGAACTTCTTGTGTTTTAGTGTATGGCCATTACTCCTCAGCCTGTCACTGGGCACCACTGAAAATAGTCTGGCACCATCCTCGAGAAATTTAAATGCATTAATGACATTCCCTTTCAGCCTTCTCCAGACTAAACAGGCCCAGCTCCCACAATCTCTCCTCATAAGATGCAGTTTGTGTCAAAAGGCAGTTGTTCTAGCAAGAAGTTTCATTAAAATAGTTAAATAATTTCAGCAGCTGTTTACAGTTTTGTCTGATGTCTTACTGTGTAGCCACTGTGGTGTTTACATGACTTCGGTTTGGTAAGGATTTTATCTTTTGATCTAATGTGGTACATAAGAATTGGAAATGGATAAGCTTAGATTACCAGTCATTTCCAGAACATTTACTGTGAGGTAAAATGCACTGCTTTTAATAGGAGAAAGGATATTTTACAGGCCTCCTTCTTTGAAAGAACGTAATTGACTCTGTTCAGGTGTGTGCACACCTGTATTGTGAAGTTTTTAATGTTAATTGGGAGCCAAACATCTACTCTTGTAAAAGTAAGCCTTGTTAGTGGAAATAACTTTTACGTCAAAAGCTTCTAGCTATTTCTATGTATCAAGTAGTGAAATTCTTGTAATTCTTTCCTAAAAGATACATATGGTAAAAATCAAACGTTTATAAAGGCATGGTTGTTATAGTTGGACACTAAAGGACCTTTTTATTTTGGCACCAGACTCCAAGCTTTTTAAAAGCCTTTTGAACTGATAGGTTACTTATGCCAAATTTGTACTGCAGTTAAAGTGGTCTTGCATATAGTTTTTTAAGCTAGTGTGTGAAAAGCAGAAATTAAGTTGTAGTCAAATGTGTGTGTAATCAGTTGTTTAAATTGTTTTAAAATAATAGGAAATGAGTTCGTTTTAAAATATTCTTTAATGATTTTCCTGTTGATATGGAATATCAACTATATTAAATACTCTAGTACGGCACAAATTTCAGCTTGAGGTCCATTGGGAAAATCAGCTGTAGGAATGATGATCACATCCACCAGAAGAGAATCATTGTTTGAATAGGTTATTTAGAAACTTCTGGGTTTAGTCAGCTGTGTTGTTGGGGTTTTTTTTAATTCAGGTTTTTTTGTGGGGAGAGGGTGGTTTGTTTGGGTTTTTTTGAGAGGATTAAATTAAGGAATCTATGGTGTAGTGTTTGTTGGGCCTTTTCAGTGTGATGATTTTTTTTTTTTTTAACCTGATAGACGTAAGAGTACTTCAGTATCAAAACAGAACAAAACCAAAAGCCCATTTAGAAACTTTGGGGGTTTTAATTTGTTTTGGTTATTGTACTTCTATTCCAGCATGTCTGTACAACTTACAAGTGTAGTGACTCAGATACCTTATTTATTAATACTTATATTATTAAATGTGTCTTTGTTTTCCATTCTTTTTACTCTATATTTGCCCATTTGACCTCTTCTCTCCCACTCACTTCTAATTATTTTTAAATGCGCAGGCTGGTTTGTTCAGTGTGTAGTGAAAGTTTTCGTAGGTTTTTTGTGTCCTTTTACTGGTGAAGGCTTGTTTAAACCTATGATTGTACATGTGCAGGCTGTGTGCTGTTACTGATGAACTTGATAAGCGATGTGCAATTGAAAGGGAACAGTTTGCTGAGCTCCTTGGCTTGACAAGAGTCAATTATGTAAAAAGTTGCTTTGTTGGCAGGAACTTTTTAAAACAAAACCAAATCAGCAACTTAACTCTTGATAAAGCAGTGGCAGACGCAGATATCGGCATGCTTTTTAATAAAGTAGTTCTCAGAGCAAAGATGGCCAAAGGAGCAGCAGAACATTTTCTGGACACCAGAACAGTTGCATGGAATCAGCCTGCATGTCTGTTTAGTCTAGCATCTTGTCTCAGGAGTGAACACTCCTTTATGCATAGACAAAAGAATAAAAACAGTAGCCGTTGTTAGGAAGTTGCTGCTCTTTGGTGGAAAAACTGCTTTTGTTGTGTATTTAATCAAATTAAATTATCTTTTTGCAGAGAAGCAGAATGACTAAAAAAAGGAAACGCCAGGAGGATTTCCAGAAAGTGAAGTTAAAAGTTGGGAAAAAAAAGCCTAAACTAGAGAATGCAACTGATACTACCTTCAAAACAAAGGCCATACAAATTCCTGAGCAGCTTAAAGAAGATGGAGTGCTTCCTACGCAAAATAGAAAACTTAACATAAAGGTATGCTGGGATGTTACATTCTGAAATGAAAACTTAACATAAAGGTATGCTGGGATGTTACATTCTGAAATGACAGAAAATTACTTGCCTTCTATGTAGGTTTACTGCAATTTAGGAAAAAAACTGCAAAAACCCCTGCATTTAAAAAAAAGTAAATGCAGCAGGATATCTGAATGCAGCCCCATTTTAAAAGAATCTTGTATTTCTTTGGGGGGTGGATTTGTTTTCCTTCCTTTGTGTCATTTTGTGTCTCTTGCAGCTCTCTGCTTAAACTGAAGAAGGTTGTTCAGGCTGCGGTTTCGTATTTCTGCTTTTGAGAGCAAGAGTGACAGGACTTGCCTTTGGTCATCCCTCTGTTGAGTCAGTAGGGTTGTGCATAAACTTAAGAACAAGACCCAAGGACAAGTCATTACATCTTGTTTTTCCTATCACTGAATTCTGATTATTTGTTCATTGTTGTGCTATGAACTAATACCATGTTTGTTCTAAACACATTTTGCTGTTATGAACAGCAGTACGTTGTAGAAATAGATTCTGTATTTTTAAGCGTTTAAGGAAAATGTGCAGAAAATAGGCGGGGGGGGAAATTTGAACAGCTTAAATTAATAACAATAGCAAGTGTATATGTTTGTTTCCTTATAGGATCTGCTCTCACAGATGCATCACTATAGTCCTGGGGTTAAGCATAATGCACTTCTTGGACTCAAAGAACTCCTGTCTCAGTATCCCTTTGTAATTGACGCACACCTTTCAAGTATAATAAGTGAGGTGGCAGCCGTGTTTACAGACAAAGATTCCGGTGTCAGAGGAGCAGCTGTTCACCTGCTGCAGTTCTTGGCTTCAAAAATAAGACCGGAACAGATTGCTCCATTTTTCCCTTTGGTAAGTGCCCATCTCTCTAGTGCCATGACTCATATCAGTGAGGGAATTCAGGAAGATTCATTGAAAGTCTTGGACGTTTTATTGGAAGCATACCCAGCTCTTCTTACAGACCGCAGCATTATATTGTTGAAGAATTTTGTAGAGCTTATTTCTCACCAGCAACTCTCAAAAAGACTGAAAAGCAGGGACAAACTTTCCTGGATGCTCTCTGTTAACCCAAATCGCAGAGTAACTTCTCAGCAGTGGAGGTTGAATGTACTTACCAGGCTCAAGAAGTTTCTCCAAGCAGTGGTAGATGGATCCAGTGATACAGAGGATGAAGGGCTTCAAGAGCAGAAGGACAACTCTCATTCTGTGAGGAACCCAATATGTATTAGTTGGAAGCTCCATGCAAATAATCAACAACATATACAACTGTTTGAAAGTGGTGGCTTACGACCAAAGATCAACTCATCATTTAGACTGAGGTGAGAAAATGTTAACTAGTTTGGGAATTAATATCAACTGCGTGATCACAATTTAATTTTTTATTGTGGGATTGTCCCTTAGCCATATTTTAGGACACTTAGTGTAATGTCTTACTGCAGAGGCTTGAAAATACAGAAATACTCAGCAGGTAACTGTGTTATGTGTATATCATGAACTTTTCCATTATAAAAGCTTTATTTTATGCTATTAATAATAATTTTGGATTACCAGCTCTATTGGGATGTTTTTGGAATGCAGACTGACAGCTTGTAGTCTCTTACAGGATATCAAACAGACCTAGGAGCAAGTAGGCAAATTTCTTTACATGAAATGTAAGCTTGTTTGTGATAATGAATTTTACTGAAATTTTGTGCTTTTACCTTCAAGAGTCTGTCATAAACTTAGGAGTCTGTTATCTTTGACTATAGCTCCTTTTAAAAAGGACAGCAGGATGAGATGTGTCTGGTGGTATGAAGATCTGCTGCGTTTCCAATTCTAGATACTTCAATCACTTCACCAGTTTGTATATTCACTGTGGATGAAAGATGTCTCCGCTGAGACATGCTGATGAATATGAAAGGAAGTGTAGTGTGCTTAGTCACAGGAAGGTTTGTGTGGGTTTTGGTAGTACTCTAAACAGATGTGAGCTGAAGTTAAGGGAGAAATAAACAACTGTTTTTATTTCTCTTCCTCCTCTCTGATTCACCCACTAGAGGGGAACCTCCCACCTCACTTTATGGTACTTTTTGAATGTTGGCATCCTCATATGCTTTACTGTGGATGTTGCATGTCTGCTGCCAGGAGACCTGGAATGGTGACTTTAAAAATGGAAGCAGTTTAGCTGTTACACAGCTCTGTTCTCTGTAGATACCAAGGTGGTTTGAAGAGAAACCACAATCCTTGTTTTACTGCTGGAGAAGACTGAATAAGAGGTAATAAAGCAGGTGTACCAAATTCATCTAGGAAGTCAGTGGCAAAAAAGGGTATAAAACTCACTGCCTACTCCATTGCTATGTCCATCTTATCTCTTTGAAGGAATGAAGGGCAGAAGAAGAGGTGGTGTCTTTGAATACCACAGGTGTTGACCTGAATTGGCAGGTGTTTTCCATCTCTGTCGGGGAGAGACAGACATCCATTCCTACTCACCTAGGCTTCCTCTTTGTAGGTAGCATATTACCTGTAGTAGGTATAGGAGGCATATTAAGCTAAGTAAAATGTGCAGTGTATTCTCCTAGAAGTGGTTGTCAGCCTAAGTGTTCAGTCATGACCAAGTGTCTGCTGCAGGTAAAATTTTAGCTGGCAACTAGACTTGAAGCAGGGGAAGGATTCAGTGCTGAGCACAGAACAGTTCTATCAAGTTCATCTTTGCAGTCAGAAGCACGCAGTTGTGGAGCGCTGTATATCAGAGAATGCTTGTATTGCACCCTGGGTGATATGCAGAGTATGATGTACTGTGCCATGTAATAGCTGAAGATGCACTGTATCCAAGGTCTAGGAAAATAAACTTTACATCTGGTATCACCTGAATTGGATTCCACTTTTCTGAGGAGCTAGGTTTTGGTGAAACATCGTGATGTATTTCTGGTTATAAATACTTACAAAAAGATGTTTGCAAGCATGAGGAGGAGCCAGAAGAATAGAAGGAAACATGGCTAGAATCCAAGGCAAGATTGGCAAAGCAAGCTGATGGCAGCAGAACAGAAGAATAGAAAGGGAAGGATCATCTGCTGAAGGTACTAAAATGTTCTCATTTCATTGCATTTGTGCATATTTTTGGTGTATTCGTTTTTCACAAAGGGCCAGTACAGCTTGTTTTAGTGACTGTGTTTGAAGTTCCGATAGTCAAGAGTTGCGGTAGTGGTTTTTGTATTTGCCACTGAAATACTTCATAATAATCTAAAAGTGTTTAATTCTGGCATTTCCAATCCCATCTGTTGCCTTTTACAGGCATTCCCAGGCCTCTGCTATGGCCACCACTGCAAGGACAGAAATTAGTTGTAATAAGAGGTTCAATACTCAGTGTGTGTGTTTAAAGTCACAAATAGTCAAGTCCTAGCTGTGGATAATGAGTTGACCAAACCATAAGTAACTATTTTCAGTGTGTGTGTATTGATGGTCTTGTCACTAATACTGCAAGTAAGTTTCAACTTTGTTCCTTAACAAGTAGGCTTCCAAATAGCATAATTGTATTCTAAATTTTTTAAGTTCCTGTATCTATTTAATCTTGCAAGTTCATTGGACAGCGATGACACATCACTGATAACCTAGTGATTATGGAACGAGATTTTCTGAATCAGTTTGCAGTATTAGTGCCTAATAAAAAGGATAGATTCTGAGCTTGGAATGCTAGATGATTCAGTGATGCAAATCTTAAGACTTCATTCTTTTCTGTTGTGTGCTAGATCTTCCTACTGTGTGTAAATTAAAGATTGCGGTGTATTAGGAGATTGTTAGAATGTATTCTCTGCATTATGTGCTGACTATGCTGCTTTTTTGCATCAAACTCATTTCAGGTGTGGAAAAACAGAAAGCCTTCACAACTTAAATGTGGTGGTACCAAGGCATGTGATTTTTTTTTTTTGATTTTTTTTTTTTTTTGGACTGGAAGAGAAACAGTTGAGCTTCAGATCCTGCTGAGAGAGGACAATATGAAGCTGCAGAGAAAAGCGAAGATGACTTGAGAGACTGAAATGGAAGATGAAGCATAGCCAATAAATATGTATACGTGCATCAAATAGAAATGGAAAATGCAGTTCACTCGGTGTGCTGAATGTTTGCTGCAATTGGCAGTGCAGAAAAGGAGGACAAGTAACCTGGCTTAAACTGCGAGCCATAAAAACTTAATAACTTCCGAAAACTTTTCTTGTTTTAAAGAACAGCAAGTTGTTTCCTTATTTTCTGTTTCTTTTACACTTCCTTGACTTCCCTTTGCTGAATTTCTGTTGTCTTCTTGCTGTCAAATGGCAGATATTTACTCAATTTTTGTTTGTTTGGTCCTGCTGTGTAAAAATACTGGCATTTTAAAGAAAAATGACAGCTTAAGGGCTACACAAATACCTTGCAGCTCCCTTCAATAGTATTTCATACTGATATAAAGGTAATACGCTTTGCAGAGTCACCTTACCACTCAAGAGTAGTGATAACAGATATGTGACAGAGTAATTGACATCAAACCTTCCCAGTTTAAATGAACATGTATTGGTAAGGATAGTGTACTAATCAAATGAGTGCTGGACAGATTACTATAATACTTTGTCATCATCTGTTACTGGCACTTAGATTTTATTTAGCACTTTCATTGTTAACCTTGAATATGTGGAGGAATCTTATCTTGAGAGATAGGAGCTTCTTTTGCAGGGGTACATGAAATATATTCCAAGTATTCTTACCCAAATGCTTTCAGCCTGAGTTCTTCCTTTTTCCTTTCCTTGTTTCAGAAAAGTACTGAAATAGTTGTTTGTGTGTGTGTGTTATACTTCTGTAGGAATCCTCCAGTGTGAATTACCAACTTCTCAGGTTTCATGCACTATTCACTTTTTAATTGGGAGATTTTTGTGTTCCAGAAGTAGATTGCTGAAATTCCAGAGTTCTGCTGTAGTATCAGGTATTTTTAAAAAGAGAAATCATTAAAGACTACTACTTCAGAACAATTCCAGCCTATTACTGAAATTTCAGACTCTCAACTGAGAGCGTAATTGTGTCACAGCATGGCATTTACAGGACAACCTCACTTTCTCAATGAGGTTGTAGTCTTGGTATCCACAGGCTTTAGACTTCATTGTGGTTGTAACTGTAAGATGGGATTTGTCTACTGCATTTGAGATGACTGAGAGTTAAAAAGTCTAAGATAGAACCATTCACCCTAAACTCTTTTTAGTCTGAAAGAAACTGCTGTCTACTGCAGCGCCTGCACCACAGAAAGGAAATAAAGCAACAAAACGGACAAACAAACCAAATTATATTTACTGGATATGTTTCTTGCTGCAATTAATCCTAAGCTTTGTAAAATTTTAAGATGTTTGATAATCGTAGTAAGTACTAAAGATAAAGCAATTTTTTTTTCTTATGATCAGTTATGTTTCCACTTGTCCCTTTTATTTTGTGCTGGAGATCTAAATTCTCTCCCCCATCTTGCCTTCATTGAAAAAGAGCTTGTATTTGTCTCACACTTTTTTATTCCTTCTCCCTGCTCCTTTTACAAGTTGTTAATGCCTGGATTTGTTTTGGTTTAGTAAATTCCTTGATACACTGATATCAACTAGAGAGAAATGGCAGAATAAAATGTTCTCTCATTATTTGTATTATAGATGATTGCAACAACATACAGCTTCATAGAAGGATATAACTAATTGGATAACTTAGAAATGACTAGGGAAAACTGCTTTACATCTTCAATCCAATATGAAATTAAAATATTTGTGAACAAAACATCTGCAGATCTGTGGAAAGTGAATAGTTTTTCAGTTCCTATTTTGAGTGTATATATAAAGAAAAATGACTTGGATATCATCACTGAAATAGAAAGGAGTTTAACAGGAGGTTCAGCGTGGTAATCTTATGTATTTTAGGAAATTAGAATTACAATAGGAATTTCCTGCTATGAATTAGGAAACAAAATCATGATGGAAAACAATTTCACAAGTGATCGATTGAAACTGTTGTTGCTTTCTTTTTTTTTTTTGGCTCTAAATTCCTTAATTGCCTGAACTTATCCTGTAGCAGGGTTGGGTCCTATCTGCTGATAATCCCTTCTGAGACACAAAGTGTTTTTTGAGTGGGGGGGAAAGAGTTGGCTTTCTTGATTTCTGGCAGATGTTCTTTTAATTTAACTTATATCTTAATTTTAAATTTTCTTTAACTTCGTTTTCAGATAATTTTAATAATTTTCTGTTTAGTTGCTTTTCAGAGCATAATAGCCAAACATCAGGTGGAAACCAAAGGTATATTTTTACAGAAACATTTTTTTCCTCATTTAATATGAAAACCATTGTGTTTACTATAGTTGGAAATGGTTATTAACTGTAATAAACCTTATGCATTTGACAATACCTTGTAGTCAGCTTCGTTATTTTGCTTTAATGAGCTTTAAAGGTCTTTTATTATTTTGTTATGCTGAGTATAATTAATTCCTTCCTGTTGGTTGAAGGTGATAGGATAATGCATATAATATTTCTCCACTTCATAGACTTTACATATAACAATGGGGAAAGAAATACTGAAGTTTTAAGAAGTTGTTAGAGAAGCACACAAACTTGCAGGGAAACTTAGGAGCAGGTTTGTTGTAGATGGTTTGAACTCCCTTTTTTCTATACTGAGATAACTAGCAGGAAAGCCAGCAAACATTTAACGTGTTAAAAAAGTAATTGTTCCCATTATTCAGAAAACAGGAAAGTGGTATTACTGTAATCTTGTTTTGAAAGGTGTGATCTTTATCTTTTTATCTTTTTTTTGTTTTGTTTTGTTTGTTTTTTGCTTTTGTTGTTTAGGTCTCTGACAAGTGTAATGGACAGTGCAGAAAAAGGCCTGTCCTCGGCTGAAAACTTAAAAGGTTTTATTGAGATAATAATTCCATTACTGATTGAGTGCTGGATTGAAGCATCTCCTGCACAATCAGCTCCCATTCTTGGAAACCTTTTGGAATCAGAATCTCAGCAGCTTATGCAGCAAGTGCTTAGCATAATACATTTATTGTGGAAACTCACAAAGCGACATGATGAAACATACAAAATGGTAAGGGAGAAATGATCCATGGCATAATGATGAGAGTTCATTTTGTTTTGATTAGAGACTAGTGGTTTGCTGATTTGAAGTAGGCAAGATACTTTTATTAAGAGAGAAAAAGCCTAGGTGTTGAGTAGATTTTGAGTCTGGATTTTGTTGCCTCTTACTGTAGAAGAGAATCTCTTGAACTGAGCCATGTTGCAGAAGAGGAGCATTTTGTCTCCCAGATAACCTCTAGAAAATAAATTGGAACAAAGTGCAGAATGGAATTGTTTGTTCTTGTTTTTGTTTGTTGAAAAGTTTTGTGGGGGTGGGTGGAAATGAACAAACCCTAAATCTTTGGAAAGGTAGAAGATAATGGTGGTCTGAGATCCTGTAATTGCTTGGTGCAGTCTGTGTTGCTGTGTTATGATTGGTCGGATCATAAGACATTGACTCAAAATCTCAATAAGGATTTTGGGAGGTATCCTCTGAAGGGTTTTTTTTGCCCAAGTTATTTTCTCCATCTTTTAACTTAGACAACTCAAGTGCTGGTTTTGGTAACTTTTGCTGCTTTTCCAAAAATCTGGTGAATTGGAAAAACTCAATTTCCACTTCGGCTATTGAGAGTAGTTGGAAGGAATGTCTTGATAGCTCTTGGTTTAACCTGTGTATAGGACTGTAGGTCCCTTTGCTAAATGAAAAGTATAGGGTAATTATTGGAAAACATTTGTGGAATCATTACATTAGACCAAAGTTACCCAACATACCCAGCCTTGAGGGAGAGATTCAGTATTTTTGAGCAAAACACACTGTTCCACTTTTTCCTCCTTCATCTTTCTAGAGGCCCTCTTGGAAGTGGGCAAAAAGCAGGCACTTGACCTGTGGCAGCCTCCTGTCCCTAGCCTTTTTGTGAAGGATCCTGCAGAGCTGCTGCTCTTAGCCATAGGGTGCCTGTATTTTAGTCACATGAAAGACATGCTCCTCTGTCAAGACATGAACTGTTTTGAATACACACAATTGGATTATGACCTTAAGTTGTTTGTGGGGGGAAAAAAAAATCTGAGGTTCCTACAACTTGTTTTTTTGTGGAGCAAATTTCATTTTAGATAAGTGGTTTGTTTTGTCTTTATAGTTACCTTTATATACAAAATGCACTCAAATAGCTCAGTTTGAAAATGAAAGCTTTGCTTGCTTAATAGCCCTTGGGCTTACAGGCCAAAGTGGTTATTACAGTCACTGTGGAAAACCACTCTGAATATGCTTAGTGGAAAGCTGTTGGTCTTTGAAATAGTTTAATGGCCTTTTTCTGTTCTTAATAGTCAAATATCAAAAAGATTGCTCTGCCTGATCAATCCGATAGCAATGCATTCTTTTTTAGTGATGAATTTTGCTGGACACTTTGTGGAATGGTGACTTTGTGGTCTGCTAACCCACAAAGTGAAATTATTTTAAAATACTGAATCATTTTTCTGTAAGGATAGTCTTCCTACTGGAAAATGTTTTGTCAGTGGGCTTTCAGCCACAAGTACGTTAATGATAGGGAAAGATGAAAGCAGTATTGGAATATGTTTTAATGGAAAACTCAGGACAGTCATTGCAAGTTAATCAGAGTCCACTCTGATTTTAAGAACCCTGATAAATTGATGTAAAATTACTTTCAATTCAGCTCTTTAAGTCAGTTTAGTACTGCATCTATGCACATAAATATGTGCTAAAAATACAGTGGTTCAGTTAGGATTACATGTTGTTGCTCAACCTTAACTTACAGCATCTTGCTACTGACTTGTTTTCTGAACCTTTATGCACAGCACTTGAAAGTAAAGATGTATAAGCAACTTGCAAACAGAAGTTAAAGTTCCTGGTTTTCATTGATTCCAATAATGAATTTTGGAAAATAGTTGTCTGGATTTATTTAATTTACTTCCATGCTTTCTGTCTATCATCTGCTTTCCTTAACAGGAACTATGGCTTCGAATGAATTACCTTGTTGATTTCAAGCACCACTTCATGCGTCATTTTCCTTATTCTTTACAAGATACAGTAAAACACAAAAAGAAAGATCCATGCAAAAGGTAAGAATAAAATCAATGTCATGTAACAGCTTTTAATTTCATAAGAGAAGTGAGACAATGTGAGTCGTGCTTTATTAAATATTAAGTTTTTAATGGTGGAAAAGGAAACTTTATTGCGTATTGCTTGAAGATCTGCAGAGATGGCTTTCTAGGAAGGTTACATTGCTTCAAATTGAGAAGTTTTAGTTGTTCTTTGTGAAAGTATTGTACAGGAAGCTGTCTGAATAGCATCTAATAGAAAATGAAATGCTGCCTTAGGGAAATGAAAGTATTTTATTCAGCTCTTGATCTGGATTTTGCATATTGCTAAATGGTGATTGTGTTAGGCTGACTTATTTCATATTTCTGCATGTTTTCTTCAGCTGACTGTTGAATTACATCAAAACATAGTTCAAACATTCTTTTCACCTCCATATAGTCTTCTCTAGTTGTACTACAGGGCTGGGTAAGCACAGCCAGGAGGGGGGATGGGGCACACTGTGGCTGTCCTGTATGGCAAAGCAGTACTGGAGCAGGAGAAGCCAGACACACATTTCTTCACTATTGAGCTGTTAGAGCGGATGCACCAATTCTGTTTTGGTACAGGCCAGTAGCAAGTTGTCTCCCTTCTCAGCTCCCAGATGTGAGACTAAATTCATGCTAAACTCTGTTCTGAAATCATTCTGCACCTTTGCAGTCTATGTAGAACACAGATGCATGTACAACAGGTATCAGCTGGTGTCCATTTTTATTTCAAAAATAATTTTTTAAAATCTTTCTGTTTTCCCCCTCCCCTTCCCTTAGCAACAGGAACTGTATGAAATCCTCAAACAACGTAGACCATCTTTTACTGAATTTAACCTTGTGTGACATAATGGTTTCATTAGCAAGCAGTTCCACACTTCAGACAGACTCTGGTTGGCTGGACATGATAAGGAAATTTGTGACAGATACTCTTCAGGATGGCAGCAAGTTGAATAGCAAGCAGGTGAACAGGTTGCTTGGGGTGACTTGGAGACTAATGCAAATACAGCAAAACAAGGGTAAGATGAGAAGTTTCTTAAAAGCAAAACTATGCACTGACAAAGCTTGAGTTACTTTAGCGTTTTCAGGTCTGTATTGGACGTTCTCAGTTGTTGCATCATAATGCATTTTGCTATAGAGGTAAATCGATTTTCTTGGTAATATCCCTGCATGCAGCAATGCGAACTTCATTTTCGGAAGGCTGTTAGATTCATACTGTTGATATGCAATGTATGAATATATTTGTTTATCCGTTTTCTGGTTTTACTTCCTAAGATACTCTTATAAATGGGAAGGTGAGCTTTATATTGAAAAAGTAATTACTAGGCTGTAGAGGTGCATGATACTTTAATATCCCAATATTTATTTAAAGTCATTAACACAGCTGATAGACTCTCCTGAGTACTGTAAGATGACCATTTTAGTTCTGCGATGATATGTAATGCCAAGATACTTCTGATGGAAGCTGCTGTTGAGTATTTTCCAATGTTTGATTTGAATCCTTTTCCAAGAGAAAACATTTCCAGTTTTGACTTGCAGGACCATACAATATTTTAGCTTGCCTTTTTCTTTGATTTCAAGTACTGCTTGGTTGTATTCCAAATGAGACCTTGGATGTAGGACTTCAAGAAAGGACTTTTTTCAGTAAACCGAAAAGTGGCAGCAGTCTTTTATGTTTTGCCAGTCTGATAAAAATGAGTTCCACATCCAAATAGTTTATAGAAAAGCCCTTAGCAACAGATACAGTTGTTAAAGTTGTAAAATGGAAAGATGTTAAATGTCCCTCAAATATATTTGACAGTTAGTTGTATTTCCTGCCAAATCCATTTTAATTGGGAATTTGTCTATTCTCATGTCCCTGGTGACAAAGGAAATAACTACTCATCTGCACTTCAAATTTAGCTTTGTGTTGAATGCAAATAATAATCCAAAGTCAGAGCCTGTCACACTACCTGAGCTAAAGCAGAGGAATTGCTACTCAGAAAAGTAGCTTCCAAACAGTAGTTAAACTGTTAAATCAGATACTTCAGGCCTTTCTTTGTAATGAAATGTTGATTTTTTTTTTTTTTTTACTTTGCCAAACTTTTACCAAATAGTGGGTAACGGCTTGTGTTTTTCTACCCAAAGCAGCCATTTTAGTGCAATAATTTTCCCCAAGAGTCCAGAAAATAAATAAGCTTTTAAAAAGTTACAGTGAAATTGTGAAAAAATAATTAGTACGGATCTTTTTTGCTGATCCCGTAAAGTTTCAGTGTGGAGTTGGTTTCCTCATAAAGCTGTATCTGTGTGGATGGTTCATCTCATCTCTTCAAGATAATCCTTGATCAGTACTAAAAATCTGACTAGATGTCAGATCGTAATTAATCTACGAGCTGTAGAGGAAACAAAGCCTTGTCATACTGGAGAAATTGGCTGATGGTTCAACAAGGAGAAGTGCAAAGCCCTGGACCTGGAGAGAAACAAGCCCATGTACCTGTACATGCTGAGGGACGACCAGGTGGAAGCAGCTTGGCAGAAAAGGACCAGGGGTCCAGGTAGAGCCAGCAATGGGCCCCTTATGGCAAAGAAGCCCAGTGGTGTCCTGGGCTGCATTAGGAGTGTTGACAGCAGGTTGAGGGAGGTGATCCTGCCCCTCTACT
Organism: Corvus kubaryi; assembly: GCF_017639235.1. NCBI lineage: Eukaryota > Metazoa > Chordata > Aves > Passeriformes > Corvidae > Corvus > Corvus kubaryi. Next base: position 20,706,507 of record NW_024582056.1, read on the forward strand.
CTGCACTGGAGTGGCCACTCCTGGAGTACTGTCTCCAGTTTTGGGCTCCCCAGTACAAGAGAGACATGGACATACTGGTGAGAGTCCAACAAAAGGCTGTGAAGATGATGAAGACACTGGAGCATCTCTCCTGTGAGGAAAGGCTGAGTGAACTGGGATTGTTCAGTCTGGAGATGAGAAGATTTGGGAAGCATCTCATCAATGTATATAAATACCTGAAGGAAGGGTGCGAAGAAGAGGGAGCCAGGCAGGCTCTTTGCGGTGGTGTCCAGTGACAGAACAAGCAGTGGGCACAAACTGAAACACAGGAGATGCTGTCTGAACATCGGGAACACCCTTTTCACTGTTAGGGTGACCAAGCAGTGGCACGGGTTGCCCACAGTGATAGTGGAGTTTCCAGCCTTGGAGATACTCCGAAGCCATCTGGACACAGTCGTGAGTGGCCAGATGTAGCTGATCCTGTTTCAGCAGGGGTGTTGGAGCAGACGACCTCAGAGTCATTTATTCCCACTTCAACCATTATGTGATTATATGGAAGAAAAACTTTCCTTCCTTGATTTTATCTTTTTTTTTTTTGATGCTTCTCTAGAAGTTTTGAACTCCATATTGTTTCAGATAGTACTGCAGAAGATAGGTTTTAAACAAATTCAAGAGTTAATTTTTTTTGTATGTACTATTTGACATTGAGATTAAAGCCTGGAAGGGTATGTATTTTTTAGAAAGTGAGAAGCGAGTCATTGCCCTAAAAAAAAAAAAAAAAAGACAAAATTGGAGCACAGTGGAAATCAAAAGAGGGTAAATTTACATAGCAAAACCAAAAGAACTAATGAAAAAGAGATAAAATAAAACCATAGTGAACCTCTTGTGCATTATGCTGCACAAGCATGGATCAATTTTTCCGGATTGCCTGTTTTGAGTAGGAATTTATGCTCCGGTGACATGCACGTCCCCCTTTTTCTGTGGACATCTAGAAGAGCTTGTATCTGTGTTGTCTGAAGATTTATCTCCATTATTTAAGATCAAACTTGGGACTTCTCTGTAATTAGGAGATCTGCTCCTTTCTTGGATTTCTCAGGTATGACTTCAACAGCAGCTTGCCTGCTAGTTGTGTTTTTGATAAATTTTCTTCATGTAACAAAAGAGAACACACTCATTCACTTCAGAAGGAGGCTTGACATGTGCCAGTTAAAACTCTGAAGTATTTTAAAACTAATGAGTTCTTCAGCTGCATTTTAGACATCTGTACAATGTGGGCCTTTTAAAGTATTACTTTTTAAGAGTACCTTTTAAAAGTGCTTTCATTTTTAAACTTGTCCTGTTTACATGGAGCAATTCATATAGTAGGACCTGTTTTACTTAACATGCCACAGAGTTATTGGGAAGTAAGTGAGAATTCTAGTTACTTAGAATATTTATTTATTTTCATATTTTTTCAGTTGAGTTTGTCAATTAGCTATAAACTAGATTAAGATTTAATTGTTATTCAATTAAGAATAAGCCAGCGTTCTGATTAAAAAATGCTGTCTGAGGTGAATCTTCACCTGAAGAATATGTGAATTGAGTAAGTTTATGCTCCTGATGCACTGAAAATAATGTAATAATATATATCTTAGTTACATGGAATATTAGAATGGATTTTATTTTTCTGTTGAAAAATGTTAGATTTCAGCTTCTGAATGACTCCTGCATCATGCATGTGACCATGCCATTTCAGGTGATTTTTGTAGTGTGCTTTTTAGTAAGAATCCCCATATATTGAAGTCGAGTAAGAGTTTTACAGACAAAGACTGGGCCCTGATTGGATCCAGAATAATTTTTAGAATGGAGCATTCTTGTTGGTCTCTGTGGGCAGAAGCAGCTGCTCTGTCCCGTGAGGAACACAATACCTTATCTGGTTTTGTACATGTAACTTACTAAGACTGATCTGTGTACCTGGATGAAAAGACAGACGTTTCTCAGCTTTGGTTTATGAAGATAATGAAGTGATTGCTGCTACTTAAGTATGCCTTAATTGGATTGAATTCCTTGGGACCACAAGCTCTTCTGAGACAAACTGAATAAAGTCTCATACCCTTCATGTATTGCTTAAGTTTTCAGATGCTTTCCTATTCTTTCCAGGCTTGTCTTCTCTGAATTCAGGTATTTTTCCATGCTTTGTTAATTTTTCCATCCAGTGTTTTAGTCTGGTTTCCAAAGAAAATGTTTGGTCTGTTTCTCAGTCTGTTACAGTAAGTTCTGTGTTTGCTGGCTGGTTTTAGCCAATTTCATCACAGTGACAGAGCTTTCTTACGTTATTTTAAGTCTGGTGATAACACATGGTTGATGAGAGCTTCAGAGAAGGAAAGGTTGCAGGGGAGTTAGCAATTCTCCTTGCAGTGTCTTGCCAGCAGCCTCTTGAGGTACTTATTTTCTGGTTAATTAGCAAGTGTAACTTGGAGCCAGCTGGTTCAGAGACAGGAAGAGCTGGTGAGGTTTGTGTGTGTGGCAGGGAGAAAGGGATAGCACAGAGAACTGAAGGCACTGTGACAGTGGGGTTTTGGGGAGCAGAAGTAAAAGAGTAAAGATTGGTCTGAGGGGGAAAGGAGTGGAAGAACGCTGTGGAAACCAGGAATTTATTTGTTCTCAGCTACCTCACAACCCGTGCACTGTCTTGTCTTCAGGAAGTTCTGAAGTTTTCACTTGCATGTTGTTGCTATTCTTCTATCTGGCTCTTTCATAAGCCACGCAAGAAAGGGTTGTTTCAATGGTTTAGAAGTTAGTCCAGTAGTTACTTTAAAACATTTTGGTACTTCCTTGTGGAATTCAATGTAGACAATTGAAGGTAAAGATTGTAGCTCTGTGTGTGTGTGTGTGTGTGTTCATGTATAAAATCAGAAGATTAAGAAGTATTACTACTTTTTTTTTTTTTTCCAGTAGCAACGGAACCCTTGATAAAAGCAGTATATATGCTATACCAGCAAAGGAATCTACTCTTTCCAGTCCGTACATTGCTTTTGAAATTTTTTAGCAGAGTTTACCAAAAAGAAGATTTGAGAACACAAAGAATCAGGTAAAAAAAAAAAGGGCGGCTTATTCTTTCTCATTTCAAAATAGTACATTGGTATCAGGAGTGAGAATACTGAATTTATATATAGATGTCATAAAACTTAATTCTGAATTTATTTTCTCACTGAAACTTAGTTTGTGTTCCCTGTGAGATGAAGATGTATCAGCTTAGTTGTCTGTCTTAGCATAAGTACTAGATAGATCTTAATGACGTAAATTTTAGCTTGAAGTACACTGCTACAAGCTTATTGTTACTGGCTGTGTGGCAGTCAGTGGATGTGTCAAGGTTGTGAAGCTATAGCCATGGAGCATTTCCATTATTTCAGCCTGAGGTCATGAGCTTTTTTTTTCCAGCCTGAGGTCATGAGCACTTAGTGCCTTTTGGTGTTCTGATAGTGGCTGTGTAGCCTCTCTGACTTACTTTATTCAAAAAAAAGATTCTGTTGTTTTAGGGGTGTGCCTCTAAAGAGACTAGGTTTGAGAAACTGTCCTTCTGGGCTCCTGGTTCATCATGGGGTGTCTATTAGATCATGGGCAGCTCTTAGATATCTGACTTTCTTCAAATGTAGTAAGAGGAGATTATTCTCTCTATGTAATGGTGTTACAACAGTTTTTCATTCATCAGATGTGTCCAGATTATCTCTAAATCTTAACTTTTCCAGAAAGTATTTTTCAGTCAAGTCATCTAGTTCCAGCACCGCAAAAACCTTAAACACAAATCAGGCTGCATCAATCCTGGCTCGTTTGGGAACTGCAGGTCCCCTTCAGGTACTGTAAGGTAGCTCTAACGCTTTGGGGAGACCTTCTGTTCTCCAGGCTGAGCAGCAGCAGCTCTCTCAGCCTGTCTTCATAGAAGAGGTGCTCCAGACCTCTGATGATCTTCATGGCCTCCTTGGGCTTGCTCCAACAGGTTGATGTCCTTCTTATTTCTGGGGACCCAGAGCTGGATGCAGCACTCCAGGTGGGGTCTCACCAGAGCAGGGTAGAGGAGCAGAATCCTCTCCCTTGACCTTCTGCCCACGCTGCTTTTGATGCAGCCTGAGACACAGTTGGCTTTCTGGGGGACGTGATCTGTTTCTGCCACTAAAAAAAATCAAACCTCAGGTCTCTCAGAAGTCCTGGCATCCACTAATGTAGTCAAGCTTTGGAAAAATTGTTCCCTTCTACAGCTCCTTTGCTTTGTTACATCTTCTGTTGTGGTAATGCCTGAGTACATGTAATTAGATCTACAGTCAGAAATAATCTAATGCTATGCTCTGAACATTATAAAAAGTGTAGGGAATATGAAGAAAAGGAAAAAATGCTTGGGAATATCCCATTTTCATCCTCTTTTCACACAGAGCGAAAAAGAGACCTTTTTCATACTGACTAGTTTCCCTGAGGTTATATAACCACTGTTCTCTGTACTTACCTGAAAGTCTGGAGAACCTCATTCAGTTTCATGTGATCATATGACTATCTGGAAAGCTTTAACTTTCTATCTTTAGGCATCACAAATAGCAGTAGTTTTCCTGCTGTTCCTCTTAGTCTTCTACATGGATCTGTGACATTTTTAGTAACATAAGAATGAAATCTCAAAAATTCTTTGCAAAAAAGTATGATTACACTTACGTCTGACAAGACATTTGAAGACAACACAATATTTGTGTACTACACTGATCCATTTGTTTCTTTTAGAAACAAGTGGGGTTTTTTTAATTTCTTCAAAATGTGGACTGTTCGGTAGCTCCTGGATGACATTCATGTTGTTCTATTCAGTTTGACGTCATAGCTCCTTCAGCCCTCCTCTGACTGTTCTCCTCATTCTTCTTTTTTTTTTTTTTCTCAGAAGCGTCTCAAAAATAGTCTAAGAGAAACAGAATTTACATTGGAGCATTTTTCCAGAACTTTTTAATGAATTAGTTTATTTTTAGGTATGTCTGATTCAAGGATAAAGTAAGAGCTTTTGGCCTGTTGCTTGCTGCCTTGTGGAAAAAAGAAAACTTGACTGATTTATTACACGGTTCAGAATTAAGTTTCATCTTGATGTTTTGGTTATCTTGTCTTTGGTTATCTTCACCTAATCACTGCACACATACATGTGGTCATTGTGTGTATTTATGCATATATAGTCTGTGTGTGTGTGCACATATGCATTTATATACTGGTAAGGGTCTGAAAAGGCTATTCAGCCTCACAATCTGCCTTCAGCACTGACCTATGTGAGATGCTATAGGAAGAAGACAAGAATTACTTTTACATAATACTCTAAGCTTCCAATCATTTGAGGCCTCTTCTTCCTCAGTGTGCAGAGCTTCTGTGTGTTTATCACTCAGTGGATGTCAGTATCATGAGCTTTGCTCATAATTGCTTGGACCAGTCTAAATCAAGAGCAACTGCAGCATCCTCTGGCAAGGAGTGACAAAGCTCAGCTATGTCAAGACCCAACTTACTTTTGCTTGTTTAATCCTGGCTCCTTCTAGCTTCATTTGATACTAGCATCTGTTCCCATCTGTGGGAAGATGAATCAAATGTTTTATTCCCATCCACTATTTCCATGTCAAGTGATTTGAGATCTCTGAGCCCACCTCCAACTCACCCACTTCAGTTGTCTGTTCTCCAGGCTTTTCCCACTGTTGAACAGTTCATCTCTTTGCAAGGCCCTTCTCTCGTGTCATGGGTACTTAATTTCCTTGAAAAGGTTTTGGTTGACAGGTCTTTGAGAGCGAAATAATCTGTATCATCATCATGCTACTCTTGTTGACATCTTCAGAGACCTACTTTGAACTTCTTGGTTTACGCTTGGCAGTTTTTTTTCTTGTGATCATCACTTTGGTAGTAAGCTGATGAAATGCTTTTGGTTGGTTTATAAATGGTACTTGATTTGAAAAGCCTGAGTGACATAGAAATTTTAGCCTATGAAAGATAGAATTAGTCCATACAGTTGTTTCAGTTTGAGCCAGAAAGGAGAAATAAAAGCAACTTAATCAAGAATGGGAACAGATATTTTTGTGGTTTTTTGTTGTTTTGCTTTTTTTTTCCCCCTCCAACTGATTTTTCCCTCTTTCTTTAGAAGTCGAAGTAAAGTTTTATCTCGTTGGTTGGCTGGCTTACCTCAGCAACTGGCTCTGCTTGGCTTGAGGAACCCTGAGCTTTCCAATCAGCTCATTGATATCATTCATTCTGCTGCTTCTCGTTCAAACAAGGAATTGTTGCAAAGTTTACAAGCGACTGCTGCTCGAATATACGGTAAGACTTTTACACTACTGCACAAGGAATTTTGTCCCTCACCTGGCTGGCAGGTTGCTATAGGTGGAAAACCCTGTTGTTTCCTAGGTGAACGTAAAGACTGGGTGAGGGGCAGGGTTGCAGATTGGTTTGGTCCCCTATAATAAAGGTTAAAATGAACTATGTGTGCCATTTACTAAAGGATAGTATAAAGATTTGAGATCTTTAGTTCAAGTTAGCAACTAGTTAGACTGGAAGCTTCAGTTTTTGTGTGTCAGAGAATCACAGAATCATTTAGGTTGAAAAAGACCTCTAAGATCATAGAGTCCAAGCAGTATCCCTGCTCTGCCAAGTCCACCACTAAACCGTGTCCCCAAGTGCCACTTGTGTTTTGAACACTTCAAGGGATGGTAATACTATCACTTCTCTGGACAGCTAGTCCAATGCCTGACCATCCTTTTAGTGAAGAATTTTTCTAATATCCAATCCAAACCTCCCCTGGCAAAACTTTAAACCATTTCCTCTCATCCTGTCACTTGTTACCTGGAAGAAGAGGCTGACTGACCCTCACCTGGCAGCAACCTCCTTTCAGGTAGTTGTAAAGAGAGCTAAGGTTCCCCTCTCGGCCTCCTATGTTCTAGGCTAGTACTGCCTTTTTTTTTTTTGTCCTTTTTCCCCCCTCGTTGATGTTGGTTATAATGTCCTCATGTCAGCCAGTAGCTGAGGTCGTTGGTCAGTGCAGGCGGGGTGTCTGGGCGCGTGCTGACCGTGCGTTGTGTGCTGCAGATCCGCTCGAGGGCACGCTGGTGCTGCTGCCGGCCGAGGCGCAGCGGCGCCTGGTGCAGCTCGTGTACTTCCTGCCCTGCCTGCCCGCCAGCCTGCTCGCCTGCCTCAGCCGCTGCTGCATCATGGGCAGGATGTCCTCCGACCTCGCCGCCACCCTCATCGGCATCCTGCACATGAGGTACCGCGCTCTGCGCCTGGCTCTGGCCAAGAGCAGCCTGTGTGTGAATGTTCAGTCATAAAGCGTGAACTTTGTGATCAGTTTGCACACAGAAAATCAATATGACGTGCTGGCACTAATGGTGTGAGGCAAGTTAATGCTTGAGTCAAACTTTACTCCTAGCCTTTTGCTTTGACTCTGTCTTTACAATGCCTGATTTTCTCCAATATGTAAGAAAATCACACAATTGTTTAGGTTTGAAAAGAACTTTAAGACCGAGTCTGGGTGTTAATCCAGCACTGCCAAGTCTGCCTCTAAACCATGTTCTTAAGTGCCATATTCATCTATCCCTATTATTTTATTGTCTTTGTATATATTAATGAAGTCTACCAAGAATTTTCATCTCTAAATACAATCATCGGTGCTTTTAATACTGAGTCCTTTCAGTAAGGATGCAAAGCAGCATTAGCTTATCTCTTACAAAACCTGTAAGGCTGCACAGTATTGAGCACCTTCTACCCAGAATGTCATCACCAGTGGTCTTTGTCCTGTCACTAATTGCAGCTTTTCCTTGTAAATGCTTCAACCTGACACAGCTGATTGTGAAAAACAACCAACCAGTTTGTTTCTCATGTTCTGCTTTCTTTCACCTCACTTTTTGTCCAATTACCACACCTAAATAGCCAAATTACAGTTGCTAGGCAAGTGCCTTGTTTGAAATTACTCACGCTCTTGGTTTTTTTTGTCCTGGCTTGAAAGAGGATAGGTTTGCCTGTGAAGTCAGGGAGAGAGGCTGGTGTTCCACTGAAGTGAGTGGAGGGCTTGCTGAGATTTCACAAGGCTGTTTTGCTTTGCTGCTTCTGGGAAAAATATGTTTTTCTCCATTGGTCAATATTGTGGAACCTTGAATAAACAAGCAGGAATTAAGCTTATATGAATTATGCTTAAGGTGATTCTTGATGCTTTTAGGACCTGAAATGTTTTTATCAAAATGTAACACAACACAGTGTACTGCCAAATACAGACCTGTTTGTATTAGCTGTGTAATGTGTGAGTAAGATGACTAACATAAGAAACTATAGTGGTGAGATTTATATCCTATATATATAATGCATTACTGCTGTAAAAGTGAAATTCTGTCTAGTTTTGGGAAGATGGACATCAGATTTTACTTTTAATAATGAAAAATTGTCTGTAATATACTGGAAACTCAGTGGCAAAGTATAACCAGTTCGGAGACAGTCATTGTAAGAACTAAAGTCAGTAATAAGCACTCAGGTGCTTATTTTGCTGTTAGATTTTAGTGGATCTTCAATGTGGGAGATTTTTGTAGTAATGGAGTGCCTGTTATTTAAAAACTGCTGTGAAGCTGCAGGTGGGTTGTGGGCATTTAACCCTTTTGGCAGAAGACGCAAGTGGCAGACAGAGGGTAGTGTTCTTACCAAATTTTGTAGGTTACCTTCTGAAAACGGAGCAGGAGGAGTAAATTCTTAGTTTTCAGAAGTGCAGAGGAAATGTTTTGATTTTAATCTATGGCATTTGGAACATGTTTTAAACTTAAGTTGGATTCAAAGATTGTAGGTAATCAACCCAAGAAGTCCATCTGAAATCGCTAAACGAAAGAAAAATGTACTGATGTACTTACAGTGGTGCATTTTCTTGTATTGAAAATCCCTGTCAGTCCTTTCTGGAAGCCTGCAAGTTTTGATGAAACTTGAAAAAAATATGATTGCTCTTGACTTAGGATTACTTTTATTTGATAAGGTTCTTACTTCATTGAGAGGGATTAGTATTAAGGACAGGAAGTTGATTCGTTTTCTTTAGAAGCACATCTGAAAATAATACAAGTTCTTGGAAAGATTAAAATGACTCTTTCGTAGACAAAGTGAATGCAAGGCATTGAAAATGCATTCTTACCTATAATATCCAAGTTAAAAACCTGTACAGGTTTTAACGTTTAAAAGCTTATAGATGACACCATTTTTAGCTTTGGCTTAGATGAAATGTATTTTGGGGAAGACTCCTTTTTTTTCTTGTTTGTTTGTTTTTTTTTTTCCAGTCATCATGACTGTAAACATTTTATCCTAAATGACTTGTCTAGGGTACCTTAAAGACTTAGAGAAGCAAGAGGATAGAAATGTTTGTGGCTTGAGGCGAGTGTCCAAAAAAAAGTTGCTTTGGGTAAGCATGCAAAGATAGTAAGTAATAGTAAATATTAACTTTTCAAGAGTAGGAGTCTAATACTTCTTTTTCATTGGGAAATAAGTGGTACAGTCTAGAAAACAGTAGTAGGTTTTCTAGATATGAACCGTAGCTGGGCTTTATGAGCTTCATAACCTGTTACTGCACATAGGATAAATGAACGAATTTTCTGTCTTTGATCAGAAAGGCCAAGCTGAACTATTGTATCCAGTTTTGTGGCTTGTTTTTAGATAATGACATGGACAAACTGGAGTGGGTCTCAAGAAGAGGGAAGAATGATAGTCTGTAAATTGTAATAATGGGGAATGACTGATGAGGCTGGGAAGAAGTCGCAGTCAGTTGTGTAAAGGGCTGTTGAGGAGTGCAGTTTTAGCAGGATTAAAAATACAGACCTTAAATGTCAAGAGAATGCTTGGTTTGAGTGCTAGCAACATTTTATGAAAGCAGAGATGCGTACTGGAATAGGCTGTGTAGCAAGGGGATACAAATATACTTCACTGGAAATAGCTTAGTATCAGGCAATCAGTTTGGACATGGATGGCAGACGGCAAAGCCTTGAAGAAGTAGAGGGACTGGCTAACTCCTGGTCATCGTTTACAGCTCTTGTGGTGCTCAGAGTTAAACTTCCAAGTTTGTCAAATAAATGGTGCTATTAAAAAACTTACGTAATGCCACGTTTCTGTGCCACAGCTTGGTTCGTGGAACATTTTCTGTACCTTTAGATTATGACTTGCATGGAGAAACTGTCCCATTCCTCAGGAGCTGTCATTTATGAGTACCCCGGTGCTGTCAGTAGATGGCGCTGTTTCTCTTCTTGTACATTCCCGTTCTCTGTGCTGAGGGGCGATTCTCCCTAAATTTCTCTTCTCCTATGGAATCTGCTTGTCCGTCAGGCTTTAAATATATTGCGTTCAGGAGTGTCAGAGGGTTTGGTACTTGGTCTTAGTTCTTCAATAGCCTTTATTCCCGCACTGTTTTGACTGGCAGAGAATGGCTGTTTTTACTTGCATCCAAGAGTGCACGTGTGGAGCCATGTGTATTTGTAAGGGAGCAGCTACATTAAGGTGGATTCACTGAGAGTACCTTTGGATGATAATAAAACTTGCAGTTCCCTGAACAATCATTAGAAACTCAAGGAATTCGTAGGGTTTTTTGTGTGTGTGTGTGTGTAAACAATAGAACTTAATAGTAACTGTATCCGGATGGCTCAATGCACAGCCCTGTGATTGTATCAGGTGGCAACATTAAGTTATAGTTGTGTGTTACCTTTCAGACTTTTTTATTTATTAGAAATGAATTTTGAAAATATTCAATAGTTTCACTTTTTATTTTTGCAATGGTGAACTGAATACCCAAGTGGTCTGTAGGAGACCACTAGGTGAGCGCTGTGTGCTGAGAATTAAGATGATGCTGACAATATTTCCATGTAGAATGGGAAGGTTTCTCATCCTGGGAGGTTGGTTACTGTCTTGGGGTAACTGACAGTTACTATACTGTTAAATTATTGGAATGGTTTCTGTAGTGATTTTGGTCTACATTCACTGAAGTTGGCTGAGGCCAAGGACTGTTCTGAAAAAAAGCTGAAATGCAGCCACCCCGTTTTGGTTGCTGGTATGAACATGGCCAGATTTACACTAATTGATCATGATCTATCTCTGTTGCCAGTGAACAGACATTGCTGGTGTTGAGGTCACTGGGATGGCTACAGCTGATGAGTTTCAGGTGAAACTGAGGATTAGAAGGTGTTGTAGTGGCTTAATTTCCCTGCTCTTCTCCTCAAATGCCTGCCTTGTGCCTACTGTATGGGATCTGAGATCTAAGTAGCTTCAATAAATCCAGGCAGGTGATGGAAGTGTGCCAGGGTTTTGGGGTATAAGTCATACAGAAACAGGTGAGGAAAGGTGTGGAGTGACATAAATGAACAGTCTCTCACTTCTGCCTGAGAAATGAGAGAGAGAAACTTCTTGACAGGAGATGAGTTCTCCGAGTTGGCCTCTGATTTAAGCCTCTGATGAGCTTATATTTATGGAGAAAAATTGAAGGGTCTGGCTAGTATTTTAGAAAGTATTTTGCATCAAATCTACTGGATGGATTTTTTTTGTGATCTTTAGGTGGTACCACTTTGATATATTGAGATAGACAGTTCATCTTGGTGCAGTGTGCCACATTTCCAGAAGAATTAACTTCAGTGTTTATTTTTCGTTCATGATTTATTGGAATAACTGTTAAATAATCAAATAGTAGTTCTCTGCTAGTTAGGGGTGAATGGTTTAAGTGTTGGTTTGGAGTATATAATATATGACATGAGTAGATCTTTGGCTTGAAGTTCCAGTCTTAGGTTTGCCTTGAGTTCTGGTAATCCCTTGAGGCCGTGGATATGGACAGGTAGACAGTTCTCTTCAGGAAGTGAAGAAATATATAAATCATTGATGGTCTGATAGGGGCTAAGGTAATAAACTTTAGCAGTATTGGAGGTAAAGCTGGAAAAATTTTTGGTGTAATCTCCCTATGCCTACTTTCTGCATTAATAGGGCAGAAGGGCTGCTTCAGACTAGTTTTAGAGGACTAGTGAGGCATATGCTTATTTTTTGAGCACTTTTTGGAAGACTGACTTTGAAGCAAATATTTTTGTCAAATATGGAAATGTATTAAATGTTGTAAATGTACCTTCTTGTATAAGGTAGATTACTTTGTTTGCCTGACAAAGTGGAAGTCTGCTGTTCACATACCAAGCTCAGTACTGTTACAGTTGCAGAGAAACCCATTTGCCAGGCTCAGTGCTTTTGGCTGCCACTCAGTGACTTTGTGGTGATTGGGGGTCAGATACTCTTGCAAACAGATTTCTCTTTTTTCCTTCATTTTGTATATGGTGCTATGTTTAAGATTAGTAATATATAATCTGAGTATTTACTGTTATGTATTCTATTATGTGAATTGTGGATTAAGAAATGCAGATTATATAAATTAGGAAATTAGATTGCTGACTTTATGGGAAAATTTTGCTGTCTCCTCTCATTCCTTGAAGTACAAATAAGGAAACTGAAATGCGATTTATTTATGTGCCTTATTTATGCATAATAGTTATGGTTGTTTTAGAACTTTTTATCCATTGGAACAGTGTGTCTGGAAATTATTTCACTGTAATAGAGAGTTGGACAGATAATATTTCACTGTCTAGATAAAAAACAATGGGAGTTAATTTATGGCAATTTTCTCTTGAAGTAGAGTGTCCATAAATATGATCTCCAATGGCTTCAAACAGCCATTTCTTGTTCTTGTGGGACTCCTTCCCTGCTGGGGTCTTGCCAAGAGTTGTTTCTGTTGTTGTAGAAAAGGAGAAGGGTGAGGACCAGATAAATAAAAGCTGAGTGCTCTCTGGCATAAATTGTGTGGGAGTTGCAAGTTTTCACAGGTTTGAGATAACCCTGGGGGTAACTTGCATTCTGCTTGGTGTAACTGTAAATGGACTCTCCTCTTAAGGGGTAGGGCCTTTAAAATATTCTGCTGCTTTCCAGACAATAATGGGGGAGCTCAGCTGGCATCTCATCAAGCATCCAGGCATGCCTGTTGGTTCCTGCTAGCCTCTGGAATCTGGTGCTTAGAAAGAGCTGAGGTGGATGTTTTAACATTTGTTTGCTATAAGGTGTAAAATTCTGTGTCATCAAATACATTCCTGAGAGATGTTTTAGAGTTATAATAGAGTTCTTTATAGATACTTCCTTTGTAATTAAATGCTGCTTTTTCTTTATTTAGCCATCCTAGTTATTTCATCTGCAACCTTTGCCAGTACAGCATGAGAAGGCACAGTGAGAATGCAAAGTGTAGCTAACGAAGACCCTCTATACTACTTGATAAAAGAATTATTGAATGCATAATTGTAGTCAAGAAAAAGAAAAATAGCACATTCCCCCAAAGTGTTTGCAGCCTGGAGAGAACTTGGAGAGGATATTACAACCCGTTATTGTGGTTAGCAATACTGATAGAGCAACTGAATACAATAAGTCTCATGCAAATAAAGTGTAGAAAATATACCAGGACAGTATATTTATTTTAAAAAGATGTCAGCAAAATGAAAGTTTTGCTAAAATGAGCTAAATTCATATTAAATGAATAACACAAAAAAGAGGAAACTCTCAATTCATTACAAATGGTATGTAATGGAAAGGCAGCTCAGAACATCTTGGAGACTAAGTCTAAAATCATACATGTATAGAGAGGTATAGTAGTTATGAATGGGTTGCTAGGAAAAATGCAACAATAGGTCTGTGTTCACTGAAGTGCCTTTTCTGGCTGTATTTTTACACCCCTCAATTTAGAAACAAAAAATAAAGGAGGAAAGTAACAGAAGTGCTTAACGCACTATTGAATAAGCTAACATTAAACTAAACATTAGAATGTGCTTTCAAAATGCTGTCTTTTCCCTGTTGGGGTACCACTGAGGATGAAGGGTAAAAAAATGATCTGTTTTCCTTGCTGCAAGATGAGAAAGGATCTGTAGTTCTTGAGAATCAAACCCTGGGGTGGGTTACAGTGCATTCCTTCATCCACATCTGGTCAACAAATTTCCTTTTTTTCGCTCACTGTTTTGTAAATGTCTAGGACTTGAAAGAATGAGAAGTCCAAGCTTGTGTTTAAGGACACAGCCCCTAAATTTTTCCCCAGGTCGGTTGTAGTATGATGTTCCTAATCAAAGGGAAAAGAATTGTGTTGCTGCACTGCAATTGCCGCCGCCCAGTAAATGCCGTTTGCTCGTTAGTGAATGTTTCTTCTGATTTGTGCTCTCATTTATAATGTGAAAGCAGTGCTTTTTTTCAGACAACCTCTGCAGCTCTGGAGCAAATGAGCAGCTGACAGGCTTACTTTTAACAATGCATAGCTTAAATTGTTGTTTTCTTAAAATAGGCTTCATATTTTTCCTCAAATCCCTGGTAATTCCTTTCAGATGTTTGTTGTATTTTGCCACGTTTTCAGATGGAAAGACTTGATCCTTCAAAAGACATAATGAAAGTTAAAACAAAAAACTCACACTAACAAACCAATGCCTACACGTGGTAACCTGTTGGAGGAAAAGGAGGATAAAAACCCCTCACTTGCTCTTGGAGCTTACATTCAGGCCCTGTGCTACCTGGAGCTAAGTTGGTCCAAATGATGAGATGGGTATATGGTTGGGGAAGTATTCCAAGATTCAAATTCAAATTTTGGGGGTTTTTTGAGGTTTTTTTTAGCAATTTCAACATCATTTTGTCACAGTCATGGTTTCCTGTCTTTTTCAGAACTGATATGAAAACTGAGAGTGCTGATCCTCATTAGCAATGGAACTCAGAACTGATTCGATTAAGTTGATGCAGGACATGAGTTTATACTTTATTGCAATTGAATTTCAATCTGACAAATTATTTTTCATTGAAGCTGAACAGGAATAAACTGTGCCAAAGCTCAGATAAATATTGGCACAGGGCTTTTTAATGTTTTAAAAGAACATGTTTTACCAAAGTGCAAGTACACGCCTACACTGGGAGAAAATGTTGTAGATTTTTCTTCATAGAGGTGCAACAGTTGTGGTGTGGTACTTGCATGTGATTTTGCTCCTTTCAGTGTGTTGTGTTGCTTATACACACACAGTTCCTGACAATGACAGTATGGGAGTGTTTGGGATGTATTGTAACATACCTTTCATGCTTATAGGTAATTCCGTAAGTGATCCATTACCTCGTATTTGACAGGTGTTTTTACGTGTAAGCATGATTTTAGATGGCAGTCAGACAATGCAGCGATCATTACACAGCTGGCTGGCTCTAAGACATGAAGAGTTCGTAACAGTCCTGTGAGAAGGCTGGCTAGAAGAAACACCTGTACAGTGTTGTCCCAACATGATTTTATCAGCAGAGCAGTGTTTCTGGGCTCAGACAGTAACCCCCAGGCAGTGTGCTGAAGGATTTGAGTGGGTCTTCTAGAAATGAGGGAAGGATGCTGCAGTGTCTGTGTGGAAGTCTCCCACTTCTGATGCCTACTGATCAGTAGCTGGACAGCTCTGTGTTGATAGATAAACTCTGGGCTGATGTTAAACTTGCTGTGTTGAGAGATCATAGGTAGCACAGGTCATAAAAATAGGAAGTCAAAAGAAGCAAGGAAGCCTTTTCTCTACACCTCTCTGTGTATCAGTAAAGATTTTTTTCTCAATACAATGTCTAGTTGATTACAGTGGAAGATTTGCAAATGGTAAAGGGGTGCTGTCCTACGTATCTGTGGCCCTGGATTGTGAAAGAAAACTCAGCCCTGTTTCATGCAGTGGAAACAATTCCTTATGCTCCTTGGTAGCAGTGTGATTATTTTGGCTATTGTGGAAGAACCACTTTGCTTCTCATGTTTCCAGGGCCTTAACTGAACTCTTGGCTACACCAAAAGAGCTGCTCAGCTGTATCCTGATGAGCTGCAGAACAACTGAATGTGGGAGGTGCTGGTGTGTCATCTTCACTGTTAGTAGATAAAGTGACCGAATTGCTTTGTAAGGAGACAAAAAAAAGACAGGGTAGCCTTGATTAGCTTACACTTCTAAGTACTTTCGTATACTAAATAATGCGAGTGCTTGTGGACTTTTATCATCTCTCTTTCTGGGTTGTTCCTCAGTAGTCACTGTGGCCCAGGGAACATGAGCCTCCAGTGATGTCTGTCTTCTGCCGTATGAGCTGATCAGTTCTACCCACCATCTCCTGCCTTTAAACCAATTATCTCTGGATGTAAGGATCTTTGTTCCTACCCTGGGGTTGCTTAGATTTCTAGAATGTTTTTTCCTCAGTATTATAGGGTCTTCCATATTCATGTGCAGCTACCATTAACAAGATTTCTAAGAGATGCATAATGCAAAAATTGTTCTTCCAGAAACCATTCTGTCTGTTCCCCAGCATGACACAGGTGTTCACGTGTCAGCTCATTTCATCCATTGTTACAGTGTGTATTAATTTGCCTAGTGCAGGCACTGATGTTACAGACCTTAGTTATATGGAACCTATTTTTAAAAATAAAGCATAACAACCAGCTCAAAAAAAAACCAAAAACCCCAAAACACCAAAAAAAACCCACACCAAAAAAAACAACTTAAAAACCCCCAAAAATATCACGGCTTTTGTTACTCCATACTCTTGCAGGTGTCAGGGAAGTTCTCAGATATCAGGTTGCTCACAGCTGCTAGTTCAGTTCATCCTTGCTTTGCCATGGAGTTCTTTTGCAAGGTGAATGCCATCTCATCCTGGCAATTCTCTTCTGGTTTGTTGAGTTCCATAATATTTTGTTCAGCTGAAGTTTCAACAGGTTATCTTGAGGAGAACCAGCACAGTTTCTTTGGTGATCAGAAATGGGTAGAGTCCCTGTAACTGCTGTCCTATGGCAATCAAGCAGGCTAAGGCTATTCTTGTGCAGTGATTGTCTGCTGGGTGTACAGAATCTCAAGAAGTTTTCTGCTCCTGATGTGTTTGAAGGACAATTTAATAATAAATTATTAATAGTATCTTGGTGGTTAAAGCACTTGCTGAGGTTGTGGAAAGTCTGTGTTCACTGTCTTCATCTGAAGGGGAGATTGATTTCCTATTTCCTAGCACAGTGACTTAGTCATTGAACTGTTTTGAGGATGTGTACTTAATAATTTTATTAAATTTTATTAAATTTTCACAGAGTTGAGGCCTAGAATGCAGTTAGGTTTTTCTTCAGGAAATGAGTGAATCAGCTACTGACTGTGCCTATGACTGTTTAAATGTTCTGTGCAGAACAGAAGTATCAGTGAAAGAAATAGAGGGGAAACTCCTTTTACAATGATTTTTTAACCCAGAATTAAAAAAAACAGTTGTGGGAGGCATTGGTTTAAATCTGTAATCAGTGGTTGATAAAATCAATTTAAAATAGGATCACTTACTACAGTACAAGTTTTATATCTCAGGCTGTTGTCTTGCCAATATTCAAATAATTCTGTAAAGCTTCAGGAATGCTCTGCACTAGATATTCCTAATTATGAGGTATTGGATTTTATTTTCCTTGAACAGAAAACAGAAGCCCTTAACATTGCACTTCTTGAATGTTACAACCCTCACATTTATGAGCAGAAGGGTGATAGTTATTAATGCCTCAGAAGAACTGTGAATCTTTCATTTGCTTTATCATGTTTTGCTTTAAAAATATGTGGAGACTGAATTTGGGGTTGAAATTAGTCACACTTCTTTTCAATTTTATTGCTAAAAAAAAAATAGAATCAAAACCCAAGTCAAATCCAAATTCTAAGGAAAACTTGCTTAGCAAGTGCTAGACAGGTGCATTGCTGTCTGAGCTGGAGTTTGAACAGTGTGTTTTACAGGAGGACAAGGGGGAGGATAATTTCTAAAATTACTGCAGCAAGGTTCATCAGAGTTCTCCTACTAGAGACCTCTAAATTACCCAAAGACTACTTATGACTGTATAAGCCAGAATCAGCACCTTAAACCTGAACCATAAATCAATTGCTAGCTAGTTGAGGTCAGGAGGCACAGAGATAGTAGTCTGCAGTTGAGAAATAACCGCTTGTGCACAAACTGCAGTTGTTTTATTTTGCAGCTGTGTGATACAGCCAGCCTGAAAATAACAACAGAATGAACTAAAGTAGTGAAATCCGTCTGGAGTTAAAAGAAAAGTTTGTCGCAAGTGATAAAAGGAATGCAGTGCATACTTGCTTTGGCTGAAAAATATTTGCTATGCTAGTGACAAGGGAAGCAGTAATTTTTAAGTTAATTAGATTCATCTTTTCTTTTAATACCATTTGGTGTACAGAGCAGGTTACCTAAAGGTGCAATTCTAAACCTCAGAAGAGAGGTTCTCACAGAGAGTGTGTGACCTTATGGAAATTACAACATGTAATTCCTCATAGCTAATGTGGGTTTGGACTATTTGACTGGAGAGGTCTCACTCATACGCAGTTTGATAACAGGTTCCCATTGTCAGTAATAATTTATTCAAAAAAGAGAAGTTATAATGTGCTTATTACCTGTCTTCCACATATAAAGCAGATAATTTTTTTAGTCAGATGTCTGACATGTAATTTACAAGCATCTTGAAAACGCATTTTAAAAGTGCACACAGTCCCTAATTATTCATGGTAGTCTTAATATATTAAGCAAAGATTTTAAAAGTAATTAGTGATGTAGTACATCAACATCTGTTCTAGAATTGAATCTCTCTTGTTCTGTGTTGTTTATCTTATTTTTTATTTCCTTTAATGTGAACTTCAAAATTGAGCAGCTTTAACAAGCGTCTACATTATAGGCACTTGGGTTCTAAGGTAATTGAGGTGATGACAGCTGGTTAAACTTGTGTTTAAACAAACTTCTGTGGTGTAACGCTGCTCTGCTTGTGTTTGTGTTATTAGAAAGACATTGGTTTTGGTTGTAATTTATTGTATCTGTGAGATTCTCATGTGGCCTTTTAATTACATGATTTCGTGTTATTTTTCCATCCTCCATTCTGTATGGAGCACTGAAGGAGCGTTTACCTAGTGTTACATTTTGGCCCTCTTTCAGTAGGAGGCTCCATGTTTTCTCTGTTGTGTCCCACTTGGAAAACAAAGGGATTCCCTCCCCCTGCCCCCACCCGTGGAAGTTTTTTGTTGTACTCAAGTAATTTTCACAGCTGCAGGAGATGGGAAGATGGTATTTTTCCAAGTTTAAAGATGTGGAACTGAGGCAAGGAAAAGGTGTAGACAGAAGTACACAGAAGTACCTGATGAGTTTAGGAATTCAGTATGAAACATATGGGCTCCAATTTTTTTAGAATACTTCGCATCTTCTATCTTTAAAGCAAAAAATTGACCTCAAATTCACTGTAAGTTCAAATGGAGAAGTAGAGATCAGATGAGTCTGTGTTCTGCTCTTAGAAATACTGAAGCTGTATCTCTCCACAGCTGTCAGTGGTGTTTTAGTCTTTTAATCACTGTTGAGCTGTTGCAGGATAGGGATAACTAGCAGAAAAAAAGGGATGAGAGAAGCTTCCAGTGTGAATAATGTGAGCTTAGTCTGTCCCAAAAGTAAAGAAAAAAAAAAAAAAAATTGATGATACTTGAAAAAATGTGTTACCACTGACTTCTGTCCTCCAATTTTAAAAAGTATGTATCTCACATCTCTTATAACTTACCTGAAATTGTGAGCTGGTACTTCTGCTTTTTAAATTATGCTTCATACACTGCACACATTCTAGGTGATGCAATAAATAAGGAAGGTACAGGTCAGACTATGTTATCCTTCATGGTGTAATCCTGATTAATCCATTCATCTATGATTTGAATGAGACATAGATTTTTTTTTTCAGAGAAAATATGACATATAATGTTATCATACGCTAAGGTTTATGCACAGAGAAGCCAAGCTAAAGATCAGAGGCAACCTTCTCTGTCACTTTCTAAATTTAATGCTAGGTTATTTTTAACCTGAATGCTCTTTTAACATTGAGGCTTCTTCTGTGCATGTAATAGCTTTCGCTTTCTAACAAAGTAAACTGCAGCTGAATTTGGCAATTGTGATTTTGTGTGTGTGTGACTCAGTGTAGCTCTGCTTGTAGAGATGAATCTTATATTAAACCATTTAATAGCTCTGTTAAGGGTTTGTGCCTTATGCAGCCTCCACATTCCCAGGGCAGAACTGCTGGGGTTCTTTCTGCTTCCTCTTATGTCTGTATCAGTGGCCCTTAGCCTGGTGTTCTCTTAGGATGCTTAATGTGCTTGTCCTGTTTGTGAGTTTGTAGATGGGTGGCTAAACAAAACTGATGAAGTGTTTGATTTCCAGATGTTTAGCAATAAGCTTCAGAATTATTTCTCCTGTCCAGGGATCTCCTGAACCTATGGCAATTTGTGCTTCCTAGACTGCAGTGAATCTTTTTTGTTCAGTCTCTCCTGGAGGTTATGTAAAATTCTTGCATGCACTGGTCCTATTGTCAGGAATTCAAAGCATCTGCTAACTGTTGCATATGGAAATAGAATTTTTCCAAAATGGAAAAATATTTTCTTATTTGATTATTTTAAACCAGATTCTAACAAGATTTGTCATGCAAGTCCCTACTCCCTGAATTGGGGCTTATCACATGTTCTTTCTTTCTCTTTTCCTAGATTTATTTACTTTCACATTTGCCTAACTACCTTTGCAGCTTCTCATCTGTCGTTATCTCTCCCAACCTCTTGCATTCCCACCATTCTGCTCAGTGGTTGCATCACAGTTTGACTTTCTGTGTCTAGTAAGTCCTAAACTCTCTTGAATCTGTCTCCATGCTCCTCAGTGCTTATGTAGGTAAAACAAGTGACCTTGAGTCAGACTCATGGTCCCTCTGCATCAGATTCAGGGAGATTCTTCTGCTGTGCTGAGCAGGACACGGGTTTCACTCTCTCTTCTGGTGTATGGGTCTGATTTCTGTGTGAATATCCACCTTATGTAGGGAAGTAGTGGCAAGAGCTCTTGCTGATTTAGTTGAGTATGTGTGAAGTCTCTTCCATGCGGTAATGAATGGGACTGGGACCTCCTTGGAAAGATGGAAAAAATTCGCCGTTCCCCTGGGAGAAGACAATTTGCCATGTCCAAGGGATTTGTCTCGGGAGAACTTGGAGGTCAAGTAGCAGTCTTAAGGCTGGAGAGAGATTGAGAGACTATGGGTTAAGAAAAGGAAGTAGTGAGCCAGGCCTCAGGGCAGGACCTGGCCTCCTTGGAACCAGAAGGAAGCATGCAGAGCTGCCTGCACTGCAAAGTCACTATGTCACCTGAAATATGGCAAATCCGTACTGCCAGGCATTAAGAACTCAATATGAAGTGAGAACTTTATTTAATAAAGCCTTACTTCATGCTCTCTCACCTAGCTATGATATTTTGCTCCCCTAGAATTAACTATCCTACATGGTAGTCTGATGGAATCCTGAATTTTTTCTTTAATTTAAAGACATTCTGAAATTCTGTGGTTTTTCTCCTTTCTTTTTAAATAACTCCAGACACGTGCATATTCTAGCTGTCATTTTTGTGGATGCTGAAATATTATGGATGGATTTTCGTGGGTGGCAAAATGTATATGCCTGGCACAAAGGTATTCCAAATTTGATATTTTTGCTCCCAAAGCATGGAGCTGTAAAAAAATCCTGCATAACAAGCTTTCCAGAATTTTGTTACCCATGAGTTAAGCCATTTTGGCTGTTGGCAGAGAGAAATTAGGGAAAAAAAATGATCTGAGGCAGATAGTTGGCTTGGAAAATTGCATTCAGAAGCTCTGAAATTTCACAAGTTTGTAAGAGTGGAAAGCAGCAATCTCTTACAGCAAAGATCCATAGTCTGTAGTGCCAGTGCCAAAAGCAGCATACACTGCAATTTGAATAATACGCATTTTTGCATAATGTGATGTGGGTCTGAGCTGCAGCCTTCTGAGGAAAGCATGTGTGAGATGTCCTTGTTCCCAGCTCCTGGCTTCCTCCTGGTTCAGCACTGGCACATGGACCAGACTCTGCCATTAAGTGGTCACTGGTGTCTGTTTGCTCTGAGTTTCCACAAGCACTGGCTTCTAATTCGGGACACCAAAGTAGGCTGGTGCTCCACTTGTTCCAGATTGCCCTTGAGAAGGGAAGTGTCAGACAGCTCTGATAACGGGTTTGCTCCTGTCTTGGTGTATTGCTCCTTTTTGTGTTCTTAATCTCCAACCAAGTTTTTAACTTAGCTGTGTTTAATAGCTTCAGCAGTTCTGAAAGAGATGCTGAGACTGCTTTCACATGGGGTTTGTTGTTCATGTAAAGAGCTGTATTAAAAGTAGTGGATATAATTAAAAATATAGCCCGGCATTTGTAATATAATGACTTTTACCAAGTAAGGGAAATAAAATTAGTTTAATTTACTGTGTCATCACTGTACTAAAGATTATAGCAGTATTAATGAAAATCTCAGTAACTCAATCATCTTAACAACCTAATCCCATGCTGGGGTACAAAGTTCAGTGTGGCTTGTCCTTAAAAGAGCCAGTTCTGGTTTTCAAGCTATTTAAAATGCTATTCTAACAACAGCAGTTAGAAACAGGAATGCTAAAACTGGAACAATTTAGGCATGCTAATTGTGATTCTATTGTGCAGGTAGGTTGTGAATTCTTAATTATATGGTTTTTAATAAACTGTCTGCTGTTGGTTTTGTGTAGATCATCCTTTGCAGGCTGGAAGTGCCAAGTGCAGGATAATTCAGTGAATGATGTGGACTATTTCAGCTTCTTGTTTTCAACCCTTATAGGTAATCCATATGAATGTAATAATTCAGAATTAACAAAATGAAATTTGTTTTGATAGTCAATTACTGAATTTAATTTAGAATAAATGGTTTACTAAGTACTTCCTGAAAGTAATTCTAGTCTTGTTACATATTTTTGATATGAGATACCTTTTATTCTCTGGATCTGATTTTTGGCACTCTCTTTTTACACTTTTCCATTTGGGCTGAATATTTGCATACTTTTTCTTCATTCTAGCAACTTTCCTAGGAAAGTATGAGGAAAACTTAAATTCAGCATATGACATAAGCAAGATTGTTTTTCCTAGCTTGAAGTAAATGTCTTTTATTGGCTCATAACAATGTAAATGAGTGCCTCTGGGATTTCCTGTGAACGTGCTTACGCTATTAAAAGCATTCCATCAGAATAAAGTAATCAAAGTACGTCAAAATGAACTGGCCAAGGTCAGCATGTGAGCAGAGCTACTTCTGCTACTCTATTCTTACTCAGCTATAAAAATAGTTGCATTCTGTGATGATGCAACTTTGGGAAGTTACAGTGGTTAAAATGGTGTAATATTGCTAAGAAATAACTTCCACTAACTTGTGCTGTGGTAAAAAATAGTGTGTGTTCTTCACCACCTTGGTTATTTATAATGTTCAACTACTTTGATTTCAAAAATTACCTTTTTGTTCCTAAAATGGTAAAAAGAATGCTGAACTGATCGCAGAGAAAATGAAAGCAAAGCCCAAATAACTCTTGTGGAGAAGTCATCCTGTTTTGCTAAAACATCTAATACCTGTCTAGAAATAATAAGCCAAATGATATTTTTTAACCCTGAGGTTACATTATTTATTATCGAGGTTACTGAGTTACTGTGAACACATGAAGTATTTTGCATTATACTCTTTTTTTTTTTTTTAAAGATACATATATTAAAAATAGCATAACACTGGCCTCTTAAACTTTTTTTTACACCACATTACGATATTATTGGGTTTCAAAAATATTTTTGTTTTCTGTCGAAAGTCAAAATTTGTACTTTGATATACTTCGTTTATAATACCAAGCAAGAGCTTTTAAGAAAAAATTGTTATGTTGACATAATGTAAAAGACAGTGTTTGTCAGAGATGCTGTTAAAGTAGAACACGGTTTGGCTTGTTTTGTGATACTGTTGTACTGCTTCTTCTTCCCCAGGGTTTTCAAGAGAGGAGCTGACTAGTCTCCAGGGCATTAGAGGAAAACCACACATTAGCCAGACACAGCTTTCACCTATCCGTCTTTACCTAACTGATCTGGACCAGTTTTTACACCACTGGGCTGTGACAGAGGTAATACATCAACACTAATTCTGAATGACAGCATACAAACTCTTGAGTGCTCTCCATCCCTTTCCCATAGACGCCTAAATCCTGTCGTGATTTGACTTGAAAAAAGAACAAAAAATATAAAAGCTGTCGAACTGCCAACATTTTTCTACAGCCATCAGATCATATTTTAAAGGAAGCTGCTTTAAAAGTTGAATGTTCAGACATATAGTATGCAAAGCAATACTCAAGGAAAAGATTGGTAGAAACCTTGGTGGAAATTCTTAAGCACTAATAATATTAGGACCAGCAATATGTTTTGGCTTTCAAAAACAAATTAATTGGGAAAATACTAATTATAAAGAGTTTTCCTGGAGAGTAAGTGCCACTATTAATTAAAAAGCACTTGCATTAAATTAAATTTGAACTTGGAAGCAATATTCAGTTGGCATTGGTCATTATTTAGAATAATTCCTGATTAGTTAACCAAAATATGCTGGGATTAGAAACTTCACTCTGAATTCAGTACTTAATATCATAAGAGCTGAAAGCTTAATTTTATTGTTGGTTCTAAAGGGATTTGAGCCACCAGATTTTATTCAAAACAGGTGCATTAGCTGTCTTTCTGCA
This sequence comes from Corvus kubaryi, assembly GCF_017639235.1. NCBI lineage: Eukaryota > Metazoa > Chordata > Aves > Passeriformes > Corvidae > Corvus > Corvus kubaryi. The sequence goes on from NW_024582056.1 coordinate 20,731,069, forward strand.
TCAACTCTTTTTACTGTTTAGCTCACCAGAAAACGCTTTGAGGGTGTGAAATCATGTTTTAATGACATGCCAGTTTGACAGTATTTATGAAATCATGGTCCTGAATTCAGAAAGAAGAGTGAAACAGGTTTTATATGTATGCTTTTCATTCAAGAAAGCAATATAGTAGATGTTTCCTACTTCACAGTGTTTAAGTGATAATGTACTGAAAGTGATGGTAGTCTGAGATACACATTGAACGTGTGCTGTAACTTATTAGAAGGTATTTTAAGCAAGGCTGCTGTTTGGTACCATGACTGACACACATTTTTGGGTGTCCTGCCTTCAGTCATTTGGCTTGTGGAGCAGTTGAACTTCCTAATTTGTTTTGCGTTGTCTCTTCTGGACAGTAATGAAGTGTTTTCTCACCAAAATATCTTTCTCCAGTATGGAAAGATCTGAATGCTCTCTTTCCATGTCCTATCCCTCTGTGAATGCACTAAAGTGATTGTTTCTTAGAGTTAGCCTAATCCCATACGGCATCTGAAGGATTTATGTACACCTTACCTGTTTCTAAAAATGTCACCTCTAATGTCTTCTCCTTCCTCTTATTACTTCTATTCCATGAATCTTTCACAGTCGGCAGTGAAATAGGACTACTTTCACACATTGAACAGTGAAGTAATTTGATTTCTTTTTTGTGCCTTTGGTTCCTGGTTGCAAGTTTGAGTTTCTTCTGCCACAGTCTTCACTGTTGTGGTGCTATGAAGGAGAGTCAGTACTTTCAGAAACTTGAGACTCGCTTTTGTTAAAGTACCTTTTCTCAGGAAAGATACAAGGTGCTCCCCCAGGTTGTCAGAAGGGGATGATGGTCACTAAGCAAAGAGCTGGATGTCCTTGGTTAGTAATGAAAGATGATTTGGACATCATGTGGAGCACTGCACTACTTCTGCACTTACGTTTCAGCCTGAAGTCTTTTCTGGAGACTACTTCATGAAAGAGAGAATGGGAGCAAAAACTCTGTGCACCAAAAATCTGTGTGAAGAAGGATGAGACCTTCTAGACCCACTTGATTTTGTAGATTTTAACCAAAGGGAGTTCTGAACTGTCACTTTTTCCCAGTGAGGGTGATCAAACACTGGAATAAGTAGCCTGGGGACATTCTGGTTCCCATCTATGGATGTACTCAAAACCAGACTGGACACAATGTGGGGTGACCTGCCCCAGGTGACTCCACTTGAGTAGGAACATTGAATTAGAGGGACTTGAGGGTGTTCCTTCCACCTTTAGATATTTAGATAAATAATTAGTGATTATTTGAAAACTCCTTCTGAAAAAAACCCAAGTCTTTTTGTTTTACCATCAACAAATCTCTTCATTATTTTTGCTTTTTAGACATAACAAGATCCCACAGTATGAGTAGAGTTTTGTTGTTTTCTTTTATTTGGTAGTTTTGTTACACTTACATTGATCTAAAAGTCAAACTGCTCCCATTATAGGGTTGCCAGGTACTGCAGTGCTGTTTGGGGTGTTCCCTCCAGATCTGCTAAGTTTTTTCCCCATGGAATTTTGTGAACAAAAAAGTAGAGGCACCTCTACAGTAGCTTGCTTTCATACTGGAGAAAAATAAAGATATTCTTTCCTCTTGCCTCTGATCTGGTGATAATGGTGGCATATCTGTTTGTGTTACAATGAGAAGTGATCATTGGTATTGAAGCAACCACTTCCTTTTATGAGTTGCAGAATTCCATTTGTTTTTTACTTGTCTGGTTTTGATTTCAGATGCAGTCATAGATATGGTAAATGATACATAAACAAAACCATGCTGAAGCTCTTCAGCTTTTAGATTACTTTTTTCTCTGTGTTTAAATATCTAATACAACACTGTTCTTTAAGTTTTAGGAGGTTTTATCTTTTCCTTTTATGAGTACCATTCTCCAACCTCAAACATGTTGACCAATATTCTATATAATGCTCAGTTTGTGAAGAAATTATTCTGGGGACTGTAGTCCATAAAAACCTTGGGATTTGGAGTCTGGACAATTTTTTAAAACCAAGAAGGTAAAGAAGAAGAAAAAAAAGAAAGAAAAAGGCAGGCTTGGGAAAAACCTTTCCATTCAAGATTTGCCATGAGCTGCACACAAATACTTTTTGTAGATGAAGTAGTTTTCACTAGGTGCTGAACAAACTAATCTGCTCTCAAAAGGAAAAAAAAACCTAAACAGCAACAGCAACAAAAAACCCCAACCAAAAAAGCAAACTGCAGAGTTGCAGGCTCTGGGAAGAAGAAAACTGCCAGCAAATCATGAGGCTCTCCTAGGGTGTGTTGAAAGACAGTATGATATGAGGTTCTGTGTGCATTGAATTTGAGGGAGGTAGGTTTGGAGCTGCTTTCTTCCTAGTGGACATAGTTCAAGGTGTGATAGAATTCTGGAGTCAAAATATTTCTAGCTGTGGCAGAAAATTGCTTTATTTAGATAGAGAAGTGCTACAGGAAATAATAAACCCCAGCTTGATTTAGTTATGCTCTTGGTGGGACTAGGTAGAGTGCAGAGCTTCTGAATGCTAACCTTTCGTCTGTTCCCTTGCTGGATAAGGAAGTTTATGGTGATGCTGTAATGTTAAGCAGAATGTTTGTAGTAATTTTAAATACCTGATAAATGAGAACAGTGCTTGTTGGCTGCAGACCAGGCCTCTACTCTATGCTGAGAGTTGTTTGTTTAAGAGTTCTCATTGTGTAGTTGTAATTCAGGATTTCCTCTCAATGGAAAAGTTTTTTAATGTGGATGAAAATAAATAAGGAACTCTGATGGAATTAGGATTTGAGGGCCTGCTTTCATATCAATAAATGAGACTAGTGATCAGATCCCTCTGAGTCCTTCCATCATCTTCTTTCATCTCTTCCACCTCTAGGTTTGTCTAAACCATTGTTAGTTTTTAGCTCTCTGCTGAAATGCATAAAGTTGCAAATACTAATTCCCCATAGGTTTTATGGAAATAAGCAGGTGGAAGAGGAAAAACGCTCTAGATTAGCACAGGGTGGTTTATAACTCTGTTCCAGCATCCTGCTTGGCAGCAACCAGTCTGCAGGGGCTGTTGCTCAGCCTGTGGGGGTGTAGGGGCTTGTGAGGCAGGAGCAGCAGGGTTGTGGGACTGCAGAAAGGTCCCAGGTGTGAATCTGTAGGAGGCCACGGCTTGTTGGCCTTACTGCTCATTGCTCAACTTTGTTTCAAGTGCAGGGAAAGGCAGTCCCAGCTTCCTGTCCCTGGCTGTGCAATGGGTGATGCCTGTTTTCAAGGGTAAAGAGCTCTAAGAGGGAGTTTCATGTATAACATATGCATGCCAGAGATGCGGGAGGAAATATGGTACGCCTCTGCAGAAAGGGCAAGTTCTGGAAAGGAAAAGAGTAACTTGAGGCATTTCAAACAGCAGCTTGGACTTCTGGAGTGTTATTATAGCCAGGACAACTGGTAGCATGTGGATTACAGTAACAAATGCACTTCTGAAAGGAACTAATGCTTTGAGGTAGTTTGTAACAAAATCTGTTTTGAGATGGATACTATTTGTAATTTTTTGGGGTTTTTTTTTTCTGGAGCATGGTAATTGGATGCACGGCAGTCTGAAACCATGTTGTTTTTTTGTGGAAGCTTATTTAAATGGTGGTGATTTTCAGTTAAGGAGAATGCTTCAGAAAAGTGTTTCTTTAAAAGCTATTTTGCATAGTTCTAAAGGTTAGTCTTCATGATTTGTCTAAAAGATATGTTAAAGGTGGGAAATTTGGTTCCTTTTCTGGAGGACCTTCTGCTTAAAATTACTTCTGTCTTGTTACAGCCAATTATTTAAAATCACCCCCCTGTAGCTGAAATAAATGAGACTCCAGAATAAATGGTTGCAGCCTGAGGGAAGAGCTTCAGCCTTGGCTCATTTTAACTGTGCCCATAGTGTTTGTCAGTGATATTGTTCACTCCCTTGTAATTGAATTGCTGTGCCAGGATCGAATGAAAAAGTGCCCACAGAAATGAAGAGTTTAACAAGGTAACCGTGTATACATGGTAATTTCTGTTGTAATATTTGATGTTTGTGACAGTTGAACATTTCAGAGGGCGAAAGCAAATGATAATTTGAGGGCTTGCTTGAAGTCGAGATTCCAGAGCTGTATCGAGCACACAGCTGACTCAAAGAAATAAAATATTCAACCAAATGTTTAAAATGTTTAAGAGCAAACATTAGGGAAGGTCAGCTGCTTTTAAAAGCAGACATGAATTCAAAAACCTTGAGATACACATTAGTAATACACTAATCTGTGTCAAAAACTGTTAAGTCTTATATGTGAAATACAGTTGGGAAGGCTGGATCTGGACAGATGTGCTATGAAAAATTACAGCAAATCAATAAAGAGAGCAAGTCAATGCATGTAAATTAAAAGCCCTGCGAGGATGTTTGTCTTGAGAAGTAAACGGTGGTATACTAGTGCTATATCTTAACTTTAAGCAGAGATTAATGCTTTAAAAAAAAACCCCAAATTGTTACAATGTAGATTTTGAATTGAAGTTCCTGAAAGATTTCAACTTGTCTTTATTGAGATTTACAGGTTAGAGTTACATTGGAGAGAAAAGGCAGCTGAGGGTAAATAAACTTCCTTCTAAATAAACTTCCTTCTAAACTAGGAATATGGTACAATTTTAATCTTCTTTAAGGAAGACAAAAAAGTCTAAATAAGCCTGCTAGTGTTCAGTAAAGCTACAACCTATCTCAGCTTTAATGTTTAGAGGTGAAATTAATTATTTTCTTGGAAAGTAATGCAAAGTCCAGAGAAACAAAAGGGAAATAATTTAAGTAAAAGTAACGCCTCCTAAAATTAATGAAGCTCTTTTTCAAAGGTCTCTTTCATAAGATGTAAAACTTAAACCCAAAGCAAACAAAAAGCACCACACTAGCCCCCGCCAGTAAAACACAAACAGTAAAACACAAACTTCCAGAAAACCTAAGATGATCTTCAGGCCAGTTCTCCATTGTACCTGTATCATATACTTCCAGCATTTCCTGTAACACCTCGGAGCTGGTAGCTCACTGCAGCATTACTGCACATAACTAGCATGAATTTACAACTCCACAGGTACTGTGTATTGTGCTTTATATTCAAATCCTGGCTTGTGATACCTAACCTAAATTTGCTCAGAAAGACAGGCTTTGTGGGACAAGAGCTAGGTGTAGGGTTCTCTGTGCTTTCAAGCCCTTTTGTTTGAAGAAGAGGCAGGCAGGTGAATTTGGAGGCTTCAATATCAGATGTTTCTTGGCTGTCCTGCACATAGTCTGAAGAGGAGGCATCTAGAGGAGGAGCAATTGGCTGTGGTGACATTTTATAGCTGTGAGGAAGCTGCAGAGCTGTGAAAGAAGGGCATATTACAGCTGCAAAAGGATGAAACAAAAGCTGTTTTGTGGTGTCCTTTCTTTGAATTTTGTTAGTAAGATGGCTCTGAGAAGAGAACCCGACCTGTGATGTTCTTCTGGTACAGCTTTGTCTACTCCTGGATAGCACACTAGCTGTCCAGCTTAAAACCTGGTTTTGCTGATAGTATTTTCAGAAATGCCCCTCACTTAGAGAGCTGATGGGATTGGCTCTAGCTCATAGTTCTCTGCCCCTTGGCACCAAATCTTGCTGGTACCCAGACTTGAACACATGATCAAATTGTTGCCCAGGAAGTTAGCTGTGGTGTTTGCCATTCAGGTATTTGTGTCCAGTGGCAAATAAAGATAACTTCACTTAGTTTAATTGATTCTCAAATATAAATTTTGTATCAGACCTCATGCCACAGCCAAGGAACCTGCAGACAGGCAAGCACCACAGTAAAAAGATGCAAGATGAGTTTGTGTGCTGCAGTTACCCTGTTTTTGACCAGCAATAGGGCATGAATTCCTCTAATGTCATAATTCTTCTAAGTCTCTGGAAATATGTACTCATTCAATATATGGGACACCACATATGTTCTTAAGCATTTGTAATTCTTAAATAAGTTTCTTCATTCCCTGTTCCTCACCCTGTAATGTTCTCCTGCAGACACTGCTCCTCCTTTTTGGCGGTTTCTTTTTTTAACTTAGGTATTGTTGTGAATGTGTAGGGGTTTCATGTGGGGGTTTTTATGGAGAGGTTTGTTCAGGTTTTTTTTTCTGGAGTCAGTGAATCAGGAATACCTTTCACATCCACCCCTGTGAGCTTACCCAAGGCAGATGAACAAAGATCTCTTGTTGTATGCAGCTTTCTCAACAACTCAGGGCACTGTTAATATTGCCCTGTCAAATCAATTTATTTCAGAAAGAGAAGCAGCACCTGTCAGGGGAGTACAGTGTCTGATAAGCGAGGGTGCTTCAGGGGAGCTGGCCAAGCTTCAGATGCCAAGCTTCATTGCCTGCCCCATCACCTGAAAACTTCTCATTTTCTACGCTCCACACTAACACGTTACACTGGATACAGTCCTGCTCCAAACAGGCATTTCACAAGGGCTGGGGAATTCACTGCAGAATAGCCTGTTACATTTTAGTTACCCATGTTCGAGGTGCATGTCAATGTGTGTTGAAAAATATATTGCAAAGTTCACATTAGGTTATAGTATCTGGTGTGCGCCGACTTTCTTTTTTAATAAAATCACTTCTCAGGGAGTCTGAACTGCCTTTGGTCTGACTCCACTCAGTAGTTCGCTAAAATACTTGATCCATCATCTTTCCTGCTTGCTTGGGTTCCTCTCTGTGCTCATGCCTGTGTGTGTCTTCAGAGGAAGGTGAGTATTTTTCTTTGAAAAAATAGTACTTTGCAGCATGATTAAACTTGAAATGATAAGAAAATTTTCTCTGGACAGTTGCTGATAAGTAGTTTCCTTGAGACTTTGCATCAGGATTCTGTCATGTTGCAGGAAGCATTGAGGGAGTGGGTACAGTTCAATAATGAACAAAACATTAGCCTCGCTTCATCAGTTGTGCTTGTTCCTGTTGCCATGAGGGCTCACACTGAGACTGGGCTTCCTTGGGTCATCCCAACTCTGTCTTTTGGAGGCAAGAGCATCTTAGAGATGAACAACATTAAACTGATGAATTCCTCTGATTCTACATTAGAACTGTGAAAAGGCTGCTTGGGAATGCGTTGTCAGTCACTTAGGGTCGCTGTCAGTGGCAAAAATGCTTTTAACTCATCCAGTTGAAGTAAAACACTCCATGGTGTCAGGATCTCCAAAAAACCTGGGTCAGGCTGTGCTCCTGGGGGCCTTTCCATCCTTTTTTGTTGTTTGTTTGTCTGGAGTTTTTGTTTGTTTCTTTTGTTTTGTGGTGGTTTGGTGGTGGTGGGTGTTTTTTCTTCCCTGTTTTAGTTGGCTGCTGTTGGAGTTTGTCTTCAGTGTGGCAGGCAAGGAGGCCCCTGTAGCAGTGACGTCCCAAAGCGCCAGTAGGGAACCTGCTGTTGCAGTTGTGTGGCTCGTGAGCATGCTGGGTACTTGGGCTTGTCTGATCAACAGGGATTGGTTTGAAAACCTGCCAGTGGATTACAGAGCCTGTAGCATTTGCTGCATAATGCTAACAGATAATCTCCATGTTTAAGAGAATGCTTTTCTTTAGGTTAATTTATTCAAGTGAGCATTCAAACAAGATTAAAAAGAAAAGGAGAAAAAACCCAACAGAACGTCTAAGGCTAAGCCAAACCTGTTATAAAATACTTGCCTCAAAAAGAAAAAACCCACCCTTCCCTGATCAAAAATGCCTGTTCTCAGTCCATTCACTTCAGGATTGCTCTGAGACAAAACTACTCTGGCTTTGGTCCAAAATCAATCTATGAATGTGCCAAAAATGTGATAAATGCTAATCAAATGTAATGTAATGAATCAGCTGTGACATTTTATTATGGAAATTAAACATCATGCAAAACCTTGCCTAAGGAAAATAAATTGTCAGAGAAAATACTAATTTTCATGTGGTAATTAAGTTTTCTTTTCCTTTCATTTCCATGTCTAAAAACGTTTCAGTTTCACTTTTTATAACAGGCATTTGGTATGAAAGCCATTTCAACCAGGATTTAATTTATGGGATTGAAAAGAATTGCCTCTCCCACTTAATTGCAGGAAAACAGAACTGATGTAGGGAATGGTGGTGCTGTTTTGAGGGTGAGAAAGATCTAAAAGGTTGAAAAATCAACTTGCACTTTACCACAACCCTTCTAAGGAATTTTTGCTGCCGTCCAGTGGTATGATGCGTGTTTTCCTCGCCAGTTCAGGAAGAATCTTGAGTGTGGCTGTATTGTAGCTGTAATGAAATGCTCCAACAAGGGAGAGCCTCAGTGGATGATGGGCTTGCTCTAGGGACATAGTCCTAAGGGTGAAATATTAGTAATGAAACCGTAGTTTGCTGGGTGGGCCTCGTGGATTTGCCTTCAAGGTCTTTAGTTTGTGGGTCTGTATTGAATCAAAATGGATCTCTGGCAGACTGTGTCTGGTGTAATGTGCTCACAAGCATATGGCAAACCCCTTTGTAAACTGCCTAAGCTCTGTCTTATGAGCAAGAAATGTCTCCTGCATTTTCCCCTTTCGTAATCATCCTTCCCAATTTTCATCTCATCTGCGTTCCCACCCAGCCATGATCATTGTTACATTTAGTTGTTGTTTGGATACATTTGTTTTCCTGCAGCGTTTTTCATCACTTTGTAAGTGACAGTAAGATCCCTTCTTGGGTGTCATTTTGCCAGCTCAGGCAGGTTAAGTTCTTTGCACTGACACCTGTAAGACAGGACCTCTCTTCTTTGTGCAGTTCTTCTGTGTCTGTTTTGTTTGAATTTGCCTTTCTTGAAAATGAGTGGCTCCTACTTTGCACAGTATGTCAGAAATGGTCTAACTCTGTAAGAGTAGTACTGAACAGATGATCCTTATTCTGTCTGATTGCTTCTCTTGGGATTATCTTTACATCCTGAAGTAACATTTGCCTGTTTTGTGGTTGTATCACAACCACCTTGTGGTCAGCTGTTACTCACAGAATTTCCTTCTCATTTCCAACTGGTGAAACTCGTAGCTGCATGCAGAAGCTTTTGTCAGTCTCCAAGCACATGGAACTTTTGTTTCACTGAATTTTTTCTGTAGCTCTTACTCATCAAACCTGTGCGATCTTTTCCATAGGTTAGTCCAGTCCTCCTGCCTTGGCAGGGTTTCTCAGCTTGGAGCTGTCATCTGACAGATTTCATCAGTGCAGCTTTACCTTTTGTGTAAGTGCTGCTCATTAAAATGCCAGGTCAGATTGGTGTCACAGTTTGTCCTTGACATGACAGTCCCTGGTAATAACCTCTGTTGCAGCTTGACTTTATTCCTTGACACTGCTAGTAACACAGATGTTTTGAGTGGGTTTCTTGGGAATATTCCAGGGTACCTAATATTTTATCACTTTCAAACTGCAGCGTACAAAAGCCCTACTATATTTAGGATGGTGTACTCAGTTTTAATAATACTGTTTCATTATAAAGTAAATGTATAGTAAAGGTATTCAGTGCAAGAGTGTCTATGAAATTGTTTTTTTAAACAGTCCTACTAGTCAAACGAAACACTTGCACTACCCCTGTGATACTGATTAACATGAGCAATGTCCTGACAGCCCAGCAATGTTACGTTCCACCAGGCAAATGTGTTAAGGATCTCCTGAATTTGGCTGGTGTAAGCAGGGCTAAAAACAGGTGTGGCATGTAATTTTGGAAAAAGCTGAGTGCGCTTCTGTATCACCACAAATGGTGCTGCTTGGCTATTTCTGATTAAACCACCACTGGCATCCACATTAGTTAGGGCTGAGTTTTCATGCCACAGGACTTGGAGCTAATGGTTCTTTCCCTCACCTTTCCCTTCCTCCAGCTGCAAGTGTTGTGGACTATGATTTTTGACACAACATGGTTGATATGTTCTATTTTGTCATTATCTCTTGTTTTGGTATCTTGACTTGCCTGATTCAACTGAAGTCTCAAGACCAAGACACTGTCATGGAATTCAATGCCTCAGGTCAGATCCTCCTGTGAAAAATTCTCTTCGGATCTTGAGTCATGAGGGATCTTAGAGGAATGTGTTTTGCTTAGTGGAGATATTTGTAAAACTCATGGACTTAAATTCTTTCGTCCTTCAAACTGAGTTTGCTATTTTCTGATTCCCTTAAGCACAAAGAGAAGATTCCATTCCTCATGTAGTGGTTCTTCCATCTTGCCCTTAGCAGGACATCACAATTCCTCATGGTCTGATAACACACTCGTGCTGTGCACATTGGCTTCTCTGGAGGCTTTAGTTGCCACTCTGGTGGCATAAGCAGTGAATGTGAACAGCGAGAGGGCATCCAAGCTCTCCAGCTAGTTTGCAAATTATTGGAATAGATGGGAAGGAAGAGAGGAACAAAGAAAGCCACCTGCTGAGGATTGCAGTGCAGCTTACCAGCAGTTCTACTGGAGCTGTGGTTTCTTTACCCTGTCCAGGAGACATTTGAGATTTCATGGTAGTTTGCTAGTGCCTGATTATATAAGCACCAGAAAGTTTTATGCAGTTTATGAAGCAAGATTTCATTACATTTTGTATCGTTTTTGAACATGACATTTTTGGCACTGTAGAGGAAAATAAGTTAGAAATGGATTTTTTTCTACATTCTTGTTATATTATTTTTCTGTTTCACTCTGATCCCTCTGTTTCATGCTTGATGCAGTTATTTGGGAAGTTGTTTTCTGAAATTCTTTGGCTATGTGGAAAGGAATTTGGAGGCTTGGTAGGGCACTCTAGCTTGATAGACTTGAAAACTTTTGGCCTTCTATTACACAGATAAAATGCAGAGACCCTTTCCCAAAAAACCTAATGGTGTAGACCATCATCTCTTTAAGCACTGAGCAATTCATGTTGGCAACGCTAGTCTTACACACTGTAAAGAATCAGTACTTTGAGACAAAATTGCTATGTGTTCCTGTAGGTACTTTGGATTTAGGTTTGTCAGCAAAGTATGACAGTGAGTGATTGCTGGTTGCATTTGGAGTGCTTAAATATAACTTTGTTTTATTAAAACAGGTGATCTGTCACAGCTTGTCCACTATACCTTCACAAAGTCAGTGTTTTGACATTCTCCAGACTGGCATCTGTAAATATCTGGTAGGTACCATTTTATCTTCTATGTTAAAGCTTCCTTGTGATAAATATGCTAACAGTCTCGTTAATCCCCCAATCCACTTATCCTATGTATTTCATGTATAATTTCAGCATTTGCAAAAGCTTTAAGCAAGATTTGGGTGAGTTTAAAAAATACATAACTGTTGGTAGCTAAGCTGATGAGTAATTTTGCTCAGATTTGTCAATACTTCAGCTTGTCTTCAAGGCAGTTTGGCCATAAATGAAACACTTCTTGGTTTGCTTTGCTTTTCAAAAGAGCGACCAGCAGATTTAGATGAGGTTTTTTACCTCATCAATATATGTAAGTATCTAAACTATGCCAAGAAGATGGAGCCAGGTTCTTTGTGGTGCTGTGCAGTAGGACAAGAGGCAATGGGCAGAAGCTGATGCTCAGGAAGCTCCACTTGAATGTGAGGAAGAAATTCTTTATTGTGTGGGTAACTGTGCCCTGGAATAGATTGTCCAGAGATGTTGTGGAGTCTTCCTCACTGGAGATACTCAAGAACTGTCTGGACACAATCCTGTGCCACGTGCTTTGGGATGACCCTGCTGGAGCAGGGAGGTTGGACCAGCTGACCCACTGTGGTCCCTCCCAACCTGACCCATTCTTTGGGTTTTACAGCCTGTCTTCTAATCCTGAACATGCCTGAGCTGAGGATGGGGATGGCAAAGCCAGAGCTGGGTAACAGAAGGGTCAGGGACAGAATTTGCAGTTACCTGTGCTGCTGCCTGATGAGAGGGAGGACCACAGGGTCTGCCTCTGCCCTCCTGTCAGGGTGGTTCTGTGACCTAACAAATGTCTGCAATTCCCTGTATGGGGCCATACTGAGAAGTTACTAGACCAAAGCTTCCATAGAGGGAGTAGCTTACCTATAACCATAGTCTGGATTTTTGGGGGTGTTGACTTAAATCAGCTTTTGAAAAGGCTTATATGTTCTAGTGCCCTGTCCCTTTGAGAGCAAACAGTTAAGTGGATTTTTAAGGTTGGCAAGGCTGCTGCCCAAGGTCTCCAACTTGCTGCTTCACAGGGAGCAAAGGCACCATGGAGGCAACATCCTATATGGGAACTTATCTGAGCAGCCTCATCTACTGGATTTGTATAAATTGAAATGTCTCTGTTCACATTAACTTCCAGACTGCTGACCAGCACATTCCATCAGTAGTGTTGGCTCAGGTCTTCAGGATGGTTCTTTATATCCATCTAGACTGTTGCCATTATTTCTTATTTATGGTTGATCAGGAAGATCATTATTGGTTTTTATTGTTTGGTGCCTCAGTATCCTGTAGTATTCAGCAGGGTCGTGGTGACAGCTGCAGTCCCACCTTCTGTCAGGCAGGACCATCATCATCATCCTCCTGCCTGTGCACCTGACTGGAACAGGGTCAGCCTGGGACAGTGACCTGTGCTCATGGCCTTGAAATACACCCAGTGTCTTAGGCTGGAAGGATTTAAAAGTTTCAGCCTGTAGTTGTTCTGTATGTCTTACCTCTCACAAGTAATGGTATGAATGAAATACATTTCACATTTCTGTAGCTTGTACTTTATTGATCTTATCTCTAAACATTTCTAAAAGAAACAGCTGACCTTGTTAAGTGAACCAACTCCCTCTGTCAGCTTGAAACAGTGTATTTGCAGGTGAGCAAATCAGACTATTCTCAAACTCCTTAAATAGTTTTTTAAAGGTAAATGGTGCCACACTAGCAGTGCATGATGTTTTTATGGCTTTACAAGACAAAAATCTAGGGTACTTATTCCACAGTACTTCAAAATTTAAACTGCTTCCAAATTCACTGCCTCTACACAAAAAAGAATTTTTTCTAAATTATTTATCGTGCCTATAAAACCCTTACTCAAGATGTTGTTCTCTCTTTAACAACAGCAGAGCATCACCCCACTTTGGGCTCACCACATATTTCATTAGCTTTGCTTCACCTCGGTTCATAAAGCTCCTGTTGGGCTTCAAAGGAGACTCACCCTGGTGACAATCCAGCAGAGGCTTTCCTTTCTGTAGCATAAATCAGAGTTTCCTTCTACTTCAGTGACTGCTCACTGCCATTTCAAGACTAGAAAGGCCTTCCCAGTCCCATGATAGATGCTTAAAAGGAAAGACCTGTTCTGCCCAGAAGATTGATTGTGCCTGCACTGTCATTCAGAGCAAGGCTCAAAGCAGTGCTGTGTTTTTCAGATATGTTTGAGATGAGTGTTTGTTTAGAAGGGATGGAATGAAGATGTCAATTTAACCTTCTGCTGGTATGGGTGGCAGTTTATTGGGAAAGTAGGGATTTGAAAAAATGCAGTGGTCTGTAGAGTTTGATCAGAAGCAAAGTAATACATGTCACCATAGGAAAGCTCTAGGTTTGCTTGTATCCCAGCAAAAAATCTTCTGTATAAAGTGATGAACTTGGGTTGTTTTTTTGTCTTGTTTTAATACAGGTTGGATTGGTTGTAATACCTGATAGCACAGCTGGATCTGTTCTATGTGCCATAAATAAGCTTTTGGATCAAGCCTGCATCATAAGTGAAAACCTGCACAGGTTCTTGGCCTCCTGTTGTTACAGTCTTCTGTACTTTCTGCTAACTATAGACAGAGAAGATGCAGAACATCTACAGAAAAGGTAAAGCTGCTCTTCTTACCATCTTGTCTCTGTCTTTGCAGCCACAAATATTTAGAGACGTGACATGACAGGGTACCTCCACACACATACAATTTATTTTCCTGTCTCTCTGCTTACTTCAAATCACTATGTAGACTTAAGAAAAACATCTGCAAAGTTACCAGGAATTACTTAAAACAGAAAGTGAAGAAGGTTTCATTTAAAATTGTTCTACTTGGATGTCAAAACCATCCTGATTTTGTAAAGTTGGATATTTATACCTTAATCTTTAACCTTAGCTTCATTAGATACATTGAAAAGCACCATGCAAAGAATTTGGCTTTATGAGTACATATTCTTAACTGATCTGATGTTTCAGTTTTAACAAAACTTCTCAGGCATCATTACATAGATACATTACATAGATATTTTAAATCCATTTGATTTAAAAAACCAAAAAGCTACAGATAACGGATTCAAATAAATTCACCTGAAATGCAGAAATGTCTTTAAAGAGGCCAAACTTTTCCATACACAGAAAAGTTGTTAAAAGCTTCCTGAAAATTTACTTAAAGCCCAAGTCCTCCTCCTCTTAATGTATTTAATGACTTGCATATCACAAGGAAATGAGTCCATTATTTAATTTCTTATGAATCTTAAACAAAGATTCAGGTGTACCAGAAAAATGACTGAACCAAAAACCTCTTTGCAGCTGTTATCAAGCAGAAATTGCACTGCGTGAGAGGTTCAGCAATATTTGTAGCTTCCAGGGCAGGGCCTTTATTTTTTTCCAGTGCTGTACAAAATTTTGGAATATTTTCAACTTTGGCATTTTCTGGTGCAAATTTTCTGCTTTGCCTCTAATTATGGTGAATGCAGCTGGTGTGATTGAATCCACAGAAGCAGGTTTCCTTGTACAGCCATGCAGCCAGTTCACAGAAGCACCCTTGAAAAGTGTGTCCTCTATGATTTCAGTCTTGATTATCTTCTCCTCTCAGGGATATGCTGTGGGGATCATGCATTTCTGCATTAGCACTCCTGCCACGGTTACTGAGGCTGATGCTGCAGAGCCTGCAAGTGAGCAGGATCTGTCGGGAAGAGCTGCCCATTGTTGCTCAGTTGCTTCGCTTACTAATGCAGCATGGGCAGCTCAGGAACCACATGATCACAAATGAGTTTCTGGTGCAACAGATCATCAAGGACATCATGGTATGAAACTTGTTTCCCAGAGACTACATGTATGTCGTGTTTATTTTTAAAAATTAGTTCAAACATTGAAGAAGAGCCATTTTAAAATGGTGGTGGTGAAAGCAGATGTAAGACATTATGGTGAGGTTCTCTAACCTGCAGGTTAGGAGGGGGCTGTTTTCCTTTAGTGTTGAAAATGTCACAACCAATGCTTGTGGTGTTCCTTTGTGGGTGGGTTGTGCTTGTTGTTGTTGGGTTTTGTAAGCCACCTACAAATCCTGAGAAGAGGGAATTCCTGGGCTGTGGGCTGTGCTGGTCTCTTGGTAGCAGTTCTCCTTAGACTGGGTTGGGGAGCTCTCCTGCACTGGTAGAACCATGCTCATTTGCATTTTAATTGCCTATAAATTGCAGAATTGGAAAGTAAGTGAGCCACTCTAATTAAGAGTAAGGAAAGCACATCTGGTGTAACTCACACGCTTGGTAATGTAATGACTTAGTGTACCCAGTTGTAACACTTTATTATTTGGGCTTTAACAGACACAGTGTGTGGAAATGTGTAAAAGAGAGGAACAATGTCACTGTGTGCAGGGGAACAGGGCTGTCTTGTACCTTTAACAGTGCACCTGATTACCTGTAAAAACAAAGCCAAGTTTTGCAAGTGCTGTTGGGGAAATTGAGTTTTACCTTTTGTCCTCCTTCTTCCTAGACACTGAAGAGTGGTGAAGTTCAGGAGCAGTGGCTCACAGACCTCCATTACTGTTTCAACATCTACCTTGCCTCTCATCCCCAGACACCTGGCCCTATAAACACAGTATATTGAAGAGGTCGAATTGCATTTATTGTAAAGCATTTACTTCTATTTAGTTTTGAATGGAAGATGTTGGAACAAAGCTTGTCAATTTTTTTGTAAGTGAAACAATAAAAATTTTACAGAGAACTGCAATACTTCTATTGCCTTTTTTTCAAGCAAGTAGATGTTACTGGAAGGTGTTTTACTAAAATGTTGTGACTACAGTGAGGGGTGTTAAAGAAAATCCAGTCCTTGATGCTGAAGAGCTTGCAGAGAAACAGACTTAAATTGACTCTGCTCATCTATTATTTTGAAGCATCACATTATTTTAAAAAGAATTGTGTAGTATCAAGTAGAAAAAAAAGAGAAAACAATATGCTTTAGAGTAACATTTTTTATTTTTTGCTGAGTTCATATTTTTACATACTTTGTGCAAGGTAAATACTGTACACTGTGGCAGCTCCAAAGCTATTAAAAGAACCGTTTTTCCCTAGAATAGCATCTTTTTTTGCTTCTCTATTTCATGCACATAGAAAAATAGTTTTTTAAAAAAATCGGTGATAATTTCAAAGGGTAGAAAACGCAGCCCTAATAGTTTCCATAGGTTGTGAAAGCAATTTCTTTAGTGAGTGTTCTTTGTAAACATGTCTACATTTCCTTCCAAATCCATAGTTAGCTAAGGAACAATTGTTTCTTTAGTAGAGAAGTGGAGAACAAAGGCTATTCTTCCATTCCTGCTTGGATTTCAAAATGAATTTAATGAATTTGATGTAAAATCGAACATTTGTCTCTCAGAAATGTAACATCTTTAGTACAGTTTCCCTCTTCTTTGAGGAGAAAATTCCTACTTTTTGCAATGGAGAGCTTTGATAGCCCCTGCAACTTTATTGCAATACTAGGCTTAGTGCTTCATCTTCTGTCTTCAAATGCAATTCAGATTTCATCCTGTGTTGGTAAAGAAATTAACAGTTGCATTTAAAAACCAGTTTGTACACAAAATTGAGTCCAGCTCCTTAGAAGTCTGCTTGGTCTGTAATGCTGTGATAATACAAAACTGCAAATGTTCTAGTTTAATACATCATAGATGGCTTATACATTGTGAAAGATAACAGTTGTACTGGAATGGATTTTAAATTCCAAACATGGTCTTGCTTAATGCTTGAGTCTTGCATTTTTTGGTTTTGCAGCAGTGGTTGGTCTCATGTTGTATGAATATTGCCTTGATTTTCCCATGTTCTCCAGCAAATTAACACACTGTAGGTTGCTTACTGTAAAAGAACAAAATAGTTTTGATGAGTAACTAGTGGGTGAAAAGAGGCTTCATCTACACTGTGTTCTAGATTTCATAAGCAGCAAATCCCCTGGGCACAGAATATGCTTTTTTCTTGGCATCTCACTGCTGATTGTCTCTCAATAGAGTTTGGTTTCTGTGGCACTGGGTACAGCTTGTATGGAACATTGATGCTGCTGCTGTGTGTGTCGGACTTCAGCAGCCTCTCATGGTGCAGCTTAAGATTTACCCCCATAAATTAATGAAGGATTCCAGACTAACACAACACTCTTGGCTGAATTTGCTGAAGAGTAGAAAGAGATTGTGTTGAGCAATGTTTAGCAACATGAGGTAGGCATTGGGCCTGTTCTAGAAAGTCAGGGAAACTAGTCCAGGGCTAAAGTGAGTGCTCTGAATTGTTAGAAAGCAAGAATGAATGTCAGCTGACCCTTCCCAGTTGAGTCTGGGTGAATGTCTGGGCTCATGCAATGTTTTTTTATTTCCTGTAATGTGCTACAAATAACATGCATGTTTTCCTTTCCCAGTTTTGTAAAGATTAGCTGCAAACATTTCAGTGCTTTATCCCATTCTACCCAGGGTCATCCCAAGTGCAAATCCAAGTGTTTCATTGAGGGTGCGAATTCAGCACATATTAAGGACATATTCTAATGCCAAGAGTTGCAAAACCTGCTCCTTTGCAACTCTGAACACACTTTAATGTCCACAGTGAAACAAAGAACTATGCTGGTTCTGCTGCAGAGCACCTCTCTAAGTGCCACTTGCTGAATTGACAAAGGTAATCTATTCAATTTAAAAAATACTAGAAAAGGAACAAATCTCAGGTTCTGAAATGTTTTAATGACAACAATCTTAAAGGGCCTATTTGCCAGAATATTCCAAAGCACCTACCCCATGTGTATATCCCATCCCTTTTGTACCTGTCACCTTCTGCCTGCCTTACTGAACATTTCCTTTGAACACCTGCATATCCCCTCTTCCAAAGTGTTTGCTTGAGTTGTGTGTCAGTCCCTGCTACAGATTTGTCACTGCACGCGTCTTTCATAAGCTCTATGAACATTAAAGCTCGGGCTGACAGTCAGCCTTCACCTTCCCAAATGTACCTTCTGCAAGGGAAGAATCAAACTGAACAGTCTATTCTGACCTACTCCAGGCACCTACGTCAGAAACGGAGTATCTGGCATTAGCCACTGACAGCTCTGAACTTTTCCAACAAACGTAATGTTGTCATGCACAAAGGCAGGGAGATGAAAAACATGTTATTGTCTTTTAAGTAAGGGCTAAAGTTCCCTGAGCTCCTATTAGGTGAATAAAAGTAGGTAGTGTTCTAAAGGAACTGGGCAGAGTTCCTATCACTAACCTATTCGTCACCAAGTTATGAAAGCAAAGGCCACTCCAGCCTCAAGAGAAAGCCTTTTTACTTCAGAAGACAGGGAGATCTGTTGTCCTGTAAAGTTAAACGAAAAGAGCTAAAAGCTCTTTTAAAATTTAGATCCATATCTGCATGAAGAGGTGGCAATCAAACACCTGTCTGGGTATGCCTCTTAATTAAAACAGTTCTCAGACAGTGAAAGAAAAAGGCCTCTGTCTCTTCGTGAGGCAGCAACTCACCTACAGTTCTAACAAACTCAAGGACACTGTCAGATTTCCTTCTGACTTTGGAGTTGTGTTAAACTACTTGGAAAATGTATTTTACATCCCTTTGCAAACTACCTGAACTCAACTCCTTGAAGCAGTTGCTGTGTTCCCATCTAGCTGTGGCCTGTCTGACCAAGGTGTAGCACAGCCAGGAACACCAAATGCCCAGCGGGGCACTAAACCTTCATGTGGTGAAAGCACCAACATTACCACAGCTCCCAACCCCAAGTAAGTGCATAAGACACTTTAAAAAGCGTGAAAAATGACATTTAATAAAGAAGTTTTTAATCTAAATGACTCAACATAAGGATAGAAGTGCAGTGCTCAATTAAGCCCAAAAGTGAAAGAAGGAGCGTGCAATCACAACAGTTCGGTAGTAGTTACATATTTTGATAAGAGAGCCCAGTCCTTGAGAACATTGTTTTCTTATCTAAGAAGAAACCAACCTCATGTATATAAACATCAAATTAAGCATTCTTAAAATGGATGTGTCCTACCTGAGACCAACTGCACATCAGAAAGTTTCAGCTTAGAAGGAGGTCTTGTTGACTGACACACTTTGCCTTCCTGAGAACGTCCTTTAACAAACAATGTGAACATCTCTCTGTTTATCACATAAACATGTGATGATGTATACCTACAATCTATTTCAGTGAGCTACAGCATTATTTTATCCTAAAAATTACTCTCATTTATTATGGAGAAACTCATGAGACACTGTATGACAGAAAATTGTGACAACCACAACTGAAATTTAACTACAGTTAAAATACATCTTGCAGTTGCTATTAAAAAAAAAAAGGAAAATAAATCTATTAGCTTTATTTTTTTTACCCTTTTTGGGTCTAAGCTACAGAGCCATGATAGAAGTGACTCACCACCTGTTAAAGTACCTATAGTTAGCATATCCTTACTTCATCAGTGATCCACATTGTACAGGAACTTGGGGTCTAGAAGCAATACTTTTCCTCTGCCTTTTCTTGAAGATGCATTCCTTTGCACATGCACATTCAGGCACAGTGAAAAGCAGTGCAGAATTTTATAAAAAACAATCTTGCTCTTTCCATAAAGACCACATATCTTCATACAGGAGGGTTATCAACAGGGAATATACTCTTCAAATGAAATATTTTTAAAACAGTACAAAACAAAAAAAAAATGTTTTGAACAAGGCTTTAAAAAACCAAACCATGATCCAGATAGCCACTCTGCATGGATACAGCCAGCTATCCCCAGCTTAACTGCTCTGTTCTCTTTCCACATTGATATATGTGAGCAGCTCTGGCAACGGAATTAGTTGATTGCTCAAGACCTGTGCTGAAACAATGCTGTGTGGGGATTCAAACAGCTTTAGCAGGAGCCATTTTAAATCACAGAGTTGTTTGGCTTTTTTAACCTGATACAAAAATACAGTTGCCCAGAACACCTGAGATTCAGACTAATTTTTATAAATAGTTGAAATCCTTAATAATTAGGTAAGAAGTGCATAGATGAATGCACTCTGTTGTAAAAATAAAAGCATGGTTATTTAAAATAAATTATAGTGAAGAGAAAATTACCATAGATCTGCTTTAGGATGGACTGCTTGCTGGTTTTTATGGCTGAGCTGGTTTTGTTTACGGATTTCAGATTTTTACATGAAGGAACTGATTTCAGAGGGCTATGGTTCAGCTGTTTCTTCCAAGCAACCTGAATGAAGAAGGCAGCTGCCTCTTGTCTCCATTTGTCTTCATCTTCCTTGCACTGCCGCTTAGCACTAAGGAGCTGAAACAACTCCTGTCTTAGCTGGTAACTAGAGAGCAGAAAAGAGAAGAGCACTTGTTTTAGGTGACCTGTTTTAACTTCCGTGCTTTCCACGCATCAGTTCACATGGTGGATTACATGAGTAACTGGGAAAACAGAACTCCCACTGATGTGCTAAGTCACTTGGATGAGAAATGTTTGTTCAGAAGAAAAAGTAGGAGCTGGGTTCAATTTTGGATGCATCCATTATTTCACACAGTTAGTAAAGATCTGGTGTTACAGGTGTCAAGAGGTACAGTGCTTCAACATCAGCTTATCAGCTGCTTTATAAATAGAAAATCATCAGAAGACAAAACTATAAATATTTATGGTAACAGTATAATCAATACTGCTTCCTCATTTTCACTATATTCACAGCTTAGTAACACCAAACTTTCTCACGTGCTCATGTCCTCAGTCAATCAGTGCAAGAGACAAACCAAATCTACCTCCTGTGGGTTCAACTGCACATTTCCTCTGCAGAAAATTGAGCTGCTCACTCCTCCTTCTGAAGATGCTCCCCTCACCTTGTTTTCAGCAATCTGCGGGTTTTTCCCTTCCCTTCAAAGGCTCCCTGTCTTTTGACCCAACCTTGCCTCAGCTGCTTTGATCTTACACACAGTCACAGCCCTCTGCGAGTGGCAGCAGCAGATTATCTGTCCCTCACACTCCGGTGGCAAATGGCACCAGCAGCAGGGAGTTGTTTGGGGTTTTTTTTCCACTTGAATCGGAGGTAAGTATTCAATCGGATATTGGCGGTTCACACTCACAAGTCAATTAACTGGCTTAGCAATTAACTCTGAATCCTCCCAGAACAAGCCTGTCACAAATGAGCATTGAGTAACACTTGTAAAATATTAATTATAAGTGTTTGGTAAGAGGCCAAAACACATTGATCGTCATCTCCTCTGGCATTCAGAAAAGCTTCCACTGGATGCCCCGGTAAAGCGAAGGAAGAAGGAGAGAGAAAGAGGCGATTTTTATTGTTGTTCCCTCTAACAAGTTCTAAATTAAAACAAAAGACAACAAGCCAGATACAAATTGTTTAAATATATGTTCTAAGCCAATGAACTATATAATTCAAACAAAGCAACAGTCATATACAAAAAATGAGTACATAAAAGCACGATAGAATGCCAAAGGGGGATGATATGCTCCGTTACAGCTCGAATAACTTTAAACTTCCAATAAGCTTAGTAAATTACCTCTGTGAAATTTGCTGGGTGAGACAAATCTATTTAATCTTAATTTAATGAAGCTTCACAATTCAGGCATGTACCATTATGCAGCTCATTAAAGTACATAACAAATGCAGGCAGCAACTGCATCTGGCCAGGGCCTTCAAGTTGTGAAGCATGGTATGAATTCAGAACTGGAGTATTATTGAGAGACAGAGGAAAAAATATGATCCAGTTTTCTTGAATAACATGTCACTTTTAACTTTTCAAGGGGATAAGAGGAAAAGAAAGTGCAGGAACACAGTTACAGTGACTTGTTAACATAACTTGAGCTAAGGATGGGTTAAGTGCATACTTAACTGCAGAAAAAACCATTTGGGGAACTGTTTTATACTCGAGCAGAAAAGAATACTAAGCTACTCTCTTGGAATTCAGTAATTACTGCCAGCTGCCTTTGCTGATATGTGAAATGACCCATTCACAGTCACTCCACCTTTGCACCCAGCTGTGACTTCATGTTTGTAGAGAACTTCTGGTAGTTTTTAGCAACAAGAAAACAACTGTGAGGTTCTGACACTCAGGAGAGGTAAGCAGTTATCTGTAGATTGTTTTAATTCATTATTTTAGTTCAGCTCTCTCGTAACACATCATTCTGATCCTAGTGAGAAAAAAGGGGAATGGGACCAAGTCTGATACAATATGAATCTGACATGGTGCTTTAAAATACCTGATGCTTAGTCAACAAAACTACTGCGCCTAAAAGAAAAGTGGAATATCCACGTGCAGAACAACAAAGCTGGCAAGTGGTGTTCTCACTCATTGTTACAGAGGCTCTAATCTTAAAAACTACTGCTGGCCAAAGTATGCACACAGAAATAATATATTAAAAAAATACAGCTTGACTCCAGTGGGAGAACAACAGCAACGACAACCAACTTATTCCAGCTTCTGTTGACTCCCTGTGGGCCCTGGAGCATGGTACAGGCCCCAGTGCCCCCCACGAGAGAACACAGACACAGAATCTGTAAGCCTCAACAAGCAGGATAAGCAATTAACCTTTGGCAAGCCACACACCTTAGAATACACTTTTGAGGAGTACATTTATAAAGTTTGCAGATTTGGGAATTGAAACATTCTCCTGAGAATGGCAAGTTTGATACACTTAAGTAGACCAGTACCACTCTGCTGTTGTGTTTGCCTTCAATAAATAAATCAGGAATATAAAATTTGCAGAGTGAGACAAATACATTTAATTCTAATTTAGAGAAATTCCAGAACTCAAGCACGTACTTCTACATGTTTCTAATGTAGAATTACACAGAATTAACAGTGTATAATTTTATTGCTGTCTACAAGTACATGCTATTTACCAGAGCAAGTTTGGACCAAAAGAAAACACAGGACTGTGGAAGAACTGCCAAACTAATCTCTCCTGCAGTCCTGCAGAATTTATGATCTTTGTTAGTGTTCTATGAGTTCTTGCAAACAGAAAAAATATATTTATTTTTCACTATTAAGTATTTAAATAACAGATGTAACTTAAACAATCTTTAATTCCCACAATTTCCAAAATGCTAAGTGTTAGTAAGTGCATGCACTTCTTGGAGAGATTGCACACCATCCCTGTTCCAGCAGTATAGAAAGGCCTATCAGAATCTTCAGAGAGTCAGAAGTGCAAATGGAATGCAGATTTTCATGCAGGTAAGTCAGCTTAATGCAAGACTTTGGATCCCAGTTCTTGTGAGGAAATTTGCACAAGCACTCACTACACATTGCTCTGCTTTGTCTTAAAGCCATGGCACGTGCCTACTCCTGACTGCCTTTAGCTTTTGGTATCTAAAGGATTTGAACACATAAGACAAGAGCTTGGGATCTACATCAGAAAAGAAGGCCAAGGAGCACCCAGCTGCTTGCACAGTGAGTGGGAACAGCAGAGAGGGCAGAACTGGTAGAACCCTGGGAGAACAATGGCTGCTTTGCTATGCAGTTCAGAGTGGGTATGAGGAATATGGCATGGAATCACAGTGCCACAGCGTGGTTTGGGTTGGAAGGGATTTTTAAAGACCATCTCATCTACCCTCCCTGCCATGGCCAGGGACATCTTCAACTCAGAGTTCCTCAGAGAAACTGTTAAATGAGTGAGAGACCTGGAAAGAATATTAGTAAACATCAGCAATTTATAGGTTTCTGCACCCAATAAAAATCAAAGAAAGTTTAAATAAAAACAAGAAATAAGAAGAGTGTGCTTCCCCTACAGCCATATTCTTCATGCCCATTTTGGTAAGAAATTAAATATTAAGGAGCATGTACTTTTAGAATGATTGCATTTCTGAGGTTGAAACTCAGAAATTCATGAAAGTGGGATAATGCTGTGGAAAGCAAACACTGGGACATATCTCTCTCTTCTGTACAGCAGTTGTTCCTGCTTAATCAAGGTATTCAAGCTAGCTTCAAGTTTTGGCAATGAACACTCAAAGCTTCCAAACATCCCGTGGTTTGGTTATCTGGTTAAAAGTCAGGTCAGAGCACAATTTCACATGTGTCACTGAACTCCAGGCTTAGGCAAATCCTGATTCACACTCTAAAGAAATATCAGTGCTTGAAATAGAAGTTTAACAATTTCTCTGAGTATTAAAAGTCATCACTTACCTTGCACTTTTTATGAACTGACTGATGTAACTCTAGGCAACTGGAACCCACTTCCCCTTGTGTGGAGAAAGATTATTAACTTCCTCGTTTAGCACTGGCAACATTGTAAGCAAAAGGCCCAAATAAAGGACGTTTCCAACAGGCCTAGTTTAATTGACATCTACTTGTATCTCACTCTTCTCTAGCTAGTGAAACAGTAATCTTACCTTCTCCACGTCCTCTGTATGACTGTGGCAGCATAGTTCTTCTTCCGAAACAGCTCTTTTCTTTTTCTTTCTTTTTCTATGATCTGCATTCGAATCTCTAAAGGGATTAGTTCAATATTTGTACTTTGCCATGGAACAGAACACAATTGATCATCTGCATTCCTGGATCCAATTATGCCTGTTTTTTCCAAGTTCAAACTGTGATCAGAAGCAGAACATGTTACTGGGTTTCTTGGCACAGTCCTGGTAGGTTCTGCCTCAGCAGAAAATAATGAGGAGGCCTTTTTTTCTATTTCATTGTTTCCCACTTTGACAGTTTGTTCTACAGCGTGCAGGCTGTCATTTCTGGTGCTTACAAATACTGTTTTGGCACTTCCTGGTCTACTAGAACCAGCTGGTGAACATCTCTTATCATTTACCTCCTTATTTCTGGGTTTCTGCTGGTGCCTTTTGCCTTTGAAAGAAGCTTCACCCAGCTTTGAGTTTTGCGCTGTTCCACCGGTACAAGCGGCATCGCAGAAGAACACAGCCCTTCCCTCACTGTGGTCCCTCTTGCCAGAGGGAGGCTGACTTGAATCCCTTTGCTTTTCCCCAGCACAGGCAGTCCTACAGGCAGAAGCAGGAAGCCTCCTGCTCCTCCGAGCACAGGCACCCGTTGTGTCAACAGCATGTTCCTTGTGCTTTTCTCCGTCCACTTCTGCAGCAGGTGCAACCTGATGTTTCACTTCAACTTTTGTTCCCTCGTTGGCTTTGTCACAATGGAAATGGACACAACTTGACTTGCTTTTGATGTGTTTCCTCAATGAATCTTTAGACAGAGAATTGGAAAACAATGTTCAGTCTCTGATCCAGCAAAACATAGTTTATGTCTCTGATTTTTTTGCTCAGTTACCTTTGAGGCACACTAGGATTCACTTAAATGAACAAAAAAAATGCAAGCAGGAAGAATCAGAAGAGGACATGATTGCCTGTCACAGTAGAGTCCCAAACTCTTTCATTTGCTCAATGTTTTACAAATGGTTTTCTTTCTAACATTACATTTGAGTTAGATGCCTGAAAAGCTCCTGCTCTATCCATCCTGTATGCTGGCACAGGATAACCCACTGACCCAGGAAACCCAAAGCACTTGGCTTCTCAGTACTTCCCTTGACATCCTGAATGAAACTATGAAGTCCTTCCTATTTCTCCCTTGCTGCTGTGTGATCACTGCTTCTAAACACTCTGGTGAGGGTGACTCGAAAGCCAGACTGCAGTGCAAAACTGAAAATTCCCCATCTTCCATCCACCTTCAATTCTGCTTGAAAATTAATGAGAGTGAGAAAATAGACCAGACAGGATGAAATGTAACAGACAGAATGTTACAGGGTAGGTATCAAGGGAAAAAGAAAAGAAAGAGATCTTTGATATACTGGCATTCCAGAAAATCATCTGGATCATCCAGAACCTGGTGAAACGATGCTTTACAGGATACCCTTTTGACTGGATAACGAGATCAGAAAACACCCAACAACTGAATCATAGTTTTCATAGCCCAAAGGGTCTAAATTTATATTTAATTCCAATAAAATGACCAATGAAGTCCAATAAAGAAGATTGATTAAAACACCTAATGAGAACTGACTATACAACTTCATGATTTGATCCTGGTTGCATCAACTTTCCTGGCATCACTTCAGTAACAAAAAGGGAATGCATACCTAAAAAAGGCATAGCATTCTTTCAAACACTGACAGTTTGGATTGAGCTAGAGGATAAATCTCGTTTAAAAACAAGAGATACCATTTCTCCATTAACATTCTTCATGTGCACCACAGATATGTCAAATATCTTTAATCTTATTTTCTCCAAAGAGTGCAACTAATAGAACATTGCCCACAGCCTGTTTTCATATATTCTACGTATTTTTATAGACTCCATAAGACACTATACTGGTGTTTTTCACTACTTCACACAGAGTAAAAGAATGTGTATCTAACTCTACCCTGCTGCACAAATTGCTCAAGTGATGAAAGATTATGAAATCACAGCAAGACAAAATGGGTCCGATATAAAAAAAACCCCAAGAATTGGACAAAGCGGATAAACAGCGCAATTTAAAAAGATCACAAACCTTGCCTGATCTTATGACCTTCGCTCTGAGGCTCCACTGACAGGCAGCTCTCCTTTGGGGCCCCTTTGTTGTGACCAGCCTTAGGTGAACCTCTGCTGTTTCTCCCTGGTTGGATCTGTGAAGCATTGAGGGACAGAATCCTCTTGCTCTGTGTGTCAGCTGCTTTGTTGGGTAGCTGTGGGACACTGGTGGCCTTCTCCCGATTTGCGGGATTCTGTTGTACCCAAAACTTGTTTTGTTCCATGTTCTGCATCCCTTTCTGCAGCTTGGCTTCTTTCCTCTTAGTTTCTTCTTCACGTTTCCTGCAATTATAGTCCATACCATAAGAGTTCCAAAGATTAAATCTTGGGAGCATATATCTAACTTGAACACACTCCTCTCTAAAAATCTGATGCTGCCACAACAAAACCTTGACTTGACATCTTTTTCATGAGAAAAGGACACACGTTGCACTGAAATGTCTTGGCTTGATCCAAAACAAAAACTGACTTGCAGCTACAGCCTGATGAAGGTTAAGTCCTTGTCAGCCAGCTGCCCATTCAGTTTGCAGTTGTTTTAACTGATCTTAAAACACTCACTTATTGAAAACAACTAAATTTAGGGGGGTCTATAAGTATACAAAAATTAAAATTAGGATTTTTAAAAGAATCATGACACTTATAATTATGTTTGTAATTAGTAAAGAGCAATGTTTTCATGTAAGTAATAACGCAATGCACTGTATTTGAAAAGCAAAAAACTAACAAAAAACACAGTACCTTTGAAAATTATTTTTTCATACTTAAATGTGCCATAGTTAGTACAGACAATAATAAACCAACTTTCAACTAGATACTGGTACTAACTTGCTGCTATGTATTTGTCATTGGTAGATAATAAATTTTGCATATACATTACATGTCATATAAATGACAAATACTGAAAATATGAGATGTGAATTAGAAACTTGTGTGCACATAGTATGCCATTACAATGGTGACATTTGGATTTCCAAAATGAAATAAGTCACGCATCTCTTAACAGTGTAGCCATAAAAGAGAATTTTGGACAAACTTAGGAAAGGTGCATCCATTGAATAAAATTTTGCAGCCTATTTTGAAATACAGTGGGCTATCATTGCACTTTATCTTTTAAATTCTTGTTCCTACCAAGCAGAATAAACCCAATAGCACACAGCAAACGTTACATACCTACCTCCCATTGAATTTGTTTTTTGTAAATTAAGCCCTGGTTGTTGGCCAAAGTGACACCTCTCCTGTTGGACGGACAGGTGGTAAATGCCGTATCATGTAGCTGCCTGGTATTTTAACTTGCTTCCAGTGCTCCAACACAGTCTGCAGACTGTTGCCACATCACCTCCCAGCATGGCGTGTGACAGGTGAGTTATGCAGCACGCCAGCCCCAGTTCCTGTGAGTGGTGTCACTGCCAGCGCGTGTCACTGCAGCGCGAGCTGCCAGCGAGAAGCCCTAACTTTATCTGTCAGTGCTATCTTATCAACTATGCTCTGCAGAAGAAGCTGATTGAACTTTGCACCTGAAAAGCTGCTAATTGATCTAAAAAAATACACTCCTAGCAGCCTGGGATTCAGTATTCCCTCTGGCATGAAAAAAAAGTGGCTAGTTTCAATTAATATTGGCATTCCACAACCGGACTATGCAGGGATGTTGGGACTGTGTACAGTATGGATCTCACTGCCATTACTGTGCCATTTGAGCTGATAAATCAGATCTTGCTATTCACAGAATAGTAATTTTCCATTCTCCACAAGAATAAGCAGCCTAGTACCCATACCCTCTATTCAGGGTATTAGAAAAGGAAGTGTGAGATGGGCTGTGTGATACAGAGTGACCTGCACTCCTCTGATGAGCAGATCAACTCAAAGCAATAACTTCAGCAACATACCAATTGTAAAGTTATTGAAATGACACAGGACCAGAAACCAAGAAGAAAAAAGGGTTTTTTTCTTTAAAGGTCTTATCTGTGTACTACTTTTTCAGATTAAACTGAAGAAAGAATAAAGGGAAGGGATTTCAAAGCTCCCTATTCATAAAGTATCATCATAATGGTCACAGTACAGCTTAGTTGAATAATAGACTCCTGAACACATAAGAACCTTGTGTTTTGCTTTATTTAATCAGAAATTCAGCCTGTATTACAAGTGAAGGATCTCTTTGAAATTAAGATTTCCAAGTTTTACTGCTGTCCAATTTGAGAGGCTAAGTTTCATGAACAAGTGAAGGAAGCAGACAAGATTCTAACTTCAGGGCTCTCAGTCATTCTTAGGAGGTTCTGGTGACTCAACAGGATCCAAATTTGGGCTCTCAAGTTAGACAGCTACAGCTCAAGAGTGGTAATAGACCTGGCAGGCCAACACTTTCCATTGTAAATGCAACACAATTTTGTCCTGAATGGTCATAAACTTGTACTTTGTTGCAAAAGAGAAAGACTGAAAACTGAGCCTTTAGCAGATGGAAAGGAACAGTTTCAGCCTCACACACACATTTGGGAAGAGACAGAGATGCTTTGAATTTTTGATTCTGCTAAAATGAATTCAACCTTTTCTATTCTGTTAAGAATAGAAACTTAAGTTTTTTATCTAGTCACTGAAGGATATTTTAAAGGAGAGTGTTTTTAAAGTTAACCTTGCAGAAAATAAACTTACTTAAAAAATCACTACTGAAAAGAGATCTCCAGGCATGATCCTACTACAGGTAGAGCTTCACCTGGACTAAAAGGAGTTGTATTTCATGTTGTATAAACAGCATCTCCTGCTACACAGCCTAGCATGATGATTATTTTCAGAAGAATGACACCACTGACTCGTGACATGTTCAGCTTCTGATCTACAATAATCTTTTAAACTGATAGTCCTTAATAAAAATGTTAAGACAACAGTTAATTTCTCTCCAGTATTCCTATGTTGACCGGTCTTCCCAAATATGTAGAGCAGTCCATTAGTTCTTACCTAACTACCTATTTTTTCCTCAGTCATTTCTCATATGTATTTTACCACCATTCAGATTTCTAATTAGTCTTCAATGTGCTTACAATCTTCTGCATTTTGGTGCTATTTTCAAATTTAAATTTACTTTTTAAATGAAAATACACATTCATGATGGATTTATGTGAAATTCTCATCAATATACATTCCAGTTTAAAGGTGAGAAATGAGAAATTTCCCATGAGGAAGTATGAAGACTTTAGGCAAGTCTGAATGACAGCTACTGTTTCTCCATGGCCACAAAACTTGTTATTCAGACACAAAAGAAAATTGAGTTGGTTGGATGTAATTTCTTGTGAAGTGAAAAAAACCCCCACAGAACAGTTCAGTCTACTTAGCATCTCTCATGGACCAACTGTTTCTTTACTCTTCCTTTTACAATGAGTATGTTTACAATGGTTTATTGTGATACCTACCCCACATCCTTTGCCAGTTCTTCTTATTTAGCACCTCAGCTTGTTTAACTTTATCACTGTATGTTCTTATTACAGTCAATTTTAGTAATTACATCAAATTTCCAATATGTGCTTTCCCTTTTCAGGTTGCTGAAGAGCTCATTATTTTCTCTGTTGCCACACTCTCCTATCTTTTCTCAGCATGCAGGGCTAACCACCAGTCTTTTGAAAAACCTCATAATCTACTTGTACTCTCTTGGCATGAGAACATTTTTCTAAATCTACTGAAGGCTGTTTAATTGAAGTGCTTATTTTCTTGCTGCTCTTCTCTTCCTAAATATCAGAAGCTACTTACTCACTTTCATCCATTTCCCTTTCACATCCTCATTCTCAATCAGTTTCCTCCAACTGGCTAAAATGAAAAAGAAAAGTATGGATTCAGGAGCTCATTCTGAGAAATTGAAAGGGAAGGTGAACAAATGAGGAACGAGTTCTGCAGCCCTTTCAAAATTCAATATATTGGACATTAGGTTTCCCTGAATATGTTTTAAACCCTTAGATATTATTTTCTTAAATACCTGGTTTTGCAGGAAGTAAACCAAAATCCTCGTTTTGAAGTCTGGAAGGATTTCAGGACTGGAATCTCAGGAAGTCATGGAGGCTAACATGATGCTCAATACAGGGTCCAATTGGGTGGCTCAGCTTTTTATCCACCTTGAGAACTTTTATGGACAGAGACAATACAAACTCTTTGGGCTGTTCTACTGCTTGATTGTCGCAAGGGTGAAAGAATTTCTCTTTATTTCCAGACAAAATCTCTTGTTTCAACTTCTGTCTGTTACAAGTCTCCCAGAGACCAGGGACACCAACCAGACTACAGTTCCCCAGATTATTTTTTTAGCCCTTTTTGAAGCTGGGTGCAACATTTTCTTTCCTCTCACCACAGGAGACCTTCCCTAGTCTATGTGACCTTTCAAAGACATTGGAAAGTGGCCTTTTAATGGTGCCAGTTCTTTCTGTACCCTTGGATGCTGCCAGTCTGGTCCCATGGACTTGTCTCAGCTGAGTTCTCTCAAGCCATCCCTGACTTAATCCTCATTCACAGCTGGCAGTTCTCCTCCTTGAACCAATTCTCTTAGCAAAGAGGCCTGGGAGACCTTCTTTTGGAAGACTGAGGATGAGAAGGCATTGAGTACTCCTGCCACACCTGTGTCTGTTGTCACTAAATGCACCATTCAGCAACAGGCCCACATATCCCTTGCTCAGCTTTTTACTAATGTATTACTGCTTTTATTAATATAGAAGCACAAAGTCACCTTTAAAATCTCAACTCCATTTGAGTTTTGGTGTTTCTGACACCATCCCTATACTCCCAAGCCATGCTTTTACACTCTGCCTTTGCAGTCTGTCCCAGCTTCTGCCTCCTGTAAACTGCATTTTTACATTTGAGCTTTGTCAATGACTCCCTGCTTACCCAACTTGGTCTGCTGGTGTGTCTCTTTGCTCAGTGACATATTAGTGTGCATGTTGTTTTGGCCTTCATCAAACTTCATTTTATAAATTACAATTTTTTTTTTTATAGCACAGAACATGGGAGAAGATGTTTGTATAGAAATATTTCATAGGCTTTAAATACAGTGAATGTAATTTTACCAGAAAATAATACAGGTATAAGATGCTGGCTGACTTTTTGTTAGGGTAAAAAAAAAAAAAAAAAAAAAAAGACTAACTAAATGCAGACTCATAGGAATGATTTATCTTGATGAGACTCTCTAAAATAACATATTACAAAGCAAGTTTTAAATACCTACACTGAAATATTTGGAGAGGGGGGAGTGTTTGATCTAGGAATTCACCATCATTCTGGATCCCCACGTAATGTCTAGCTTTATCTGGAGACCAGATTTTTAAACATCAGTAAGGATAATAGTTTTTTCTTTGCAGCAACACCCTGGCCAATTTTAGCTGTGGAATGCACAGATGGGTACGCAGAATGATGACAACATAATGTCCCCTTCAGTTTATTACAGATCATAAAACTGCAATTAAATAAAATTTGTTATGTGACAACCTGATTTGCTTGTACACTCCAATTGTACTGTAATTCTCTTTTTATGGTATTTGGTACACAGACTTTGTTTCTATTGTTTTCAAACAAATCAACAACAGCTAAGTAAGTTTCAGAAACTACATCAGACACTCACAAAGGAAAACTATTACAAAAATATCTCCAAATTTCCATGAGGCAATTCTTTTCCATTTAATCTTCTACATGGTGGATCAGAGATTCTTCTAAAAATGACTGTCATCACAAAGGATAAAACCATCTCATTTGGTAAAGTCAGGTGTGACCACACAGCAATAAGCAGAGCTCTCCACATTAAAAAGAAATATTTTCAAAGGCAACTTCTCCTTGCATGGTTTTGACTTATACTGACTTCAGCAGAAAAGGTAAACAGTAGGAGAGCTACAGGTTACAACTTCAGAATGTAAAGATGTGAGTAAGAGATGAGTTATCTGATATTTCTAGCTTTGGTTCCTCCTGGGGAATAACAAGCGTTATACAGTAGCAGCACTCAAACCCAGTGAAGGTCCAACTGGCTAGTTATGCAGAACATCAAACAACCAAATTTGATACAGTGTAGTGCAGCTGAATTTGTCTGTGATACACAGGTGCAACACCAACACCTCTAGGTTCAATCATTATGTTGTGTGGTTTTTTCTCTTTATCAAAATAATTCTACCAAATCATGCAGAAATCTTTTCAGACTGTTATGTTTTTTCACTTCAGAATCAGATTTCTTCAAGAGAAACCAGGTGCTAATTTCATACTAAGAATCTTGAGGATAAACCCCAAGCAAGCAAAGCATTTTGATAATCATTTATGTACCTTTTGATTTTAGAGTTTCACCACTGTGCTACCACTACCACATTTAAATTGGGTTGAAATTCAGCCAGAACTTAGACATCTTGCTGATAACTATTTGAATTGCATATATTAGTTATCAGTAATGCAATATAAGCAATTCATAGGAACTCTCTAATTCAAGACCAGAAAATATAAGTGCAGAGAATGATAGTGCCCAAAATGAAGTCGCAAATAGAATCCAGGAGTTCAGGCTGCTAGAGAAACATTAGGCTTTCCCTGATTTGTTTTTGGTTTTTTTCCTCAGCTACTTATTAATTTCTTTTCAAAACTGATATCAAGACTTGACAGGTCAATAATTATTTCCATCACCTTCAAGTGATAAATGTTTCCCAAGCCATTTTATCATCATACAGAATATCAGGCAAAGATCCATGGATGCTAACATGCTATTTTCCCAGCCTTTGGTATTTTGCCTTGTTATTTTATATTATATAAAGTTTGTTATTTAAACTGGGATTATATGGAAAATAACTTCCATCTGTCTATAGTTATATGGAAGTTATATGCTTCCTTCAGTTTCATGAATTTCATAAAGAGGAACAAAACCTGATGAGCAACATAAAATCACACACTGATAAATACAAACTATCAACAAATACCTATTTGCTGGAGTAGATTTCAAGTCTCAGACTTACTTGGCAGCAGCATCTTTTCTCAGCTGTTCATGTTTCATTAAAAGATTCTTCCTCTCTTGAAAAGCCTTTCTAACTTTGTATCCTTTGTAGACAGCCTGAATTTTGAAAGCAGCAATATCCTGAATGGCAGCTATAGACAGAGCCCCGTGTTCTAACATGAACTGAATCACTTCGTGGTGTTCACCAAGCAAGGCATAATCAAGTGGAGTATATCTAAAAAAAACAAAAGCAAAACAAAACCACAACAACTATTATTGATCTAGAACTCTAGCTATAATGTGCATTTACTTAACCCTCTTTCCATAATAAGGCAACTTCTAGTATGGAGACAGATTAAACACGGTTTAAGTAGTTTTCCTCATCTTTTTAAGCATTAATTTCCTACCTTACTCATTCTACACACTGTGGTTATGTTTAAAGCTTATTTTAGCCTCCTAATATGGAAGGTGGGGGAGAGGGGGATCAGACTACACGAGGTGTTTGGACAGAATGTCCCAAAGCCCCATCCACAGCATTAACTGTGGCAGGCAGGCAGTCTTTAAAAGGTGTTACTGAGATTTTCATATAGAAATAGAAAGAAAAAGTAAGTTAAAATATTTTTGTGTTATTTCCATATGAGTTTAAGTTCTAGAGACCTACTGTCAAATCTGGCTTAGCTTCTATAACATTGACTGAGGACGGTATGACTGACCAAGCAGCAGGATTAGATCAGTAGCGATCTAAAACGATAATATCATTTTTTAAGGTACTAGGAAGACTTAAGTCTGTTTTCAAATGGACACAGGTGTTCAAAATATTAAATTGCTTTGGGTTTTAATGGTGTCAAAGACACCTAAGCCTTTTTCAAAATAATTCCCAAATTTCCCACTGTCAACATGGGAGCAAAATTTACATCTCTCCCACACCGACACTGAAACTTTAGGCAAAGACATTTAGGGGCTGAAAATTATCAGTCACAAACCATAATCAAGACCATATCACATCAGACTATCCAATAACAAATGTCAATGCATGTGATGGTGAAAATTAGGGCTCTTGTTGATGGTAACTTGCTGGGATGCAGTGCTGGTAAGCAAAGAAAAACAGACAGAAAGCACAATTGGACCTGCCACACAGCGATGGTTTGATGGAAGGGTAAACAGAATCTGAACTGAGGTGTCTGCAGGAATAAAGACAATGACATAACATGAAAATTTGGATGTCAAGGTGTGCTGCTGATGGCATTTAAAGAGATACAGACTTTCAATAACCCAGAAATGGGAACTTCAGCAGGAACGTAATTAAACATTTTTAAAGTATTCCTAATTTTGAATATTTTAAAGACACAAAGGATACTAAAGTAAACTTTATGCTATACCGTGTAGCTACCAAGACAATG
Source organism: Corvus kubaryi (assembly GCF_017639235.1). Taxonomy (NCBI): domain Eukaryota; kingdom Metazoa; phylum Chordata; class Aves; order Passeriformes; family Corvidae; genus Corvus; species Corvus kubaryi. The sequence goes on from NW_024582056.1 coordinate 20,765,958, forward strand.
TATTCTATTGCAGGTCCCAGTCATGAAGATCCGTATTTTTAAATGTGGATTCTCTAACTCCATCAGAGCTACCTTTGAAAGTAAAAAAATCACTGAAATCAAATCTGAAGAGGGGTTTGTATGAGTGGACACTTACATACACTCCTCTGTTCTGTCAGTTTAAAGCTTAATGTAACTTTTCTTTCCCTTGATTCTTTCTAAAGCAGATAGCTTTTAAATCAAGCTGGCTTCACAGGGAAACACATGAAGACATCAGCCATCAGCTGTTATAGGTAATTTAACATGAAGGTGGTCAAGCAGCAGCTTGATGCACTCAGGACATTAAGTTGGATTACAAAATGAATTTGGAAGGAACAACAAACCCAACACCCTCCAGACTAGCACTTGATCACATACTTGGCAAGCAAGTAGGCAGCTTAAAATCCTAGATGCAATCTCAGCTCTATCTTTTCACTAATCTTTTAGTTAAAACCACTATGTTTGAATTTTTAACTGGTATCTTTTATTACACTCTAAGAAAGTAAAGAAGGGAAGCCTTTTCCTATAGGAATATTTGAAAAAAGTCACTATGTAGTGAAATTGTTACTGATTAAAAACCAATTCAATTACAGATGAACCATATCCATAAGGTTATTTTTCCTCTCTCTTACAACACTTAACTTGATTTTCCACTTTCCAAACTTCCAATCTATTAACAATAAAAAAAGATTTGTAGGTATTTTTTAGATGCAACTGTGCAATTTTTATATATATTTTAGGAGAATTATATTTAAAGACTGATCCACCTAGAAATACTGGGGATCTCTTTTGTTCTGCACATGCAGTAGTGCTTATCAACAGACATTTGGAATACTTCTAGTTATATTTTGAGTAATCTAGATTTATACATCAGAACGTATATTAATGCCAGAGGGAAACAAAAATACATACTATCTGAATGGTTGTGGTAAACCACAGTGAAGATACTTTCTTCACATTTGAGCATCATTAGTACATTTCTACAAAGTAAAGATAACAGCAGTCTCCTTTCTGGCAAAATAGAGGCTTTTAATCTCACTCATTAAAAGCAATTTAATTAAAACTGTTTATTCAATTTTCTATCAAAAATTACTAAAGAGAGCCTTGACACTACTTAATTAGGAACTAGTTATACTTTCATTTGTGTTTCTCAAGAAAAAATAAGAACAGAAAGGAAGAGAGATCTGAGTGGTTTAGAGTAGAGAACAAAAGAGAAATGATGGGGGTTAAGTATGCAAGTCTCAAATTTAGCACTGAAATGTGGGGTGGCAAACCCCTTAAGTTATTTTAAATGTTGAAATATTCAAATTTATATGGCATGCTGTTCATAATCTTATAATTATGAGAAGGTCATCTACTTTAAAAAGAGGCATTATAAATTTCTGCTAATAGTAATTATCTTCATGTTCAGGTGACTAATTCAAACTCCACAACCCAAATCACTTTTAAAAAACCATTATTTATATGTCAATGAAAGACAAAGAAAAGAGATGCAAATGTGCTGTCTCTTTATGATTATAGGAGACTTTTTTTTTAAAACTAGGCCTTTAGAATACAGGTAGCCACCAGGTTCTGTGTAATCACCATTTTAAAACATAATGTTACATTTCTCCCACTTTCTTTCTTCTTGCTGTATTAGTATCAAATATAAAAGTTCCAGTCTATTCCAACAGCAGCAGAATTGCCTTTTCATCCTTTGTCCATACACATCTGCTATCAACTCCATATAAATGAGAAAGATCTTTAATATTTCAAACAAGACTAGTGTGAGTAAATACTCCATAAGTTCAAGGCTCAGAAGTATAAACAGTTGAAGTTGCAAGGTCTTAGTTAAGAAATAGAACTTTCACACTAGAAAAGCTGCTTACGCTGAAGCCCAAGATTACAGCACTCCTTTGAGATACAAGATGACGATTCTCTTGCAGCATCTGAACATTTTAACATTTAAATCGAAGGTAGTGCCTTGGCTCAATTACAAAATAACACCTTCAGACAAGGAATACCTCTCCTCACTGTTCTCCATGTGATTGGGGAAAGCATCAAAGCCGAGCAGCAACTTTATAGCATCAAGGTAGCCATTGTTACAGAGCCAGTGCAGGGCAGTTCTGCCCTGTAAAACAATAGAACAGAACAAAAAAAAGCATTACCCCCAAACTCTACCACGCCACAATAAAAGTCATAAATCATGCTGTAATTCAATGCTTTTCTGGACATGAAGAACAAACTGGTTCTTCTAAATAAACTTCCTTGTTAAAATAAGAAGAACACAACACTTAAAAATGAATTCTTTTTTTTTTTAACAAGATTTCAACACTAGTGTTTTTCCACCTAAAACAGCTGAAAAGCAGAATTAGAAGACTAACAGTTTCTTTCATTGCAAAAGATGTACAGCATGCTCTGTAGAACCCATAATGAAAACCAGGTCTCCATTACCTGGAATTATCTATGCCCTGCAACAAATAGCTACAGAAAATTTCAATGAATTGGGTGAAGCTCTTTTGACTGATGAGGTTCTACCGACTTCTGAGAAATTATATCATGTAACAAAGAAATCTGTTATAGGTTGCACAATTATTCTGGCTCCTAATTTCAATTACTGCGTGAATAATGACACAAAAGAACACATAAACCAATCTGTGGGGTTCTTCTTTTTTTTTTTTACCTGGAAGAGTGATACATATGTGGGTACTTAATGTGGGAAGGTAACTGAAGCAGTCACTGTGCAATCTCACTTGCAGTATCTTATTTTCTTACTTGCTCTATTTCTGTGCTGGAGGAACACACTACAGACTACAAAATCACATTCCCATGTCAGCTGTTAATAATGAATTATAGAAATTAAGAAATCAGATGATTAATATGACTCCTCATATGATCCCACTTTGATAAGGAAAAATCAAAAGTGGTCTGGAAAAATAGGAATCTTCGATTCCTGCTGCATATTAAAATACTACTTTTCTTTCGAGATCTTAGAAGTGAAGGCACAGGCAAAATGATGCCAGGATGCATTTCCTTTTGTGACAAACAGCAGCAAAGACGCTTCTATGTCCTGGAAAAGAGAATGACCTTGAAGAAAAGGAGAATGTTTTGATTTATGGTTATTCTCAAGTTAATTAAATACCTCAGTGAAGTACAACAACATACCTCTTTATCCTGAATATTTGGATCTGCATTGTTTTCCAGCAACACTACCATGCAGTTAATGTAACCTCCATAAGCAGCACACTGCAGAGGTGTTCTACCTGCATAATCTTGCACATTAGGGTTGATTTTATTTTCTATCAGGATTTGGCACACGTCAGCATTTCCTCCCAGGGCTGCCCAGTGAAGGGGTGAATGGCCGTCTTGGTCAACCAAATCTACTCTTGCTCCTCCTGTAATGACAAATACATTTTTGGGCACAAAAAGAAAATACTGTTGAATGCTAAGAAAATAGTAATTTTATTTTCAAATAGAACTTATTTGGTAAACTGACAATTCAGTGAAGTATTTTGGAAAGCAACTTCAATTTTGTTACTCAAATTCTAAAACTTAAAATTAATTGGGAATGAATGGTTAGGCATCTAACTTTTTTACAATCTTCTGATTATCCTCTAAGTTGCTTTAGAATATCCAGACTTATCAAATGCCCATGAAAAACCTATTTTATTTGTTTCAGGTCTATGAATTTTTAGTTGAACTTTCGTTTCTTAACAACAAAATAACTTCCAGAAATTAGATTACAGATTAAATTTCTTTTTACATCTCTAAAGCAGGCAAGAGAAAATATACACAATGTAAGAATAACTTATAAAATAAGCTCATTTTTTAAAATTCAAGCATGCCAAGACTCTTTTATGCAGATAATTTCTCTCTATGTTCTTGCAAGATATAAAAATTCTGTACAAAAGCAAAACTCCACAAATGCAAGAACTTGAACCAACCAGCAACAATGACTCTCTATATTATAAAATATTTAATTAAACATAACTCAGATTTTGATAGCCAAGCTTCTTGCATCTACAAAAGCTAAATGGCACAGGGAGTGGGAGGAAGAGCTTAACAGGAGGTTAAAATATGCCCAGCAGATCATGGAGGCAAGAACACTTTTCAGTAAGAAAGGCTGGTTGATGGAATACTTGCAAAATTTAGCCTGAATACTTCATCTTTGCATAAGTGGGGTAATGTCTCAAGTAGGAAAGAGTTGTTTCTGGGCAGCTAAAATGACAGAATTTTGCATCTAAGATGCCACTGTTATTTCACTGTACTTCTTACCCTTCAGTAGATATTTTACAATTATCTAACACTGTGAATTTTGTTAAATCCTGTTTCTGTCTACAAACAAAATACTGCTTTTACAAAACAACCAGAGGAAAATATTAATGATGTAGGACTTTTGATAGCTATGTACATTAAAAAAAAAGATTCACTTAAAAAGTCTTCAAAGAACCCTAAAAATGGTTCTTCACAAAAGTGAATAAAGCTTCATTTGGTCTTATTTACTGGAGGAAAAAAAACCAAACAAAAACAAAAGAAAGAAAAGACTTGCTGGGGGAAGAGTTAGTTTGAGAGTCTAGAATGTACTTGCAAAGGCTTAAGCAGAAATGACCTGTGAAAAGAATAATCCCAGTTTTGAAAGTTTTGTATTTAACACTTCTAGCCATTTTGCACAACAGTAATAATATTTTAGATTCACTATTTCACAAGGGGAGCTTGCAGACAAAACATGCTTTAGGGGAAGCAACTTCCTACTCCACCTCTTGCTCAGCTGTTTATTTCCCATTCTCATAGGAAGCAGCACCAGAACTCTGAACAGGTTTGTGAAGCCCTAAGATCTGACCTTTAATGAGTGTTTGAATCACTTCCTTGTGTCCCATCTCACAGGCTCGGAAAAGTGGGGTGTGTTTCATGACATCCAGAGCATCTACCTGTGCTTTATGCTCCAGCAGCAGTTTCACTGTGCTGACGTGGCCAGAAAGGGCAGCAGCATGTAATGCTGGAAGAATAAAGTAGTAGGAAAGAGAAACCACAATGCCATGAGCTTTAGAGTTTCACAATTAAAGCAGTCAAAATAAAAATTAATTACAACTATTTTGGTGAAAAAAGTACTTTTCAACCACAAGAAACTGAAGAATCCTAACAAGTGATGATGTAACATTTTCTTGCCATACAAACAACAAACAGAAAAACTCTTAGCCCTGAAACGTGTTTCTAACTTGCACAAATAGAAATTTTACATTTAACACCACCAAGATTGGCTTACAGTGAGGATTTGTGGAAGAAGAGCAGCTTCTGATTAAGAGAACATAACATGATTTACTTCTCCCTCTGTTTTGTGGCATTTCTGAGATTGCTCATCACCAGTGAAAGAAAGCTTTCATTATTTCTTGAATGCTTTCCTGAAAATGACTTTTTTTTTCCTTTCAAATAAGCAAAGTTGTCTCAATTAAAACTAACTTCAGATAACTACCCAGCTGTTCCTGCTCCTCCCTGACCCCCTTTTTTTTGTTTCAGAATTACTTGGAGAAAATTTTACACTAAATTATGTAGCAAGACCATTATATCTTGCACAATATCTCCGGCTCCCTGTTTTCTTCAAGAAAAAGAAAAATATTACAGAAGTACCAGATGCTGCTACTTCAGATACTTCAGAACTCAGGTAAAGATGTGGTGCCCTGTAACTGGAGTTGCTATTGCCTAACACAGCATCCTGCAGGCACTGTCAGCCAGAGCTGAGGATGACCAGTTCACGGCTCTTTTTGAAGGAAAGGAGAACTACACACAGCAATGAGATTTCAAACCAATGGAGGACACGTGTATTGGTGATTTCACTCACAGTTTGATTTCAATATGCTTTGGATTATTTTCTATAGTCAGCAGTCAAATCAGGCAATCTACATTCTCATACTGCCTTAAATGTAGAATATTTTACAGATAACAAAATCAAAATAATTTAGAATAAAAACACAAACCAACGCAGTTCATAAGTGTGCATTTAATAAAGTGAATTCATATTTCCCCATGACATTTCAGAAATACTCATGCTTGGTGAGAACTGAATCTCCTCATGCCAGCAAAATGCGGGGCTGTAAACACTACCCACACGTCTGTATTTGTTTAATGTTAAAACAGGGTCAGGATCTAGCAGAGGCATTATACAGAAATGCACACCACAAAGGCCAGCATTAGAAGGAGAAGCTTCTTGAACCACAGCCAGAATATAAAACCAGTATTTTTGTATTTGGCAGCTACTGTTTACAACCAGTACCAGCTTATGAGACAGTAGCCCAGCACAACCTGTTACACAGGCCCTACTAAAAGGCTCAGGTTGTTCGTGTTGTCATTGACCCGAATCCAGCTGGTGTGCGCTGCCTTAGTCACAAAGTAAGTGATAGTTACATTGTGACACAGACAAAGCACCAGGGTCAGAGCCAGAGACACTCTGAGAAGTGAAAATTGAAATCATGCCTTTGAGAGGACGCTAATTTAAGGGTAGCAGCCTAAAAGCACAGCGGTGCTCACCGCACTCGTGAAAAGTGCGTGCCTGTGCAGCAGCTTTGCGAGTGGGTGGCTATCAGTGGGAACTGGACACCAATGAGATGCCTGCTGCTACGTACTTTTGGACGGGCCTGGTTTTCATGGTCTGACCTCACAGTAAACTCTAGGTTCTGGTTTTTGTCCTGAATCCCTTATGAAACCAAAGGCAATAAACCACTCCATCAGATGACACATGGGGTGTGTGTAACAATACAATAGAAAAAGAGCTGCTGTGTCAGCTTGGCCAGTTCTTTCCCCCTATCACTCATTCTGACGCAGGCATCTTGTTTCGCACTTTGTGCTCAATATTTTCTTGTAAGCCAAATTTTCTGTGATGGAGTCACGGTGACTGAAGAGATTCTTCAGCCAGCTGGTCACAATGGGCCCTTTGTTCAGCCGACAGACAGAGCCCTCTCCATTGTGCGCAGTGACGGCAGAGCTATAAAGCTGCCCCTGTAATGCTCCTGCAGCGCTGATCTCTGAGAGGAGGGAAATTCCTTTCCCTTGGTGTCATTCTCCTACACAATGCCGAGAGTCTCAATGTTCTAGCGGAGCTCAATGGAGAGCTTGCTCTTTTTAAGTAAATGCAAAAGGCTGCGTTAACGCAACCCTACAACCGAGCTGAACTGAGCCTGCACACAAAAGTCAGAAAAACACAGCCTTGAACTCTGCTCAGCAGCTGTATCCCAGGCACGGAGGCATGTGCGCTATTTTCTATTAGTGCATAGTTTCCCGTCCGAACGCAACACTGCTTTTCCCTCACGAAAACTTGGGAATGATTAAGAACCTTTGGAAAAAAAAAAAAAAAAAATCAGAGAGTGATTTACTGGTGGGCTTCCTTTTATGTTTAGAGCTTGCTATAATAAAGCCCATGCTACTGCACTCGCTGGCACAGCGGTGCAGCTCGGGCTGCTCGACAGCACCGCTCCCCACTTCGAGACTGTTCGTGTGTTCTACACAACGGCACTTGCAAGCAAATGGAAAACCCATCCATTTCCTTGGATCAAAAGCCCTACAACGAAATCAAGATTAAAAGGTGATTACATACCACTGCTATGAAAGGTTTAAGACTGAATGATAGCAAACACAACCACCTGAATTATTCAAGCATGAAATCCACACCTGAGTAATTTCAGAAACACAGTATGTGATTACTGATTACTGCCTGCAAAGACAAAAACCCTTTTGTAAGGAGGTTTGCACAGTAACTACAACATTGCTGCACCTTAAGGTCTGAAACAAATACTGAGAGGTATTTAAAAGGGAACTGTCAGGAAGTAGCAAACGTAGGTGAGACTGGTAAAAGATGAAACAAGACTAAAACTGTAGAATATATAGTTTGTGAAGTCATCAGACATGAAGACTGAGATTTTATTTGTTGCACTATTTCTTAAACTGAAAAATTTCAAACTATCACAACTTGGAAAGACTGATTTTTTTGTGTGTGTGCTAAATTGTAAGAAAAACAAGAATTTAGATATTTAATTAGAATTTTATATTAACCGTATTATGCATTTTGTTAAGATCCAGCATACCACCACAGGAAATTTTAAAAATTCAATTTATAATATGAAAATAATATTGATGTTTCAATATGTTTCAAATCCTGAACCGCACAACCCTGACATAGTGTTTATTTACCATTTGTATGCTATTCAAAGTGCACTCTGAAAAAAGAAAAACTGTTAAATTCATATCTCTGTTTCTTGATTGGGATAAATCTACACTGCAAGTCCCCTAAATCTAAGCATGCAGTTTAGCCTAGTTTGCATGTGTGCACAGCCAAAAGATAATGCTTGAGTAACTGTAAAACAAATACTTTAAAATTTATATAAACAAACATTGCAATACACATTCTTGTTTATTTAAAAAACATAATTTTCACAAGAAATGCCCATTATTGTATTATTCATGAGTGTGTTGTCTGACTATCAGCTTAGCTATGATTTTACTCCTTATTATACATAGATAAATATATTTTTGCACTTAACTTCTAACTTTGTGACCTAGCTGTATGTGGCAGTGGGTAGTGTCTGATCTCCCTACACATAGCTTACCCTGAAGCCCTGCTATCAAACCTCTCCAAATTTACACCAAATATATCCACATTCTCCCGTTTTTTCATTCAGATGCCACCAGCATACAATACAACTCAAATGCTTTTCCTACATTTCAAACACTCTTGAATACATAAACACTTCAACACCTGTCTCTCCCACCTGTCAGAACTGTTATTCTGTTTTTGTTGAAAGCACTACACAGGTACAATATTTCTACCAAAAATTCTTTTTTTTTTCCCTTAAAGAAGGTAAATTCATAGTTGCTACAGGAAATTTTGAATTTCCTCACTTACATGTTTGAATCCTGAAACAATGTGTCACCTACTTATCTTTTGTTTCAGGTAGATAACAGGAAGATAAACTTGGGGAATATCAAGTTTGACCTCTTTTTTGGACAACAGGATGATCATTTAGCTACCTCAGTGGTAAGTTTGGTCTATATTGTTTCAAAGTATTTATGTACTGTCAAATACGTTTTTGAACAGGCATTTTCAGGAAGAGCTTTTTATGCGACTATATTTCATTTTATTCTTCAAAATACAGAACAGCTCTTCCTCTCCCAGGATTACAGAACTAACTAAATAGCATTGGAGTCCATTTCTTCTTGCTAGGTTTCAAATGAGCTGTTCCAATCTGTGCAGAAAAAGTTTGTTTCTTTCCCACAATAAGGCAAAGAATTGACTCAACACATATAATGAAACTAACACAGAAATGTTTTCAGGGTAAAAGTACACATTCAGAAAAAGACCAATATAGCTTCTTACTATGTTTTTATTTGGTGGAAATCACACTGATTAGAAAGATCCAGTGTCTCTTTACTGTAAAGCATCTTACCTGTGCCGGCGTATTTGTCTGTCATATTGATATCAATGTCCAATTTTAAAGTCAGCATAGTCCTAATGACATCATCACTGCCTTTGCCAGCTGCCCACATGAAGGATGTTCTTCCCTCAAGATCTGAGTCATCTTTTACAGAAGGATGTTTCAAAAATACTTCAACTGTTTCCTGAAAAGACATACTGTTGAAATTAAGATTAAAAGGGATCTGCAACAACAAGAAACTATTGTCTCATGTAGCTGTTTATGAAGCAAATCAAAGCTTCATTTTTCCTTTTTATGTTATAAAGAGTAATAGCTCAACAGGAACAGTGTATGTTCTGCTATGCCTTTTCCCTCGCCAGTGATCATAGTGCAGCCTTAACTATGAGTTTAACTGTCACTTATTTAACACTTTTTAGTGTCAAACATGATGTGTTCATCACAAGGAAGCAAAAGACACTGTAGTCTCTGTGAAGAAAGCAATGGGAAAAATATCACAGGTTTATCAAACATGACTGGAATACTGTGATGAAAAAATCACAGAATCAGTTGGGTTGGAAAAGACCTCGGAGATCAGGTCCAACCTGTGACCCAACACCACCACGTCAACCAGACCATGACACAAAGTGCCACGTCCCGTCTTTCCTTAAACACCTCCAGGGACCATGACCCCATTACCTCCCTGGGCAGACCATTCCAACATTCCATCAGCCTTTCTGTGAAGAAATTCCTTCTAATGTCCAATCTGAGCCTACCTGGAAAATAATGTTCTTTCAAAATATTTTCCCAACATATTTTTTTCTCTCCAGTTATAAATACAACTGCACATGCAAATATTTTACTTTGCCAATCTCTAATATTTTGACTTAAAAAAAAAGAAAGGGTCAACATAGACATATTTCCTAATGTTTAATAACATCAACAGGTTACTAATTACTGAAATACTATAATCAGAAGATATTGAGGAAATCTTTACACCTGAGTCCAGTCTTTCCACTGTAACTGTTACACTCAAATCTATACTTAAAGCAAAAAAGAATTATTTCTTCAAATGCTATGTTTGTCTTAAGCTGTCAGGTTTAAGGTCCACTTGTTTAACCTGCTGCTAGATTCTTAATGAGTCACCCAGGAAAGGAAGAGAGAAAATTACAACTGTTAGAAAAAGAATAAAGGGAAGATTTTCCCTTTTTTATCTAATGCCTTAAAAGGCTGTGTATGTAACAGCTGGGAAACATCTGATATGAGTCACTGGTAGGCTAGCCAATAAAAACCTGAAAAAAACCCCAGGCTTCATTATTTTATTTTATATTTATATTTTATTATTAACACTATTTTAGCCTTTCCTCTGTGTGAGCCCACAATAGCTCTATCACTGCTCTGGGTAGGACAGGAATTTCTTGGCTATAAAGAACAAAATTCTTTTAAACAAGAAGGTGTTTGAATGCTTAGGTACCATTGATTAATTTGGATTTGTTTTTTCACTATTACTTACTATTTCATCCCTCTAAAGAAATAGGAAATTTCTCATTTATCTTATGTTACTGATCTAAGAGCCTTGAAGTTTTATGAATTTAGGTCTGAACTATCAGTTTATTGTGAAAAAGTCCAGCCAGAAGCAAGGAGAGATGGAAGCATAAAGCTTTCCACACAAACCCAGCGTGAGTTTACAGCTCAGTGTACTCACACTGACCACCACCACACCTCAGACACAAACAGCCTCTCATTAGGCCAGAAACTCAGCACCCTCCCAGGGCTCTGCACTGCTGGGAATCCTGCAAAGTGAAAAGCACTGCAAAGGCTGCACTTCTTCAATACTGAGGCACACATTCTAAAAAATACAAATATTTTATTTTTCCATTAAGTTTTGGCAAAGCAACGCTTCTTTCAATGACTCTTTTCTACAGCTTTTAATTGGAAAAAGTAGAAGAAAATCCCACAGTGCTATAAGCATTATTTTCCAAAATGCAGTTACCACAATTTGAAAACAAAACAAAATTAAATTACACCAGGATGATTAACAAATCAGAAAACAGAAGTATCAATCAGTTTAATTCTACATGTATTTTGTTATGAAAGATCACATGTATTCTAACATGACTAAAAAAAGTGGAGGAAACAACATAAAAAAACAACAAACTGAAAAATAACAGCAAAGGAGAGAGTTAAACCTGGAACATTTAATTCTGTGCTATCAGGAAACTCTGAAAAATACTATATTTGAATATTTAAAAATAAGGCAAGGGTATCCACATTTCATTTACTAGATCAATCTATACAAGTATATGAAAGGAAAGTACATTGTTTTGGACACCTCTGGAAAAATTCAGAAAAAAAAAAATTTAGTCCTGCATACTAAAATCAATATGAAGACAGCATCTTAGCTCAGTTGGTGAGAGCATGGCATTACTAACATCGGGGTTCAATCCCTGTTTGGGCCATTCACCTAAGAGCTGGACTTAATGATCCTTGAGGGTCCCTTCCCACTCAGAATATTCAGTGATCTAGAAATAAAGATTCTTTGATCTTCTTTCACATATGAAGTTCAAAAATTTAAATAGAGATGTTTCTTTGGACCTCCTGTGGGATACCCAAGACATCTAAATTTGGGTGGTTATATTAGGTAACTTCTCTTCTTCTAGAACTTTTCCTGTCTATAGTAAGTGGGGATAAGTTAGTCTTAGGGAACAAATTCTTCACATAAATTAAGTGCTGGCTAAATCTCTTCAGTCATTAAAAAACCCCCATATGTCATATTACAATAAGTAATCCACAGAAAAACAGAGCAAAGAACAAGATATCACAGCAAATAAAACTGAAAGCCATGCAAATATTTAGAGTAAACACAAAAGAACAAAGTTTCTTCTGTTAGGGACTAAGAAACATCACATTTTAACTGAGAAACAGACCACACCCATCCAAAGTTGGGCAGACTGAACAACAGTGTGGGTCTCAAACCATGAGTATAGAGATGCTACTGCCAGAACAAACACGGATGTGTCTCCATTCAGTTGTTTGACCGGGTATATGGAATGCAGTGGTGGGAATTACTCAATGATATGCATGTAAAGGAGAAAAAAAGCAAATAGTGGTGCTCAGAAACAACTGGATTGGTGAAAACAGACTCCAGTCATAATTTAGGAAGGGGCTCTTGAGTACATCAGCAGCTAAAACAGGCTTGCAGATCTCAATTAAATTCTCCTTCATGTAAAATGGGAAACAGTACATTCATTTTAAGTACACAAGATTACAAAAGAATGTCTGATTCTACCACATACTTTATGTCCTCTTAAAACATAGCTGATATCACAGTTTGGCTGGCTGATGGGATCAAAAGGCAGCAACATAATGAAGATGTTTCATTTAACTGAATCAAGCCCGGGGAAAGAAAGACAGTAAGAAAAATCCTTTTAGGAATATATCCAGATAGAAAAGAAAAAAAGCAAGATAAAAGAATGTGGAGATAATCACTAGATGGTAAACAAAAGCTTTTTTTTTTTTTCTATGAGTCTAATTCAAACATGAAAGAAAGGCTTTTACAATACAAATATTTTAGAGTTAGGCCCAAATCGTACACAGCCTATAATGGACAAAAATCAGCACAACAAAAAATTCTCAAAAAACCTGAAGATTATACAGAGAGATATGCTTCAACAAAAGTCTGAATTTAAAAATATCTGGATGGTCTTACTAAGACCACCTTCAAATATACCCCACCAAACCCCCAAAACTCACACTCACAAGGAAGCAAAGACATTGGCCAGTTCCCTCTTTCAATAGTACTTCTGGATTTGTTAACCTGAATTGTTCTCAAGGGCATTAAATTTTTCCTTTTTTATTTTCCTTGCTAACATGTAGGTACACAAGAAAGACCCAAAGTACTACCCCTGCTAAGAAAATGTTGCAATGTGGACTACATAACTACTACATTAATTAGGCACTAAATAACCCTTTCTGTAAAGGAAGCGTATGAAAACTATGAGAGGCAGAGGAGCTTAAGAAAAGCTTTCTTAATTTTCAGTGCTTGAGAACTACTTCTTCAACATCTGTGACCAGCAATCACTGAAGTGCTGAGTTTTATACTTGGCTCTACTGTATCTGATCTTGCTCTGGGAAAAAAAATTACCTATTATACCAAAGTGTAAGAATTAAGCTGTCTGAGAAACCAATGTTCTTTGTCGCCTGAGTTTAAAAAATATTTTTAAAAATTTCAAAAATATAGTGTTCTTGAAGAATTATGACAAAAGGCACTCAACTCTTTAGCTATGCTTCATAAGACAACAGTTCATTCATAATTCCAAATATTCATAAATTAATCACCTTCTTGAATGCAAAGACTGGTTTGACGGGTCCTGCAGCAGCTGTGCAAATACTCCTACAGGTCGTCTTACTCTAGATACCTTATAACTGCTTAGACTTCATTATAATGAGCCCTAAAACCTGAAAGCACTGTGAAGTAGTAAGTGCCATTTCGCTTTCTATTGAAGTACCTGAATGACTATTGTGTGTTCTGATGCAAACACATGGCTCAAAGGGCCTTTCTTTGCACAGAAAGTTAGTGTTTTTAAATCTGTTTTTTAATACTTTGAAATTAACCACATTTGTATCACATAACATAGGAAAGCTCTGAATTAACTCATGCCAACAACACTGCGTTTATATGATATCAAAAACAATGCAAACACTCTGCAAAACTATAAAGATTTCAGCAAAATAAATTTACTTCACATTTAGGGCATGTTCTACTTACAGCAAAGTTGCTCTGTGCTGCATAATGCAGGGGTGTTGCACCTTGACTGTCAGATGGGATAGTTCCAAACTTATTTCTTTCTAGTAAGAGATGAACAATCTGTGCATGACCTGAAAAAAATAATATAATAAACCCAAATTTTTATCAAATCCTAAAGTCAATAAAAAGCTTAGTAAAAAAAAACAAGGAAAAAAACCTAAACTCAAATAAAAGAGAAGAAAATGAACAGACTCTAACAAATAGTATTTGTGTGGTACCCATGATAGTCTAAATGTAAGAGAGAAACATAAGACTTGATACTTGAACTATTAAGTTTGGCATATACTTTCTTCCCAATAGTGCTCCAGTGCCATACTCTGTATTGTCATTTTTGGGGGGCATCTATAAATCTGAATGACTTATAAATACAAAATTTCTTCTAACAGAAATCACTAGAGCTTTTCCCTAAATAAAGAAACCAGCAGTAACTGGCCAGATAACTATGATACTAACTTTGTAATGAATTGGTTGAATATTTCCAGAAAAAGCTTATAATAATTCAATTGAGATGCTGCATTTGAGTGACAGGTCAGTCAGAAACAATGAAGTGAGCATCAGATGATGATGATGAGCATTTGTCCATCTGCATACAAATACAAGCTAAACCAATGCTGACGATTTCATGATACATCATATTGTTTTACAGAAATCAAGTGTAAATTCTTCACCTGGGTTTTATTGAACCAAAATTTCAACTGAAAATGTATAGCAGAATCAGAGACTAGTCTACTACCAGCTGCTATAAACAACAAGCTCACACACAACTCCCTCCATAAAAACAGATTAAAATATTTTGAGATTAAAATCACAACACTTTGGGGGGGAAGGGTAAACCTTATATTCACTTCACAGACAGGAAAACAAAGACAAATACAGTAGATTGCAACTAAAGTCAACCAGTTCATTCATATGCTTGCTTCTGTAGGCATATGCAGCTCACAGAATATTTAATGATTTGGTATTTTAAGCAATACTATAAAACCACTCTGATTTTACAGGTGAAAACTCCCAGTACCGCATATGTCAGAAAAGCAATCAATTTTGCAGCTTGTTACTTTTGCACAGTTGTCTTGAATTACTTTAGAATACATGAAAGGTAGGGAAACCTTCCTGCTAGCAGTAGACTATTTTTAATGAAAACACCAACAATTACAGAATGCAGCTGTGCTACAGTTGTGGTCTGTAGCTCTTAAAAACCTAAGACAAGGAGGACTAGGCAATCCCTCTTTTGTGAAATGGCACTTTGAGACTTTATATGTACAGAAGTATCAGAAATGAGGGAAAATGGTAACTTGGGTCAAAACGGATGAAGAGTTATGTGAGCGTTTTTTCTTTCTAGGGTCCTTAGGGTGTACAAGAAGGCTCCTCTTTCCTGTTAGCCATTAAGAGAACCCTGGATGCAGAATTATTCTGCATTATTCTGTCCCTTCCTACCAGAAAAAACACTGAAAAGAGGAGATATAATGTTGCTATGCTATTCCCACCTCAAGACTATAAGAAGTAAATTGAGGTGCACTGGAAAAAGTTGGTTTGGAGTGGAATCCAATCAGAAAAGCCATAGGGGTACTGAGCCTGAAAAAAAAGATTCCTGAACTTTCAGGACAGACAACTACAAAGAGGGAACTTAACTCTGTAATCATGCCAGGAGGTCTAGCTAAATTATGTATGAGAATAAGGCTTGAGGGAGTTGAAAAAAAACGTTGTATTGGGTGCAATAATAAATAAATTGGTGCAGAGGTGGATCTCACTTGGCCATTAATGTAAACATTAAAACTCATTTCTTGAGGTCAGGAACTGTCATTTCTGTTGTACTTTTATTTAGCAGAGACGTAACTTGGCTGAGACTTTTATCTACCCAAAAGGAAAGGTAAGAGGAGCAAGAATGCCCTTAAGATGCAGTCACATACAATCCATCGCATCTAAGAAAACTTGAGGCAGTATCCCTGCACTGCTTTAAATCTTCTACTATTAACCTATATAGCAACATCTTACTCTCTTTAAGACCTACATAGGACACACAGAATTCAACTTGAAAACAGAACCCTAAAAATTAATAACGATTTACTAACCAGAAATTCCCAAAGAGCATATGCCACCTAGAGACCTCATCAAGTTCACAAAATAGTCTGGAGATCCTGGCACATCTTCCCCCTTTATTCTACATTGATTAGACAATCCATTTTCCCAACAGACAAAACTCCTCCCTTAAATACAATAAATTTCAAAACACAATAAATTTTGCTTCTTGGACAGAATCAAGTGATAATGACTATTTCTTTGGAAAGCCGATCCTATGTCACTTTAAATGCTTCACAGTTTCTCTGTAAAATTCAATATCCCTACATATATGAAAATTTGAGAATACCCTTCTCTTTTTTTTTTTAATAAACATAACCAAACAACATGTACATCGTCACTGGAGTTGCAGTAACTCGCTCCAGTGAACATCTGATTCCTTTATTGGCATTCTTTGTCTGCAGTGTCCCAAAGGATCATTGGAATGAAGCCTGTTAAAAGAGGAGAGAGACTTTGAAGATTCTTTTATCCAGTGGCTATTTTTTCCTCCTGAATGGAAATAGGAGGTAAATTTTCTAAATCATATTATTTTTGTGGCTGTCATTTTATGGGTTGTGTTTCCCTGCATTTAGACTATTTATGTTTAATCAGGTTTTAACTTGTTTTGCAAGGATCCAGTTTTTGTAAATCCAAACCAAAATTCACATATGCAAGGTTACAATTTACAGAGCATCTGAGTCTCAGGGTAACAATCTAAACAGTGAAAAACTCTATCCAATTAAAACTTGTCAGATCTGATTAGATTGTCATAACGTGTCCGATGAAGAGCTTATACTAGGAGCAGAAATGTCAACTCTGCCATTTTTTGTTGTTTACTTGTGCTGGCCTTATCAGAGTATCTGCATTTTCTTTGTGGGAATCTTTTCAAGTCACTTGCTTAGTTTGTGAGGGGTAGTTTAATAAAAACTAGAATATGATCATAAATCCACTTAACCTGGCACACATAAACTGCAGTACATCACAGTAGGCTGAAAGTGAGCACATGACTCACGGTGTCACCATCAACCACTCTGCAATGTGAAGCATCTCAGGCACCTCAGGCACCTTGCAATCCCTATGTGACCATCTTACATGTGGACCAAACAAGGGTACTAGCTTAAATCTGTATATGAAACATTAGTCAAGTTCTCTTATTTTTTCAAATAAAAAATAAACAGAACTCCTGACATTTTCTTCATGTGCTCCCATAGATTGTCTTGCATTCATGCTGGGCAGTGCATACCCCATTTCAGACCCTGCTATTCCAGAGTGCCAGTGGTTTTTTTAACTGATGATCAAAGCTGCATATGCAAGAACAATCTCAATATGCTATAATTGTTCTTAAATTATCAGCATATAAAACCTGTTGAAGTAATGCATTTAACAATGCTTTGGAGAATCTGAAGCTAAAACAAGCAGTCTACACACAAACTTCTAATCCTGGTTGAGCAGAAACTCTTACTGTTCTAAGAGATTAGATCATACTGCCAGGCTGGAATTAAATAAAAATCAGACACAAAGATTAAACAGTACAGTTAATTAATGACTAAGTGACTTCAGCACTGTCCAGTTTACCAAGTAAGGCTGCCCAGTGGAGGGGAGTTCGAAACAAGTTGTCATAAGATGTCACATTGCAACCCTCATAGGAGGTCAGGACATCCACAACTGCTACATTCCCATCTGCAACAGCAAAATGAAGAGGAGTTCGTCCTTCATAGTCTTGCCAGTTAAGCAGAGATTCTGTAGGTGCAGCTTCCTTAAAAAAAAAAAAGGAAACAACAACATTACAAAATATTTAAATTGAAGATAAAACCTATACAATCTTTACAGATGTTTTTTCAGACAGATAAACTGTCCTTGTTCAGTAGAATGTAGCTCTACAACCCAATACTTTTGTTACAGCATAGGCTACTTTCAACTATTTCTTATGGAATGCTTTTGTATATTTAATTATTGTACAAGACCTGATTTCTGGTACATACCCCATAATTTTACTAGTCTACTGTGCAAGTGGTTCCTTACACAGATCTTTAAAAGATTAACTCCAGCTTTTATGAAAATAACTAGAGATTCTTACATGATTTACAAGTTGAAAATGACATACATACATATCTTCAGATTTTCTCCTACAATACTCCTTATTTTGCACAAGTTGATTTTATGACTTTCATTATAATATTCTTCTAGCATTTTATACCCCTAAAGTATTTCCAAGGAGATGTCTACATCTCTAGGTGACAGGATAGAGGTTAGAGAGTATTTCTAATGGGCTTAGTTTTGAATTTTAAAAGCCTATTTTAAAGTTTCATGATTAGCCACTTGATCACATAACATAGGCATTAATAGATATAACTTGACTTTTCATCACCTTTTCTTAAAAAATATGCTAAATTACTTTCACATAAGGTCCCTAGCTATATAGTTTTGTATTATGATAATTTCATCTCTCAAATGTTTTTCTGTACAGAGTTCTCTTCGTGATTTTCTTTTTCAGGCAAAAGAACAGAACAGGTACAAGTGAACCTCATCTTAGCATTTGAGAGATCTTCAAATGACAAATATCATAAAGGCCCATGAAACACAAACTTTAAACTCCAGTTTTCTGAAAAAAGAGGTATTACTAAAAACAGTGATAAGCAATAACACAGTAGAAACTCAGGATGCAGGACACTAAACATCTAGAGCAGAAGCAGAATGTCAAAACAAGAGTTTCAGTAAACCAGAGGGAGTGAGTCTGCTTTTCGATCTCCAACTATTCAGAACAATTCACTGAAGTCATGGGAACACTGTGAAAAATTAAAAGGGAATGTAGTCCTGAGATTTTTAACTTCCTACACTAGAGGGGATTTTAACCCATGATAAGTGAGAAAAGCAATCCTCCTGAAAATACAGAGCCACACTATATATTACAATATACTTATGAAAGAGGAGCAAGAGACTGTGATCAGTGCTGATCCCTTTCTCATTAAACTAACTGCAATCTTCCCTTTTGACTCCACTAGGTACACAAACTGGTAGAATCACCTGCATTTGCATTATTTGGAGTAACTACTACACAGAAAACAAATATCTAACATAGAGAACAATAAATCAAGAAGAAGAAAGTCACAAAATTCCAGAATTATGGTTTCTATCCAAATATTACTTGACCAAAGTTACATTCTATATTTTCTATGTAATGGATTAAAAAGCCCTCAAAACTCCCCAAACATTTTGAGTTATATTTCACTATATTTTCTAAGGGCAGTCTGGCTAAGTTATTACAGCAGTAGTAATTTCATCTCTGCAATGCCCTGATTCTTTGTTTTTTGCTGTTTACTTTCTTACAGTGTCAACTTAAACCTCCTAATATTTGGTTAATGTAAGTTTTCTAGGTCTAAAGAGTTACATACTTCGCATACTGCATGTAAATCCTAGAATCACAGAATGGTAGGGGTTGGAAGGGATCTCTGGAGATCATCTAGTCCAACACCCTGCTAAAGCAGGTTCAGCTACAGCAAGTTGCACAGAATTAAGTCCAGGTGGGTTTCAAATATCTCCTGAGAAGAAGACTCCACAACCTCTCCAGACAGCTTGTTCCAGTGCTCAGTCACCTTTAATCTCAGTAAAGATGTTTTCCTTCATATTCAGATGGAAGTTCCATATTTCAGTTTGTGCCCATTGCCCCTTATCCTGTTGCTGAGCACCACTGAAAAGTGTCTGGCTCCATCCTCTTGATATCCACACTTAAGGTATTTCTATGCATTGATAAGATCCCCTCTCAGTGATCTCTTCTCCAGGCTGAATAGTCCCAGCTCTCTCCCAGCCTTTCCTCATAAAAGAGATGCTCCAGTCCCTTTCTCATCTTCATAGCACTTAGCTGGACCCTCCCCAGTAACTACTGGTCTTTCTTGAACTGGGGACCCTAGAACTGGACCAGCACTCCAGATGTGGCCTCACTAGGGTTGTGTAGAAGGACAGGATCACCTCCCTCAACCTGCTGGGAATGCTCTTCCTAGTGAATCCCAGGGTACCAGTGGCCTTCTTGGTCCCCAGGGCACACTGCTGGCTCATGGGCAGCCTGTTGTGCCCCAGGAGCCCCAGGTCCTTCTACTGGTGCACAGTGTGATTCCTCCCACAGTGCAGGACTCTCTATTTGCCTTTGTTGAGCTTAGATTAGACTCTGCCCTCCTGTCCAGGTCTCACTGGCTGGCAGCACACCACGATGGTGTATCGGCCACTTCTCACAGTTTTGTAACATCAGCAAACCTGCTGAGGGTACAGTCTTTCCCTTCATCCAGGTTATTGATGAATAAATGGAAAAAGACTGGGCCCAGTACTGACCTCTGGGGAACACTTCTAGATACAGGCCTGTAACCAGACTCTGTGCCACTGATCACAACCCTCTGACCTCTCCCATTCAGCCAGTCCTCAACTCACCCACTGCCCACTCGGACAACCTACCTTCCTTGAGCTCTCCTATGAGAACGTTATGGGAGACAGCGTCAAAAGCCTTGCTGAAGTCAAGGTAGACAACCCCCACTGATCTTCCCTCATCTACCCTGCCAGTCCTGCCATCACAGAAGGTATCTTATTGGTCGAGCATGATTTCCCCTTGGTGAGTCCATGTTCACTACTAATAACCTCCTTTTCCTTCACATGCTTAGAGATAACATCCAGGAAGAGCTGTTCCATCACCTTTTCAGGGATTGAAGCAATACCTGTAGTTTCTTGGGTTGTCCTTCTGGCCCTTTCTCAAGACACTGGAGTGACACTGGCTTTCCTCCAGTCCTCAGGCACCTTTCCTGCTCTCCATGACGTTTCAAAGATGATGGACAGTCTATTAGCAATAACATCTGCCAATTCTAATTAAATGCTAATTAAATTGCCTGTCTCAGACAAATCTTCATCAGTTTTAGATTAGGTATCAGTACAGTCAGCCATGTTTTGTTAGAATCAAAATCTAACATACTTGAAACATACTGGAGATCACCAATACGTGCAGTCACTAGTACAATAACAGATACTCTATTAAAACCATAAAAATTTGATAAATATGACTCTCAACTAAAAGTACAATCAAAGTTAACATTGTTACATGCACAAACCTCGATAATCGAAGCATGTGTAACACTTCTTTTGATAAGCATTCAAAAGCATTTACCTGAGCCACTACAGTGAAAAGTTGTATGTTCTCCCCTAACTTTAATAATTATCAAGAGAAAGCTAACTGATAATATGCTTCCTTTTTGTCTATTCATAGAGCTCAGCAGGGGGAGCATAGAGCCTACTGCAAAAATTCATTTTATGAGAATCACTTTTAAGTATGGCTAAACATGAATTATGGTAGGCACAGAAGTTATCACTAAAATTCTAAGTCTACCAGAGGAAAAAGTGTTTGAACAAAATGGACAAACAAGAAAACAAATGCTTCTTCACTTATAATTTGCTGATGTAATCCTGACAGCTGATTTTCAAGCCTTCCAGAAGTAAAACAACATACTAAATAAACGAATCCTAAAACTCCTGGCTTAAAGTCACTGATGTTGTCAAGAAAGATCCCCATAGTCAAAAGTGTTATTTTTGCACAATGGTACAGAATCTTCTAATGACAAAGCCACTATTTATATTCCAGCCTAAAAGTATTTGTGTGTTTTGAATTTTTTGGCCACTTAAATTAAAATTTTCTAGGTCTGTTTCTGCCTATATTCACAAGTATAACTTCTTTAGATTTTAAGTGGGTTTAGTTAGCTATAATTAAACTGTCATACTGTATTCATATTTTAAGCACAATACAGAGAAGAAACAGAAGCTAAGCATTTTTCTGTGGCATGGCGATAATGGAAAGTGTGGTGTAAGCAAATGTGACGTCTCTTACCATGAAGAATAAATAAAGAGAAGAGATACAAAATAGACAGAGAGTACTAAGCAGTTGCTTCCATCATAATAATGGAACCTTATGTTGTTGTTTTCTCCTTAAATATTCCCAACATTTTTCATGTAACCAAGCACTGCTGAATCTGGAAAGGTGGAAAAGGAAGTTGACCATGAGAGGATCTCCAGATTAGAGTTTCTCTCTACTTCACACGTTTACTTTCTACATATGTGGAGTTCCATTTTGGCTGTATTTCGTGGATTTCAATACCAGATATAACCAATTTGTGCATAACTGTCACCCCTGCACACCTACCTTCTCAGCATTCAGCTGAGCTCTTTTCGTAATTGTTTATTTTGACAATACCAATGGACCATGTACTATACAAACATCAAACAGAAAGATGACCTTAGCTTTAAGAATTTATAAACAGGAGACAATAACTGGCCACATCCAAAGGGTAGAGTGCAGAAAAACAAGACAGTATTTTTTGATACCATAGACTGTAGTTTCGATAAAACCAGCAGCTAAACTTTTGTCAAGTTTTTGTAAAGCAGCGCTGGAGAATTCCAAGTAGGATACTAGAGAAAAATAATTTCCTGGGGAATTCTTCCACAGCATTAAAGATAGCATAGGAGAAACAACAGCAGCGTTGTTTTTTGTAGCTCAGCCAGCAGGCACCAAAGGCTGCCAGTGTAGGCTGACCAGAGGTAGGCATCGATACCTGGCTGCTACCTGGGCAATGGCACAGCGCTTACAGACCCTACCCTGAAAGCAAAGACAAACGGTTTGGTTGAATGTGGCTAAAAATGGGGCGGCAACAGGGACACAGACATTTGCCTTTTATACTGCTATCACCACAAGACACTGTTTTCATGAACTTAAAAATGTAATTATATGTTAAGACAGAAGATGATAGAAATTTTCCCTCTACGGGTACGTACATTAGAAATACAACACAGAACGTGAAAAACTATAAAGGTAGCCTAGCCATGAAGACCTAGAGAGGAATGAGAATCAAACACGATGCTTGGACAATAGATTTGGAACTGGATAGTATGGCAAAAAGCAGCTAAGAAAGGAGGGGCACACTGTGAGCTCTGCTAGGTAGATATCTATCAAGACAAGTAAGAAAAACACTTCAATTTGGAGAGAAGATCCTACTACAGGATTAAACCCAGGGGCACCACCACCACCAAAAAAAGGTATTTATATGCAACAACAAATTCAGTCAACAGATTGATTACCTAGTAACAACATTTCTGTATCATCAACTTTACAGCATAGCTGAATTATTTTTTCATTTACACTTGTTATTAACTTACTCCATTAGCAAGCACATATAGATGTAGCTAATTGCAATATAAACAATTAAGCTGATTCATGGAAAAGCCAAGATGGAATCAAGAATACACTCTTTTCAGCCCAGCCAAAGTGCCTCTATACTGCTGCACCCAGCATGAGCAACAAAGAGGAGGAGCTGGAAGCTCCTGAGAGCTCCGATCTGGATGCCACTACCGACACTTGGTGGGATGAACCCACGACTGGTGGGTGGCTACAGGCTTCCCAGAAGGGACAGGACAGGAAAGAGGGTCAAAGGAGTTGCTCTATACAATAGATGGATTGGGTGCAATGTGCTGTCCCTGAAGAACAGCCATGAGCATGTTGAAAGGCTGTGGGTAAGAGTCAGAAACTGAGGCAATAAAGGGAACTTTGTGGTCAGTGTCTACTACATGCCACCTGACCAAGGAGAGCCTCTTGATGAAGCCTTCTTGTTTCAGCTACAGGAGGCATCATGCTCAAGGCTCTTGTGCTGCTGGGGAACTTCAACCACCTTGACATTTGCCAGAGAAGCAGCATGGTGAGCTATAGAGAATTCAGGAGAGTCCTGGGATGAATGGAAGATAAGACAGGTAATGGACAGCTCTACCAGGGGGGATGTGACACTGAACCTGATGGTCACCAAGCACTGCCTGACCAACCCAGTGGCCTTCTATGATGGAGTGACTACATCAGTGGACAAGGGAAGGGTGATGGATTGCATTTTTCTGGACTGCTTTAAAGCCTTTGACACAGTCCCCCACAATGTCCTTGTCTACAAATTGGAGAGATTTGATGGGTGGGCTGAAGGAATTGGTTGGATAGCATCCAGGGCACTAGTCACTGTCCTAATGTCCCAGTGGATACTGATGATGTCCCTCAGGGGGCTGTACTGGGACCAGTGAGATTTAATGTATTCATTAATGACACAGGTGAATGAATTGAGTGCACCCTCAGCAAGTCTGCAGATGACACCAAGCTGAGTGGTGCAGCTGACAAGCTTGAGGGATGGGATACCATCCAGAGGGACCTGGCCAAGCTCAAGAAGTGGTCCCCTGGGAAACTCATGAAGTTCAATGAAGCCAAATGCAAGGTGCTGCACCTGGGTCAGGGCAACCCCAGTACTAACACAGGCTGGGAGATGAACAGATGGAGAGCAGCCCTGCCAGGAAGAGCTTGGGGGTTCTGGGTAAAGGATGAGAGGCTAGACATGAGCCGGCAGTGTGTGTTTGTGACCCAGAAAACCAAATGTGTCCTGGGCTGCGTCAAAAGCAGCGTGGCCAGCAGGTCAAGAGTGGGGATTCTGCTCCTCTGTTCTGTTCTCCTGAGACTCTACTTGGAGTACTGCATCCAGCTCTGGGGTCCCAGCACAGGGAAGATATCAGCCTGTTGGAGTGAGCCCAGAGGAGGGCCACCAAGATCATTAGAGGGATGGAGCATCTCTCCTATGCAGAAAGGCTGAGAGAGTTGGGGTTGTTCAGCCTGCAGAAGAGAAGGCTCCAGGAAGACCTTACAGCAGCCTTCCAGTACCCAAAGGGGACCTACTAGAAAGATGAAGGACTTTTTACAAGGACATGTAGGGACTTTTTACAAGGGCATGAAGGACTTTTTACAGGACAAGGGGGAATGATTTTAAACTGAGAGTAGGTTTAGACCGGATATTAGGAAGAAATTCCTTACTGTGAGGTGGTGAGGCACTGGAACAGGTTGCCCAGAGAAGCTGTGGATTCCCCATTCCTGGAAGAGTTCCAAGGGTTGGATAGGGCCCTGAGCAATGTGATGTAGTTGAAGATGTTCCTGCCCATGGACTAGATGACTTTTAAAAGTTTCCTACCAATCAAACTATTCTGTGAGTCTTTTAATTGTCAGAGTTTAAAAAAACCCCAAAAACCAACAAAATAAAACCCTCCAGAAAACCTGGACATGATCATGATTCTGGATTACCTAAAGAGAATCTTTGAGAACACTTTAAGCAAGGAGACAAGTATTTTTGATCTTTTGTAGTACATCTGTCTTAGATGGAGTCAATTTTCCTTGCACCAGCTGGGCTTTGTGTTTGTGATTAGAACTGTTGATGGCACACCCATGTTTTGGCTATTGTAGAATAACAAGGATTCCTCTTTTTCATGTCCTGCCCTGTCCTGCTCCCCTGCTTCCCCCCCAGTGAAAGGGCTGGGGGTGGGCAACAGACTGGGACAGGACACAGCTGGGACAGTTGACACAAACTGACCCAAGCAATAGTTCATACCATATAATATCACACTCAGCAAAACATCTCAGGGACTGGGGAGGGCAGGAAGGATGCTCACGGCTACACCATTTGTCCTCTTAAGCATGATCAAGCATGCTGAAACTCTTTTTCCATTTTCCTGGAAGTGGCTAACATCTGCCTGCTGATGGGAAGAGTGAATAAATTTCCTTTTCTGCATGCAGCTTTTGCTTTCCATACTGTGCTGGCATTATCTTTCATCCACAAGTCTTCTTGCCTTCCCTCTATTTTCTCTGCCTTGAAAGAGGGCAGGTGAGCGAGTGGCTGGGTGGGTGTAAGGCTGCTGGCTGAGCCTGACGCACCACAACTTTTAAAAAGTTGCCTTGACTACCTAATGTTTCAAAATCTGTAGTTGAATGCAAAGATCCTTACTTCCTCTGCAGCAAATTTACTTCTCCAGTGTGGCAGAAAAGTAGATACAAATTCAAACTTTGTGACAAAATTTTGTTTGTAACAAATAATTTCACAACTGGAAACAAATTACAAATATATTGCATACACAGCAGTAATATAGAAATACAATTTCTTTAATACTGGAAACTTCTCAAAAACTGTTTTTATAGTAAAAAAAGTATCAGTAGCTGTAAGATTGTCAGTGTGATTTGAAGAAAAGCAAAGAAAGTTTTCATATTTTTCATATTTTCATATTCATATTTAAGTTCTCAGCTTGAAAGCTAATCAGGCAGACAGACATACAAGTACTTGTAGCTAGAGTACAATCACTATGTGTCTAGTTCTGAAAGACCTTCGATAGTCAAAGATACAGGAAGATGGTTCTAATATGACAGAAAATTTAAATTGAGGCTTCTGATGTTTTTCCATGTTAGTGAAGCTCAAAGATTTTCACAAAATAAAAAACAAGGTTAAAATCAAGCTGAGCATATGATTTCATTGTAACCATTATAACTGTCATTGTAGAAGATGAAACTAAAATATTGCAGAAAGAGAAAATGTGCTATCAAGGAAAAAGTATTAAATTCATATACAAAACTATGTGGAAATTCTCTCAGCAAACTGATTGTGGGCTGACTGACAATTGATCAAATATTTCCCAGAATTCTAACTTGAAAAACCAAATTAAACTAGACTTTTCAGTACAGATTACTAGATATAAACTCTCAAATAATGAAGCAAAGACACTGTCATAGGTTAGCAAGCATAGTCCCGGAAGGGACGTCCTTGCTAAGGGGTGCTTACAGTTTCCTCTGGGAACTGATAGAACCTATCAGCTGGCCAGTTTGAATATGGACAATTCTCTAAGCCACTTAAAGTTGTGATCACCTCTGTGATCCACATTTAAGAATAGGCAAACTCCCCCTCCAAGCTCTCTCTCGTTTCCGGCGCTGGGACAGGTGGCTGCAGGGCCCGAGCAGGGCCCAGTGGGCCCGGCCAGGCCCTGCTTGGGCCAGGCCGGGCCGGGCCACGGCCATCCTGAAGCCATGGACCTGTTCCAGCCGTGGAACCCCCCCCACTGCCTTGCCGTGGGCAGCCGGAGCGGCTCGGCTCTCCCCCCTCTCCACTGCGATAAGAAAAAATTCAACATTCCAGCTGTAAAGCTGCAAGGCCGAGGTGAGAGTAACCCTTTTATTGCTGTGAAGAGCTGAAAACCTGAGGGAAGAGAGAGAGGAGATGCTTAAAGCTGAAATTCTGTTGTGAAGCTATGATATATCAGAGTATCCTGTCGTAATTTCATGAAGATATGGGGGGTGGAGTGTTCAATTCGTGAGCAAAAGCACCTGCGCTGAGATAGGCAGATGCTGACGCAGCTGTAATTTCATGAGAAGTTTGGACAGGGAGAGATGAACCAGATGAGGACTTTTGCTCCGAACGGGAAAGGAGAAAACCTCAGTCCGTAGAGATGCTCCCAGAGATAGTCCTAAAGATGAAGATGATGAAGACCCTTTGCTCCCAGGGAAGGAGAAGGGCCTCTGTTTTTGTTTCTGAACGGCTCAACCTTAAAATTGTACCCCAAAAAACTTCAAGAGTGGACCCTCGAAGGCAGTTGCGGGAAAAGCTGCAAGTCGGGGGAAAGGACTCACACGCAGGCAGAGAGACTCCTCTTCCTAAATGGACTGAACGATATTTGGAAGTGGGCGGCTGTCTCGTTGTGATAATGTTTTCATAGCATGAGCAAGAAGAGACTTCTCTTTCTAAATGGACTGAACAAGGTTATTATGGAAGTGGTAAACAGACTGAACATCTTAAGGGTTGTCTTTTCACATCGTCAGTGGGAGAAGGGAGGAAGGTGGGGGGAGGAGGAGAGTTCTGAAGGTGGTATTTTTTTTTTTTCTTCTTTTAGGTCTGTTAATAAACTTCTTTATATTCTTTCAAGTTTGGTGCCTGTTTTGCATTTCTCCTAATTCTTATCTCACAGCAGATAAACAGTAATGAGTATTTTGGACCAAACCACTACAGACACATAATGAAGAAATCAGTGTGCAAAATGCAACTGAAATGAGCAATATAACTGGCCATTTTATTCAGGAAAACTTTCAACCCTTTTCTCCCCCCCTTTACATGAGTTACAGCAAATACATTCACCCATAGAACTCAAAACAAACCCCTTTTAAGAGAGCAAAAATATTTAGGATTATTTCTTACAAAGTTCTGGATATTAGGAAAAGCAAATTATTTCATTCTCAAAGAGTCAGTGGACCAAAATGAGAAACCTCAAGAGGATAAAAAATATTTCTATCAGAGGAAAGCTGTAAGGACTGAAAAGTGTTACATACATATATGGTAGACTTTCTTACCAGAATACATTTCACTGTGTGGATTGCACTAGGGTCCTTGTTGTTAGCTGCCCAGTGAAGTGGGATTTTTCCTTCAATATCAGGAATTCCAATATTTGAATCATGTTTTATAAGAAGTTTCACATGCTCTGGGTTATTGTAGTAGGCACTCCAATGCAATGCAGTTTGCTGCAACACAATTTTCACAAGCTTTACAAACACATCAAAAATGTATTGAAACATGAAAAGTAAAGTTGGCTAAAACCAGCCTTAAACAACAGGGAAATAAGCAAGCTTTTGTTACACTTCAATAAAGAGGACTGACAGAAAACTGAGCACATGTACCTGGGGTAGCTGACAACTCAAAATTTATGAAAGTAGGCTTTAAACAAAGCTGAACAAGAGGCCCATCTCCCTCAGTAAGAGCAGATCATCAGACACCTTTGCTGCTGAGGTCTGAATCAGGTCTAAGCTACACCATCTTACATGAGATCCAAACTGAGAAGCCCTTATGCTTGGAATGTAAGTATCTCTGGTAGGAGTCTAACTGCTTTATATGAAGATTTATTGGACTATGGCAAGAGAAAAATGTCCATGCCACTCCGCACTGCCCTGTTGGCTATTTGGTGCAGCAGTTCAGACCCGGAGAAAATATCTGTGCTGGGCATTAAGCAATGACATCCAAGCTAGAATGACCATCTGAACCAGGCCTCAGCACCAGAGCTGCACTACAGAACAACTGCAGTGAATAATGTGGTCCTTCTTAAATTTCAAACTCTCCACTAGGGGAAGATGGCACTGAATGCTTACACTGGACTTGGATCCATCTTGAACAAACGTTTTGGATTTCTTCACTGTCTGTGACGACTCAGAACTCTGAGGTTGAATATTAGTGAATCTAATGCCCAACGACCCACGGCAGTCCAATAAAACATCAAAAGGCAATCCATGCTCCTATTGCCAATTCCTGACTGCCAGCAGCTTTTTTACAGGCCTTATCAATGTTCATAATTACATAAGCGAACCAACATGCGGGGGTTTCTTAACCAGCAAAATGTTGGCATATTAACAAGTATTTCATTTATTAGACACACCTCTCCCAACTGCCAAGTAACAGACAGTTGTAAGGCAAAGAATGGATTTATTTTTTCCCATCTCTCTTACCCCCTTACCCCTGCTAAATATTACATGGCACTTTGATTGGAAGCAGAGAAATAACTCTGGCAGGACATTTGTGCATAGAAGTACAACAGCCTGGATTAGCATCCCTAAACTGTGACATGGAATGTGTAAGTTCACTATCATATCCTTAACTTCTCTGTAAAGGAAGAAGGCAAAAAGAAGCCTATTTTTGTTTTTTACTGCCAGCTGTTAGTTTAGTACCATGATAACAAAAATAAGATAGCACAGCCTTTTTTTCTACTAGACACTTACTGAAGAAGAAGTCCACAAAGTGCCACTACAGCCTTGTACCAGTAAAATTTGTAATAAATCGAGGAGTGTTATTTATTAAATAGAGCTGACCAGTATCCCTGGAAACTGACAGTTGCAATGAAGCAGAAACTTTTGGTTACCAGAAGGCCAGTGTAGCCTTGGTTCATTGACTTCTCTCACCTACAACCAGTTTCAGTCAGTTACCCACATGGAAGCAGATGTAAAAGACACTTGTTTTCTCTCATGTTCGGGAATTATATTTGATGATCTTGATGTGCACAGTTGCAGCAAGGAAACTGAACAAGCCATGTGCCCAACAGGGTCAAACAGGTTGGACTCTGTATCCCAGATCATCTTTCACCATTTCATTCCATTTTTGCTACTGCAATGACTCATGACATCAACTGGGAGAAAAATGCTCTACATTTTGTGGGGAATCTGGCAATGCTTTAAATACAGCCTTGGAAATCTGCTGAACAGGAAGGGTTGCTAAACAGTTTTGGCTGGTTTATGCATACCTTTGTTAATTAACTAGCATGGTCATGAAGTCAGCATGACCTCTCCAGAATGACTGCTGTAATTATAGGCAGTTTTCTAGTGACTCTTATCATGAAAAGATTCTAAATGTGAGGTTTTTCAAAGGAAGAAGACCAAGATAAGCACATGCTATCCAGATTCTAACAAGGATCACAATGTTACAGAAGACTTGGATTGTTTTTGAATCCTCTGTTGCTGTAACTACTCTCAAGAAGAATGTCGATGGAGCCAGTGCAATGAACTTTGACATCATTAACTTCAGGAAAATATTAATATTTCTATTTTGAAGACCTAGAAAAAGTTTATGACAAACAATTTTTTGCATACAACTGCTTGATGTAAAACCAGTATCTAAAGTTGCCACAAGCATTGTCTTGAAATAAGCAGCACTTTTACCTTATTTCTGTCCTGGGTATCCACTTCTCCAGGTGCCATATGTTTTAACAACAAAGCTAAACATTTTGGGCTTTTGTGACGTGTAGTTAAATGTAATGGTGTCATATCCTCTAAGTCTTTCTTCATCCAGTTCCCCCTACGAGCCAGTAGAAGTTTCATGAAGCGGTAATTTCCCTGTGTAAAGAAAATATCAGACATTTTTGTCAGCTTATCAAACCAAATGATGATACTGTTTAGACATATCTATTGTATTACAGTGCCCAAAAAAACCTGCAGCAAAGCAGTCAAAGCTTTGGAAACATCTAATGAAGATTTTTTTGTGTTTATATGAACCCTTCATTTTTAGGTCTGTTGCACTGTTTGTTATTAGGTACATATATTCCATTAGCAGAGTAAGACAGGGTTCATTAATACCAAAAATTCTGCAATATCATCAGTTTCTTAACTGTTTAGCCTCAGTAAACATCACGTAAAAACTGAAATAAGATCATTACATGCTGGTTTCAGCAAGGTAAACAGTTATCAGATGAGGAATAAAACTAAACATGAAGAAAGAATATTATTTTCAAAATGAAAGAAAAACAACCAGGAATGATTCAGAAAGATAAAATGTACTCATCTGAATATGTAGCAAATATATGCAGAAGTGATTGTTTCTTACCTTTTTAAATTGGGAACTGTATGAGTTTTGGTCTACCATATATATAATAAATGGATGGGACAGCTAGCTTTACAACACATTGAAAATACTTCACACTAGGGCTTTCACTAGGTTTTCACTATGTTTTCAAAAGAAATAACGTAGAAATGCTTCTACAATATAAATATGATAAAATGATATAATAAATGAGGGTGGATCCCCAAGAAACCAATCTGCTTTTATTTTTCAAATCACTGAAGAAGCCAGTGAAAAATTAAAGACATAAACATGCAATGATGAGGAAGCTGTACTGATTTAGTAGTATAGCCAGCCTTGACTAGCTACTACCCCCTGCTTGAAGGTTATTTTCCATATAGGAGAGATGCTACATACAATCTTTTGATGCTTCCACTTCGAAAAGTCTATTGGGTTTATCAAATCACCTTCAGCAGTTAAGTTGCAGTTGAGGACCAGGAACTTCTGGAGCAATAACAAATTGAAGCAAAACGTCTGCACCTACGTTTTGTCATAATGGTTTAAACACCCCTGTTCTTTTCATACTCTTAACTTTTAACCTTTCTTAAAGTGAAAGGAGTGTGTTGTCTCCTCATTTTGCTCACTGTCTTCCAATGTTTCCCCAAGATACCAGTTCTTGCCAATTTCCCATATAGATCATTACCTATAACTGTAATGAAAATAGAAATCTCAGAAGAGAAGATAAATTGTACTAATTCTCCCCCACTCAGGGAAAAGCTGGAGCTTTTGATGAAGCTTTATTAGACAATGTACACAGGAAAGGTGACACTCAAATCAATAGAAGTCACGTCTTTGGATTCTCCTGCTTATGAAACTACCTGCAAATTAACATACTTCAGTGTGCTACAATTCTTTTATAAATTCTGCATGTTAGCTTAGTCCCCTTAGGCTATCTTTTGAAAAACAATGAAAAAAGGTAACCAAGTAGACAAGGGCAAGCAGTGCTAATGAACGGGGGCACTTCAGTATCTCACAAGACTCAGAATTGTAAATCGCTTTTGTCAGCAGAATGGTCGGATGGAAACAGGCCAAAGGATTCCAGAGGCTCCCACAGTATCCAGGGCCAGGGCATAAAAATATTCAAATTTTATTTTTCAAAGCAGCCATAAACATTGAAAGGGCATATTTTACATATATTACTGTTCTGGTTTTTGTCTAATAGCAATGGAAGACTTGAGCTTATGGATGCAGAACGGATTTCACCAGGTACAGTCAAAATAAATGAATGTGATTTTTTTTTCCCCTGCTACACTACTTTATTTTAAAATACAAAACAGAGAAAGCAAATCATGAATGAGCTCAGACAAAACTACCTCTTCCTCCTTCTACCATTTATTGTTACTGGTCCTTGCTTGTCAGTGATACCCTATTAGAAAAGTCTGCCGAAAAACCTACCACAAACCTGCCTGAAAACACAAACTTCTCTTGCCAGAGACAGCGTGGCTACTACAGCATTCACAGTGAGAAGTGATCAAATATATCTTTTTCTTCTGCTGGGTGTCAGAGAAAGTATAATCTCAGGATTCTGTCCCTTTAATACAGAGACACCTATCAAGGCATACTCCGAAGGATAGGGCCAGAACAGCATGATGTCTGTCTGCAGAGCTCCTAAACCACAGAAAACACACGCAGAATTAATTAATGAAAAATCTGGGAGGGAGATAGGCATGAGAATACTCCTCATTATTACCATTATATTGTACAGGCAAATACAAGAAAAATTTACAAAACTCATTAAAAAGAAAAATAAAAACTAGCAAAAAAAATCTCTGTGTATCATGATGTGGTTGGCAATTAGACTGGAGGAAGACAATATCAAATAACTTGAGAGAATATTAGTCTTGGAAGAAATATAGCTGCTTTTCTCCATCACAGTGGATAATACATTTGGGTTGTTTTCAATATTTCCTGCACACAGTGCATGCATACCCATGAAAGAAAAAAAAATTGGTTTTGTCTTGTTGATGGATACTTATTGGAAGATTTACAAGTATATTCTGTTTTTAGAATGAATTCCACTGTAAAGAAGAGCGAAGGTTAAAATAATGCATAAAACTAAGGAAACATGCCTTTTTATTATTAGAATTTCTCTCTATAGACTGTATTTTTTATATGCTATTACGCATTTTTCCATCAGTTACTACTACATTATTCTCTTGTATGCTTAGCCACCCTCTCCTTAGAAATCCCTCTCCTTAGCAAATGAATTTGTAATAAATCCCTTCATTCTGAAACACAAAAGATTCTGTTTCTTCCAAATGATTTAAGATTTTTTTAAACACTACCACAGAAAACACCTGTACTTACATTACTTATCTGAATTATCTTATTCATGCTTTTACTTCTGACTGCTGTTCTTTTCTTTAGTAATACCATGAATTTTCCTGTCTTCCTTTCACTTGTTAGAAAATAATATTGTGCTTTTTAACGACGATAGAAAATTTCCCCACCTTCAATTGATTACTGCTTAAGTTTGTAAATATGCAATGTATCAACATGCCTTGAAGGCAGGTGTAATTTAGGGCTTATTAGGTGGAGGGAGGGAATGTTTAATTTGAAAAGCCAATTCCTCCATTTTTACAGAATTTTTGTGCATAAAAAGTCTTCAAGCTGTCTAGGTTTTACTCATAAATAATGCACTTGACTGGCCTAAACACTCCTGAGAGTTTGAAGAGAGTTTGAGAGAGCATGAAGCTCTCTGAGTCAGTCCACGGTCTCTTACCATTAATAGTGACTCAAAATTTACTCAAAAACAGAAAACATTACGAGCAAACAGGATTAAATATACATGCAGAAAACACTGTTCCTGGTAGCCAAAATTTACCATTTCAATGACAATTCTTAAAATTCCTTTAGATTCTATTAAAATTATTTGAAATCAAAAGACTCAACTTTGCAAACTACAGCAGTTTCAGAGAACAGCTGACTTCAGCATAATCAGAAGAAATATTTCTGCTACTTCAAAAATTCAGCCACATATACTAACTGCAATGTGTAGAACACATTTTTTGGTAGACAGTTCAATAAGCAACCATGGCTCTGCCATCAAGTAATGACTTCAAAGAAATTTCTGGACCCTAAGCTAAACTACTAAGCAGTCAGAGAAACTTTCCTTTCATGAATGTTTCAATAGAGAAGAGAGTGATGAAAGAAATATCTTAGTCAGAATCAATGAATTTGCCAGAATTTAGATTATCTCTGAAGTTGAAAACATTATCCCCAAAATTGCGGTCCACTCATGAAAAAAAAGCTGTTTAGTATATTGAATATGATTGTACTACCAGGGAAAGGTTTCAGTGGAAAATTGCTGGTAAACTTCTTTACCTGATTTTCTGGGCCTATAAGAATGTATTTATTTGTTCATTCATCTACAGCAGGTTTTTCAACCTATTTTCTCTCCCTGGCTTGTTGAGGAAGTGTAGTGAGAGAGCAGCTGGGTGGGCATCTGTCAAACAGCCACAGTCAGTCCATCCCATATGGTCACCTAAGTGAAAGGCTAAAGAAAAAATGAGCTCTGTTCAGTGGTGTTATGATTCCAATCATAGATTGATACTCAAACTAATAGTTGTATTACCAAGGCACTAAAACCATCATTCCACTCTGTACAGCCCACCGAGTCCTGCTCTGAGTCACCCAGTGCCACGTGCCACTGTTTCAAAGACTTCCTCAGAAGTTAAGTACTTTTCACAGCAAACTTTTAAGTATTTCATAAGCATACAAACTTGCTTTAAAGTGTTCACCTGGGTTCTAGAAACATTCTGCTGACGTGCAACAGACCTCTGCGAAAATTTATTTCCATTCTCATCCCACTATTTCTTGGTGAGTTAACTTGGTCATTATATAACTGTGTGCTTCTACACTCTGACTAACCACTTCTCCTACCCTGTAGTGCGGATACATCTCTGACGCTACCCTTTTCATATTCTGATTTTAAAAACATACTGCAGAGATAAATATAACACTTTTTATAAAGGGAGAAACTGAGCTGTACAAGGTAAGGCTAAGAGTCAGAGGAATGTGTGCCTCTCTCCAAGCACATCAAAAGCACACCCATAGTTAGGCTACCACCACCTCATAATCAGTGGGTAGAAGGGGCCAATGCATGTAGAAAAATTGCTTATTTCCCTATTAATTGCTGAGACCACATTTTCAAAACCCATAACAATTCTAATCCATGTGAAGCACTTAACACGACTCGAAAGACTGATTTGTAATAATTTCTAATATACTGCACATGAGCTGACTACTGTTACAGCACAGCTATGCTTGATTTTTGGAATACCTACAATGGGCCTGTGAAGATTTAGTGCACTGTAAGGGTTGCTGGAGGAACTGGGGGAAAGGCAGCCCAACATCACTATATAGCCTCCTGGTAAAAACAGCAGGGGTCATTAAAAAGAATGCCAAGCTGTTAAACCGTGAAGATGCTACTTTGGCTCCACTCCAAAATTACATACCTGCTTTCCCAGGACTGGGAACAGACACACCAAAAGAATGCACAGCCTTACAAAGGAGGTGGTTTTTAAAGGCTTTTCACTGCTGACAGTCATAAGCACTGAAGATGCAGTCAGGGCATATACTTGCAGCAGAACAGAAAGCCTTAGAAATATTTACAGATAAACCAAAAATTAGAACTGAAGGCTAAAACTGACCCTCTGGATTAGTAAATCCATCCTCCAGCACCATAGGGAGTAAGAACATCTAATCCTTTTCAAAAAAATTCTAGCGATTTCTTTTAACTGGAATTACAGTGTTTGGGATTTTTTTCCTCCTAGTTCTCTCAGTTTCAGGCTGGAGCTTTTAGGTCTTGTTTGTTGTTTGTTATTTTTTTTTAAGCCAACACACACACAAGGACACATTTCATTCTACTACCCATGAAAATACAGGGTGGCTTTTAAAATCTAAACAAGCATTGGTCTTTTTATCTCAGTAACAAAGGATAAACCCTACATTGCCCTCAAAAAATCATCAGCTCTCTGCGCTCACTCTGATTGGAACTCTTCTGTTTTGAACCCAAGTAAGCAGAGATTACAGGGCTACCAAAAGGGATCCCACAAAGTACCCTACTGAATCCCAATGATACTTGTCTACTGCTAGTGCATATATCTTGTCAGATATACTTAAAACTGTATTTCTCCCATAAATTAGGTACATTCTCCAATCAATTAACACATGACATCCTTCTCAGACATTTTTCAAATAGTAAATTCATAGTACATAGAATAAATCGTTATGTCCCTCCCACTTCTCCCCTCCCCCACCAAGACTTGCATTTTGGACTATAATATTTCTAACCATTTCAATGACGTTCAATATTCTTATTCTTCTGCTATCCCAGACACTGCCATCCTCTTTTTGTCTGACAATAATGCCTAACACTGTGCCACTCTCAAGTATCCTTTAAAAAATACTACTCTTGATTCTAACTTTGCTCATGAAAAATATTGACTAATATTAGATTCAAGTGCAACTGTTAAGGAATTCTAATACATGCCTGCTGATCTTATAGCTCATATTTCAACTGTATCTGTTTTCAGTTCATTATCAAATAATAATTTACCATTCTCTTACATTTTGTGTCCTAATTTCCCATTAAGCCTGCAATTTTCCACCTAGCACTACAGTTAATATTTTTGTACAAGCCTAAAAAGGCAACCTATTGAATTTATTTCTACAAAATGAGCTAACTAAATATCCAGTTACTCTTAAAGAACCTACCGCTGACAGAAGGTGCTCATTTTACCCAATTTTCTATTTCTGCTTACATATTTGTCCCCATATAATTTCAAATTCTTATAATGCTTCTGAGATCAAATAGGCTACCTCTCTCAGCTACTACCTTTTAAAAACATTACTTACCACTATTTTAGAATGTTACTGAACACTCCAAATTCTGTAATGTTACAAGTCCCAAAGAATGATTCACTGATTAATATTATTTTGCACCTTATCCCTTGCTGTTTCTGTTCTCTAGAGATGAGATTTACCAAAATCAGGCATTAACCACTGACCAAAGCCCCTAACAGAGAGCCCTGCAGTTAACTAAGCCTGGTCAGCAAGTGTACAGCAGAGTGCAGGCAAGTGGTAAAAAGAGGCCCCCACAAAATCAGAAGCACAAAGGTCAGCCTATTGAAAGGGGTGTGTTTGAAGACAGCAGTGCAGCAAGTCCACCAACCATGACAGAAAGGATTTCAGAGATCTGATAATTATACCTATAATCCTACCATAGATTAATAATTTATTAGCTTATTAAATTTTTATTGTTGAAATATATTCATTATTAATTAAGCAGCACTTATGTAAGACATTTTTGCAAAATTTTCTTAGTAATCTTTTGTGAAAAGATGGACTATTTAGCAATCAATAAATCTTCTTCAGAGGAATATAACATATATAATTCAGTTACTCTTACTCTTTCACAAAAAGAACACCACAAAATTATTACAGTTAAATTAACTGCAAAGATAAAACATCTCCCGTTTGAATACTACACCAATCATAATATGGGCAGTGATTATACAACTATTAGATAATTATTATTGTCTTTAAATATTATTAATGTTTTAGTTTTTCTTTTAAACTCCTAAACAGTATTTAAGAAAGTATAGCTGGATATATAATGACATCTTGAGAACAGAAAAACTAATTATGAGTTATTGCATACATATTCCCTCATGTACACTGTTCATTTGCTTTAGATCCAGATTAAGAACTGGGAATGTACACTAAACTTTAGCATACCAGCCCACTGATCCCCTTTTCTGGAGAAGTGCATTCTGTCCCAAATATACTAATAAATAAATAAATAAATAAATGTAAAAAAACCAAAACAGATTGCTATGATCTTTAACAGTCAGATTAGATTAGTTAAGCCTCTTAAACCCAGGACTCCTTAAAAATTGGAGTCAAGACTTAATTGTTGCTTATGCCTGAAACACAAAAATGTCTATACTTTTTAATAGTGACATATCAGTTTCTAAAGCCAGTAGAAATCTATACATTGTCAAACACTAAATCATATTGTACACTCAGACACTCGTGGAGGTAAAATATGTTCAGTGTGAAAGTATTTTAGATTTTACCTTAAAAACCCAAGCAGAACATATCAGCCACTTGGCACTGCATTAACACGCTTTGCCAACAGATTAGCACAGATGCTACAGCCAAAGTTGAGAACAGCTCTTTGCTGCCAGATGCTTTCAAGAAGCAGTGAAAGTCAAAAAACTTGAACTCCTTAATTGCTAGCTAAGCCTTTAAAAGGCAAATACATCCATGAGGTTTCTCTTTAAAACAAAAATGGCAACTGAATTTAACCTGCTTATCTTTATAGAGTAGAAACCGCTCTTTGATCTACTCGATCTTACGGAAGATAATCTTACATACACGAACATGCTCACTCTCTTTCCAGTGAGGAGGTCCTGAAGAGAGGATGCTTCACCCTACAAATAAACTTTGTACAAAATAAACAAATTTTCAAACCCCAAATATTTTAATGACTTTGGAAAGGAAAGGGGCTGTGCACATGGTTTCTTCAGAGGATGCCTCATCTTTTAGTATCTCTTTGAGAAGAGGCACATTCTAAGAATGTCAGAAACCACTTAGAATGATGTGGACTTCTGTCACCAACACCTACCAGTTTCAGTAGCTTTTCAGGATGCAAACTAAGCACTTAGAAAAACAGAATCTGTTATATCATACTTTTAATTTGATATCTATAGGAACAGAATACTGGTCTAAAAGCAACTGAAATCTATACATCAAAAGGAGCATTTTGATATGCTTATATTATCAGCTAATTGCCAGAAATCTCACAAGAATTCTTCAGAAGAAAAAGTAAGAGAGGCTAGCAAGTAGATATATTAATTTAATTGCAAATAAGAATTATTTGGATTTATAAATTAGCACTTGTGTTTTGAAATCTTATCTATGCATGAAATACTGAAACTTCTTGATTTCTAATACACTGAATCTGAATTCATATTGCCTGGTTACAACAGCTGTAAGCCCTGTAAAAGCTACCTTTTACTGTATATGACTTCACCATTCTTACACTCCTTGAATATCAGTAAATTCGTTTAAACAGCTCCTGATGAAAACAAATAAAGTCAACATAGCTACTTAGAACTCCAATTTCTAGTCAAAATTAGTAAAGCCACCATCAAAATATCAGGCTGTCTCTCTGGTTATCATTAACTAAGGGTTAACTCCTTGATTAACAACGTAACTGAAAAATAAAAGTAAGAGAAAATCTTTAGGATTATTGTTTTAGACATAACCCTTAGCAGTCATCCATTGGACTACAGCTTTGAAAAAACAAATCTGTAAGCTCTTTATTACTTCTGTGTGGACAAGGATGATGCCATGCCTTCTAACAAACCACTGGTAGATTTAAATACACGACGCTCTGCCAACCCTTTCAAGTCAACCATGACAAAAACATCACTGATTTTTGACATTGGGTTTAATCTTGCGAAGTACCTTTTTAGCAACTTCGTTAGCAGCATCCTAGACTCAAAAGTAAAACAGTCAAGTGGAGAAAATCTCCCAGACAGCTGAACAGAAACCTTATTTACCAGTTTCCAAGCTGAACGTGTTCATCTGTCTGGCAAAGCGTCTTAGGCAATACATCAGCGAAGAACATCAGCACAACTTGAGGCCAGTTCTGACTATCAGACATTTTGACTGAAAGCAAGGCAGTGTCTCAACTAAGAGCAATTCTCCCTAAAGCCTCTTGCAAGATTGGCTTTACTCTCTTGGTTTCCATAGGAATAGACAGAGCTATCAACTGGCATGCAGTTAAAGAATACAATAGAGAAGACAACGGACCAGTGCTGTAAAAGCCAAGGTAAAACTGTTTCCCAGTGTAGGCTGAAAGAAAATAGGTGTTTGTGTCTTACAGCCTTTGACGTCATTTATCCATGGCCTGTACATGTTGTTCCTATGTAGTGTTCTCAGCTCTTCAGCAATAAATGTTATGGTCTACCTATAGAAATTAGTGGCTTTCATATAAAAAACACTTCAAGGATGAAAATGCAATTAGCATTTTCATTTCCAGTTGATCTCTTCCACTGTTACTGAACTTGTTTTCCTGTAGTGTTCTTTTGAAGTCACTCAGGCAGAATTACCCACAATACACAATCTCTGGGGATTTACGGCAAAGCCTGAGATACATCATCCATATTTACAGGATCACTGCCCACCTCTGCATAAAGAATCAAAGACTAAGCTTTCAAAAAATATTGTATTTCAAAAAATAGTGATTTGAAAGATTTGTCAGAAAGTACGGACTCCCTCCTCCTCAAAAATACAAGTACCAGAAAATATTTACTACACTCATTTTCTTCATCTTAATGGCTTTGAGTTGAATTGTCTTGAACTAAGAGCAGTGTTACAAAACTAAGAAAATATATCCTTGAAATAGATGTATGCCTTTTTAAAATCTAATAAAAATGTTATAAATCACAGTATTACCCACAACAGAATTCTACCTGAAGTCTAAATAACAGCTATCAATCCAGTCCAAGTCTTTTAATCCTACCTTTGTGCAGTACTATTTCATTCTGGAAGCAAACTAAAAGTAATTGCCATTACTACTAAGCATCACTCTGACCAGTGCTGTGTCACTACTGTCTTGTACTTCTTAATTGCACCCCTCTAAGTGCATGTCATGTCCTTCCAGACTGCTGGAAGCAACAATGCTTGCAAAGTGAAAATGTGGCATATATGCTCATTTTTGAGCACAGCTTCACGGAATTTTTTGTTATCATTTTAGCTGTTGTTTTATCCGAAAATAAATGCATGCTTTTTATGTGATTTAAATATATTTCAAACATATTAAGTCGTATAACAAACCACTATGTGAAATAACTGCAAATCTACCTATTAAATTCTATTTGACGAGAAAAGGTCTCCAGCCACAGTGAAGTCTCCAGAACTATTACAGAAAAAGACAGACAATCTATATTGAAAACAACCAGCAATAAAGGCATGTTTACTCTTAATTTAAATAATTATTCAGACACTTCAGGCTACTTTTACATATGGCATAATTTAATAGTTTCTGTAGACATTACAGTGATGTTTGATACTTAAAATGAAGCCATAATCTACTTATAGTACTGGTAAATAAATCAAAGCCTTCATAATCTACTCAAACTGCATCCTAGCAGTAATAAAAGTACTAGATTTATTTCTCTTTGTTCAGACTAGAGGCAGATAAAATAACAACTCAAGGCTGGTGTTGCAAAGCCTTCCCAAATCCACACCATATTAACAATGTTGAAAAAACCCATCCTTCGTGTTTATCTCTCTCTATGTTTAAATGTTCCCATCATAAGGCTGAACATATACAGATGATATTCATAACATGAATCATTTAATATTTCAGCAAAAATGATTCCTCATTAGTAAAAACTGGTAGCATTCTTCCTTAATCCTTTGTTAATAAAGAAAAGTGTGACAAAAGAGGTTTCCAAACTGCTCTACAAAGAGACAAGAAAATTTATAATCTTAATAGGCAGGTTAAATTAATTTTGTATTTCATAAAATGCTGACATTAGCTGTTGCTTTTCGGGCACCAACAGAATTTGCTTATGTAGTTCATACATATCCATTTTGACTCAAGTGTGATTCACTTAATTCTCTTTAATCAACAATTTAACCAACTGTTTACAGACAAAGAGAGAGACAAATGAAAGATTAGTGCTCCTGGAGTTTGTGGCTGGCCATAGGATCCGAATTTATTTTTCAAATACCTCCTATAGCAGTTGCCTTGCTGAAGTAGCACGCTGAAGACATCCTATCTAGTATCCTATTGATTCAAATGACAAGCCTGAGCATCAGATTAAGGATGTGTCAGACACCTGATAGAAGATTCCTGGAGATTTCAGCAGAAAGGTGTCCTGTTTCAAAATGATCTATTGCTGGTACTACGTGTA
The DNA here is from genome assembly GCF_017639235.1 of Corvus kubaryi. NCBI lineage: Eukaryota > Metazoa > Chordata > Aves > Passeriformes > Corvidae > Corvus > Corvus kubaryi. The sequence goes on from NW_024582056.1 coordinate 20,808,367, forward strand.
TTGAAGCGTATGTGAATACATTTAACACAAAACTAATTCACCTAAAATTAGAATAACATTTATAATCAGCAAAAACAAATACCTTCACTTTTTACTGCGGAACAGCTGGAAAAAGACACCTTATCCAAACAGAAATCACCCTAAGTTCAAAAAATGGGACTAAACCAAACTGATGAGCTAATACTAGGGATAGTCCTGTTTTAATTTGTCAGTGCCAAATCTGGACACAAACAAGTAAGTTGTTTCTCAGTCCCAACAACGTTTCTTCTCGTAACCATTAAAGATCAGTCGTGGGGTCAGCTGCAGAGGGGCAATTAATGCAAGAATGATGTTTTAGAAAGGACACTCAAACAGGGAGATGTCTTTGTCTGCAAAGGTACTTTTTAAGGTACAGACTTGGCAGCAGACATCAGCGTCCTGGGAGAAGAGATGGACAAGTCTCTTGTGCACCGAGGGATGCCACAATGCTAAACACTCTCAAGGAACAACAGTAAGTGAAACAAAATGACTTCTATTCAGATCTGAAGTGTAACACTCCAAGTACTGTAAGCACCGTGTTTAAAAAGAATACTATTTTTAAGATGCAACCATTATCTTCAAGATAAAATGATGGAAAAATTTTCACCTATCCTTTGAACAAAGCAAAAGGAGAGAGAGGGGGCAGCTGTTTGATAACAGTATGTAGGAGACAACCAGCAGCTGAAAACTAGGATGATTAAGTCAGCTTAAAACAGCCAAACATCAAGCAATATGGAATAATGTTCTTAGAGAAAAAGCACTGCTCATGCCTGCAATTATTTGTCTTTGCTGGGCATATTTACATCCTGTTCAGTTTTAGTTAGTCTTCGCAACAAAATCACTGAGTTGAAGTTATGCACCAATATTTTTTGACTTAAGTACTCATTTAAGATGTTAAGACAGTATCACTTTACCTACTCACTCTTGGTAATGAGATTCTTCAAAAATTAATACAAATTATTTTATTTGTAGATAGCTTGAAAAATTATTGTTATGGAAGAGGACTTAGCAAAGATCAGAAAAAGTAGCAATGGGTAAGTTATCAGTCGAGAAGCTCTTCCAAATTTTACTCACAAAAGTATGCACTGAACTCAATAGATGAAAATAAAGTAACTCTACCAGCTGGCTGTACAGATATTTAAGATATCATTCCATATGCTATGCAGAATTAGTTCCTTTTCACTGAGAAACACAACACAAGCAGAGCTTCTCAATGTTCTGCCACCATGGTTTGCACTTGATCCATATTTGCAAAATCTTTTAGAAAATCACTGCAGTTGGAGACATTTCTTTTCTTATTATTTTAATGAAATTTCATATTCAAACTTCAAGTGCTTGAGAGAAAGACTGCTCAACAGAGGCACGTGGATGACAATACAATATATCTTCTAGATATGACAATATACTCTTTGGATTATTTCAAGCACAGAAAGCATGGCAGCAAAAGCTACAAAGCCAAGAGGAGGAGGAGAGAATAGTTACCAGTGCAAGAAATGGAACAGCGATGCAAAGAAGTAAAATTACATCAAGATTGAAAATGGGAGAGAGTGGTTTGTACAATGAAAATAAATCAATTAGGTTAATGAAAATAGCTGTGACATTGCTGGAGCAAAAGAGAAAGAAAACATCACCAATAGTGATGTTTGAGTTGGAGAAAAAACAGGAAAAACTGGGGAAACCACAGATCACTGCCATGGCAAGGAAGTTGTCTGGGAAAAAATACCAGGTAAAGATTTTGGTACCAAGCGTTAGGTAAAATTCTAGAAATTAGGATACTGAATTATGACACTCTTTTTATCACAATGAATAAAACAAAAGATGGAACTTTGCAAAAAAAAATTGTTTTCAGGAGAATGGGTAAACTTTCAATAAGCTAAAAATATAATTTTAAAAAATTTAATAATAAATAGGCCTGGGCTTATTTTATTAACCAGAAAAAAGCCAATTTTATCATAGTGTGTCTATAGTGCAGACTAGGACACAGTATAGAAATGCTGGGTCAACTTCATGGTATTATGGATACTGAAGTCAACCAGGCCACTGCAGCACAATACTTCTCCTGTAGCTCAGCAATCTTCAGCACACTTTAAGCTGAGAGAGCAGACTATGATGTCACTTCTTCATCTGTCCTTCCTGTAGCTCACACCAGAAGGTTAAATGTGCTTCAATCAGATTACACAGACTCAAAAATAAATATCAAGATAATAAAGTCAGGGTTGGGGAAGCAATGAAACAAAGCAGAGAAAGATGAGTCAGGAGAACTGGATTATCAGAAAATAAATGACACAGGTACTGTACCTGTCAGATAACTAATTGCAAATCCAAAAATTATTCAACACACACGAATCCAGATTCTCACACAAAGATGGGTCTTTGAGAGCATGGCAGTTAATCTCAAAGGGATAAAACCCCATGATTTCTGACACATAATGCCACTGAAACATGATAACAGACAATCCATTCAAGATTTCTGTCTCTGGAATACTTACACTATTGTACTAATCTACAAAGATAAACCTGAGATTAAGGATGGGTTTGCCAGTATTCACAGCAGACCCCCAGTCAAAATGATGTTGCAAGTCCAGATGACCATCAATAAGTGCTACAGGAGAGAGGGGAGCAGCAGGGGAATCAATCCAAACTGAAACACTGATAGTAAAACCACTACTTCAGAATACATGAACAAACACAGAAAAAATAAAATCTGAGTTTTGAAATACCTACAAGTCCATTAAAAAAAAAAAAAAAAAGAAAAGAAAAATATAAAATTCTCTTTTGATAAATTAGCTGATGCAAAATAAAGAGCTTTTTTTTCTTTTTTCCACTGTCTAAAAACCTTGCTATTTCAAGATCCATTATACCGATAACTATGGCCAAGTACTCTGGATCTCAAGGCAAATGTGCTACTTAGAGAAGGGGAATACTGGCATGGTTACAGTTAAGACTTGCTTTGAAGAGAGTGGCAAATAAGACAACAAATAAAGAAACCACTATTTTAGTAATTTTATAAGCAAATCCTTCATTAAAATGTAGTCCTATTATTTATTCTTATAAGGTAAATATTAGCACATCTGAGGCATTAAATTACTTGTTCTACTAGCATAATGGATTTTTCATTGGATTTATCTTATTTGGAACAACGCAAATCTTCCTCCAAGGAGCAGGCAGAAAACAAAGGATCAAAAGCAACAGTAAGAAAATGCAGACAAATTTCAACTGATGATTTTAAAGTCCAGTGTAGGACTGGATAATAATACTTACTCTACCTACAGCAACTTTGAAACAACTGCTTATATCTCAAAAAATATACTGGTATTATCAGACTGACACATCTTTACAACAAAATATTAAAATTAAATATTTGATTTCTTTACAGCTTCTATTAAGTGATTCCTTCCGTTGGTGGATATTTTCTTCCCTCATGTCATAATCTTTTGCATTTATATTCCCTGAGTAGTTAACTGGCTTTTTCTCAAGACATAAAACCAGCCTGATCTGGTATAACACTGCCAAATCTGTTTCACACAAATTCTGCCTGTCTCACAGAGAGAGCGAGAGAGTGCACACCACGCATCCTCATTAACTAGGAAGATATGTAATTAAACAAGAAAGGGTTAAAGCATATGTTAGCCTGTTCTACTCTTCTATCTATTACTTTTTAAAAAGCTTTCATATGTCTTCTTCCTTGTTTCTGAAAGCTAACCATTCCTTCTTCCTTTCAGGAAGGCTGACATTTGACAGCTTAACATAGCTGACAGGGTTACCCAACAGCTCACCCTCCCTATTCTCAATCCAATTAGACCTCTAATCCTCCAGATGAAAGGCCCAACTACTCACGTTCCTCATGACAACGACAGCTATTGATTATTTGTCACTACAGCTAACACCTTCTCTGTCGAGGCCACTCTGACAGAAGCAAACCTACCAAATTAGACAGCACTTTATCTGCCCTGGAGGCCAAATGGCACAACAAGTAAAGGCTAATAAATGGTATAAAAATGAACAAATCATAACATTATGACAGGTTGATCGTTGCCAGCAGCTTCACAGCTCAAGCTTGATGCTCTGTTAGACCTGTTCCTTCTCTTTTCTCTTCCACTCCTGCAGCAACTTTGACTGAATTAAAGGCCAGAACAATTAAGGCATTTGACCAGCAAAGATAAGCTAGGATAGAAGTATCATCAAGGGACACGAATGTCAATAGCAGACTACCGTTTGTCAATAAAAACATTCCTGAGATGCAAATGCTCATGACTCTGCTCTCCACTAGGCTGTACTGACTCCCTTTGTACAGGGCTCTTCGAAAGCCCAGGCAGAAACTCCGGGAAAATTAACCCCAGAAAACCAAGCCTGCGCTGGGAAACATTGAGGCAAGGATCTGCATCACTGAAAAAGGAATCCCAGCACTGTGCTAGATGATAGAGACATGTTACAGTCGTTATTCTACTTAATATCTACATTCTTTTTTTCTTCGTAGCAGAGTGATAGAAACCGGGAGGACATCATTTGAATTTATCACTATAAATTTGCTTCGATTGTTTTTCAAGGAAAAAGAATCTGTTTCTAGGACAATATGCAGTATCTAGTGACACAGGACCTCACAGGTCACATCACTCTGAGGCAAACTGAAAACATTTATTATTCTCAGGGCAGTGCTATCCCAATCCAGTGAGATCAGAGGCACAGTCCCTAAACTGAGGCTGTTTATTACAACAAACAACAGAAGAGAACACAAAAAACCCCCCCCCAAAAAAAAACCAAAAAAAAAACCAACCCACCACAACCACAGGAATATTGTTAAGATCAGGCAACCAAAAGAATAATGCAAGTAAAAATACACAAGTTATTTAAACAGTTAAAAAGCAATTAATTCTGCCCTGCCAAAATTAATTAACTGATTACTCAACTATGCTAAAAGGAGTATATTTTCCAGCAAGGAATTCCTATGCTTCTCAAAGTACTTAATAAAAAAAAAATTATTAAATCAAATTATATGAAAACTTAATTTAAACTGAAATTAAGCTGTTCTAGTTAAAGACATAAAACATGAATACCTGCAATTCTACTTCAGAAAAATCTATACTCTAACCAAAGAAAATCTTCTTGCGCAAAATACAGGTCACACAGATAAAGGAAACGACATACAAGTGCAACATAATATTAATTTAAGAAATCTGAACACTGTGAAAAGATCTATGTAGTAAAAAAAAAATCAAATTATGTAGTATTTTATTGTTTTAACTTCTTAGGCTTACAAAATATTCCTGGGGATGAATACATATTTATTAATTGTTTCAACTAGACACAGATGATTAAACACTTTAAAGACAGGCAGTACAGTATTATCACAAAATACAGCTATTTATATGAGCAGTTTGGCAAATGGATCCTTTGTGATTACTGGTGCCTGAAGAAAAATTGAACCTACAGGACATTTAGGTACATTGGCTCTCACAAAACTCAAGCAAACCTATAAATAAAACTTGAAACAGTATATAACATTTCTATGAATAAATTTTAATTACTATTATTCTACTCTAAAATGTACTCCAAATATAATAAATCACTGCAAAGAGGAGACAAATATTGTCATTTTCAAATACCATAGAGTAATATTTAGTGGATACATTTTTATTTACATTTTACACATTTTTAATAGCTTCCTGTCCTTTCCAAAAGGAGACCAGTTCAGAATTCCTAATGCTGAGCCCCATGGAAGCACCTAAGGGAAGGAGACCTTCAGAGGTGCAACTGGCCCGGCCTGACCCTCCACACCAGGGAAGACTGAGCAAACTCTTTCCAAATTCTCACTCATGTAAAGGCATTTATGCATACACTGGTGACAGTGAGTCCACTGTGTTCCCGGACGCTCTTCAAGTTTTCCAGGATCAAAAACTCCTTTATTGTTTATGTTACAAACCTCCTACTTATCCTAGGTTATTGTTACTTTCATGGTCTTTTCTTATTTAGCAGATTCTCATTCTTTTTAATACATGCCTCGGTTAAAGAGAATGGAATACATATCATTCTCCCAGTTTGGTTTTACCGAGTTCATTAAAAATATTTTCATTTGGAATTTTCCTCCCTTTTTTATTTTAAGGCCTTTTATTTTAAAAAGGCCCCACAACAGTGTTATGTGAGAGGACTAGATGGTGCCAAATAGGGAAGAAAAATTACTGTTCTTAACACCTAATCTTAACAGCAAAACCTGTAAATTAATGCCTTTAAGATTTAGACTTACTAGCCCAATGAGTTGTCCACCTGTTATTATTCGTGACTTTTCTGCTGCAAGCCTTATTTATAATATTTGGTTCATGATCACTATTCTTAATAAGTGAGAATCTTTTCCACTATTACAAGTCAGAATCAGAAATGATACACCACTGTATTTTTCAAGTTGTGTTCCAGATGTGCCTCCTTGAGAATCATACTGAACATCCCTTACACAGAGCAAGAATTAATCAACACATCTTCCCAAAAACCTTGGATGTGTTTATTCTTTCTGCTACGTTTCGATTACATTTGCAACCTCACAAGTAAAACAAAATCCTTCAAAATGTGGATGCTACAACAATGACTGTCAGTCATTAATTGCCCCAGGGAGCTGGAGACCAACACTTCATCTGCAGGTCAGAGGGAAGGCACTACACTCAGTCCATCCCTTTCCATGCAAATATACTCTACTATGTACTATTTGTGTAAATACTCCACAAGTGCTCGCAAGCCCTCTCTCTAAACATCCTCCACCCTCCCTCAGCTTTTACTTCTACTATTCTAAATGCTGAAAAATACTATTTTGCTCTTCCAAGTGGAAGTAGATAGAAGCATTCTGCCTACAGCAGGACACAGAGCAAATCTGTCAGATATTTATAGAATAATTCATTTTAGCATCTCAGCCAGTTTTATTTGTTTTCTTTCACCATCCAGTCCTAAACACAGACAGTAACAGATGCTATGTTTTTTGGTTAGCCATGCTATAACTCCTTCGGTGTGTAAAATGTCTGCTGGAAAGTAGCTATACCAAGGAGGTAGCCACAAATTGCAAGCAATACTTTCAAATATGTTTTGCCAGAGTAAGTTAGTTTAGTAACCAACTGTTACTAAAATAATTTAAAAATCAATTCTACAAGTGCCATTGACTATAGACATTCATACCATATTTATCAGTGAAGTCTGTATAGAGACCAAGTTTGATCTTACAGCTAGTCTGAAATTCTGATATTGAACTTCAAGTCAAAAGAATACTTTGGCATGTAAATTTTTGCATAACCTTGTCTTAAAATATGGTTTCATGCTAACAAAACCAGTGAGAAATCAGATTCAGATGTCTTAGTATCTGCTGTGCAACTGAAACCTAACATGTAGAACAGTATTTCCACAGTTTTATCTTCTCCAGAGAAAAGAACTGCCTGTATTTTAACCCACATTTTGACAGCAGAGATAGAAAATTGCTGGATACCATATGACTGTGGTGGCTTAACACTTAATGGGGAAACAATAATGTGCAGGGTCTTGCCTTGTTACAAGACATGACAAAGCGTCCAAGCTGAAAATGCACTGCCTGAATATATGAGAATCAAGTATCAGTCTTGCAAAGTAGTACCCAAATTTCACTCTGAATCAAGACCAGCAGAGGCAAATGGAAGTATTAATGAAATCTAAAGAACAGTCAAAAGCAGAATCAGGAGAGACATACAAGATCCTGAAAGAGAGTCGCAGCTGCTATTTATCACAGACAGAAAAACACCAGTTTCAAAAGGGTTCCCATCCTTCCTGAACTCAAATAGGACGCTAAAATTCTTACCTATGGTTTTGAGAATATTTTTCATTATGTCAGTGTTCATTTAGGAAATTCCAGCCTTGCAAAGTCTCTGTCGGTTTTATTGTTCATTCTCAGCAGTAACAGCACAATTTTCTTGGGGAATGTACTGGGAATCAGATCTCTGTAACAATATGAATTTTTCCTTCTTAAATTTTTCCTGTAGCTATTTTTAACCATTTCAATAGGGCTTGCAGCACAGATCAATGGTATTATCAAAACAACGAATAGTAAAAAGCATTTGGGAACATGGGGACTTGTGTTAAGTAGACAGAAAATTAATTGTTCTTTTGTAGAGTTCATTCTCTGTCAACTCACTAACCAGTAAGCAGTTCCACAGCTGTGAAAAGGGGTCAGGGGCAGGCCATGGATGGGACCAACCCCTTGGTAGCTAGGACAGCTTATCTGTAATATAACATATACAAATCACACACAAGGAACTCTGCCTTCCACCCTTGAGCAACTTCAGGCTGCATTCACTAGAGAGAACTCCTTGTTCAGTAAAGTGAAGAAAACATTTGTATCATTGTTATTGTCTGTGGCTTAATTAATCACAGAGGAAACGACAGTCCAACACATAAAAAAAAAATCACCTCTTCTGGCAGATCAGCAAACATTCCCCTTTCACATCCTGTGTGTTCAGATTTCTCACATTTAATCAAGTTGCATGTTCATGTGAGAATATCACAGAATGAATGTAAAGCTCATTCACATTTCATCAACCTACATGCATACAATTAATATTACTCATTATGAGCTCTCAATTAAGGGGGAACATCATAAAAAGTTATTGGTCTAAGGAAAAAAGGAACATGAACTGGCCATTGTCTCTGACATGATCATTTATTTTCATTATATAGATTGGGAAAGAAAGTTAGAAGCACGTGTGCTCTTTTATGTAGATCAAATAAAACCTTACAAAAGATCTGAGAGACTACAGCTCCAGGAAATACATATTGGAAAAGGTAACGAAGGAAAAATGTATAAACTTGCCCCCAGGCAAGTTAATTCAAGAGTTTTTAATACAAACACCTTTTACTTGCTCAAGAAAGGGGAAAAAACCATTCTGTTTTTGCAACTCTTGGACTAACTTGACTGTACTCATTAGATAAGACTTGGGAATAAGCTTTCATAAAATAAGTGACCTAAAGACTACCTTCTGTTTCTAATTTTCTACCATGTCTAATGCTTGCCACAGGCTGTCTTTTTCTTACTTCCTTTTCTTTACCTTTGTTGTTACTGCTGAGTATACAGGAACAATCATTTTTTCTACTTTAAGAAAACCAATGACCATTAAATTATATTCTCCTACTTTACACAGAATTCCTAACTGCATCCTGGATGTACTATTATTTACCAACAACCATGGCAGCAAATAAATAATATAAGCTACACAATATTTAATGCTTCTAAAGTCACATTTTCCCACTGGGGTTTTATTAATCTTCCTGAAGCCAAAATTAACATCCTCCTGACAGTTAAGCATCCTGATAGATAATTTTAAGTGCATATTATTAGAAACCAGCAAAAAAATATTGATTTTTTTCTTCTATCCCTATGAACACAAAAGGCTGTGCTTAAAGTATTCAGAAAGATTCAGGTGGATTACTCCCCAAAGTAAACAGATTGCTTATAAGTGAGCATTCTCTGTGAGAAATTTTGAAAGAAACAGGCCTGCTTTTTGTTCCCCTTAAACTGGAATTCCTTAATGAAAGATAAATGACAAAACATATACAGGTAATTTGGGTATGTAGAAACATTTCCGTTCACAAGTATCACATGTCAGTGTTTAAAAAAATTGCAATTTAACACTAGAAGCAAATTGCTACCAGAATGCCTACAACTGAAAATGAATGTCTGTTGTTAAACTGTAGTCCCAGTGCTCAAATCTCCACAGCATGTTTATTTCACAATAATCTAAGTTCTAGAAGCTTAAACAATCTGTACCCATATAGTACTACAATTCCTCAGTGTGAAATCACTGGCAAATTATGCTAATGATTCTACTTCTGTTGCAATCAGTCACAGTTTCAGTTCCCAGTAAATTACATCCGTGTTCAGGAAGTCACAACCACCCTCTGAAGCTCCCATGGCAATCTTCACAGGTGCACTCCAGCAATAACTTGTATGGTTTTCTGGTGGGTTTAGATTTTTGAGTTTTTTTTGTTTGATTGATTTTTAATTTAAATTTTATGAAGTTAATTACTTGACGTCCCCTTTGTTATTTTTTTAAGGGGTGCACACCCTTTCAAAATTGCTTGTGAGACCTGTCCATTTGTGAATAGAGAGGAAGGAGTGGAACAGAAGAAAATCCAAAAGGAAAAACACCAAGTAACTTCATTCACATAGCCTTCGGCCTACAAAGACTGAATCATCTCCATCATAAAGCTAATGAAAAAAAGACAGATACTATGAAAGCTCATGTCAAGAACAATCGGAAAACGAGTTCCTAAAAAATGTATGTCTTGGGTGAGATTAATTTGTCACAATTACAACATTGACAACATGAAAACCTACATCAGGCAGATGCCTAAAAGAAAGAATGAGCTAGTCAGTGTGCCTTAGAGTACTCATCTCACTTTAGGGTGAATGACTGCACCCTTGAGCGCATTACTCTTAGAAGTTATATACATGGCTACCTTATATGTAGATGTCTGCAATGTAAATTTTTAGTTACAAGAGATTATTCTCAGCCCATCATCTCACATTGCACTGTACTATATTATTCTCCATAGAGAGAAAAGTATACTTGTTAGTTGAACTTTCTATGTGCTTAAATGTATCTCTTTATTCACGCAAAAAATCTTTTTTAGACCAACATAAAACCATTTTAGACGTATAAAGCTTAAAAGCTGTAATATAAAGGATGCCTATCACTGAACAGAAGACTAACCATTAAGAACATAAATATTAGCATTAAGCAACCACTCATCGAAGGCTATTATATCAATATAGAACCACACCTGGTTTTCAAAAAGCATTAGTGTTGCAAATAGTACAGCTGAAATTTCTGACCTTGCCTTCTTAGTTTCAGGAACTTTCTACAAAGAAAGGTGTGAGAATGCTTAGGCTTAGAAAGGCGACAATGGACCAATAAATAAGGGGATATCCTAAGACTTACTTCTTGCTAATAGTCCAGAATGTCATTAGTGAAGTCTGAGACAGAGAGATTATAAGAATCTTTTGTCGAGATGGGAACAGATGAGAACCTGACAGCTCTTCACGTAACTATTGCTTTGTAGACATGTTCCAGTGACAAAAACCATTTGAATGACGCATGGCAAGACCAGGATGACACAGCAACTCTGAGTTCTGAGACTTGAGTTTCCTCATTAACTGGTAAATATGACCTGGTTATTAAAACAGCACTAGACAGAGGTACTGATATCATCAGATCAGCTTCACTTCTTTCCTGTGTTGAAACCCTTGGAAGTGAAAGAACATGTATGAGCACTGGCCAGTCTGCCTAGCTATGCTATCAGAAACAATTCTGGTAGAGACTGTGAACTGCATTTATATCAAGTGCGGAAATTTTGGTACTGTTTATTGATAACCAAATCAAAATAGAGCTCTATTGACAAACCAGGGTTCTGAAACATGTCTTCTAGGACATTTGTGAAACAAAGCAAAGGCACTTGGAGTGCACCAGAATACCGGGAGGAGATCAACTACACAACTGCAAGTAACAAAGTAACTGCTGCAAAAGGAGTTACAGTTGCCATTAGGAAAAGAGAGGGATCAAGGAACTACTGTGAGACTATCCCATCAGAATGTTTTGTCTGACCATATGGGTAGTGCTGAAATCTTTACCTGTAATTTAAGAAGAACTCTGTACTATCAAGAAATAAGAATCTGTATTTTGAACACTGGATGTGATTGTTGGCATTTTGAAGGACTGGAAGAAATGCTTTTACAGAATAAACTCCTTACGTAACAGTAATAACAAACATGACAGAAGCAAAGGCTGTCCCCTATTCTGCAGACAATAGCTGGAAGCATAAAACTTGCAGAGAGGTGGAAGTTAAGAATAAAATATAATGTAGAGCTGATATGTACATATGTGTATGCATACACATACCCACCCAGTACAGCCAGGTTTGCAACTCACACAGGTGCAGTCAGAAGCTAGTTACGTAAGTGTTAATGGAATGATGTGTTACAGTTGTTAATTTAAGTCCTATCCAACCAGAAATCCATCCTAGAGAAGAAAAGCAACTGAAGTCCTAATTCATTTTACTTAATACTGATGATTTATGACTGAATTCAGGTCAATGCCACATTTCTGAATGTTTGTTCTATTATAGGGATTAAAAAACCCGCAAGCAATTTTACTAGGACTGAAAGACATGAACTGGCAGTTCTCTTACAGTGAAATCTCCAGACAGAAAAATGGGAAGTGTCATCTCATCCTGCAGAGAACAAAACCAATTTTTTAAAATTATAACCAGGATTACTAATAGGAGGGACAGCATCTTGAATCCAAACACATGAATGAAGACACTCATCTCTCTTCAGTCCAAGATAGCTAAATCATTGCTTCTGCTTGGCATTAGAAGAGCATTTTCTCACAAACTCTTTGCCTCTGAGACAGCTCTGTGGTTCCCAAAGAAAGGCAGCAGAGATCATTTTTTGTCAAATCAGCTGCAAGACTGCTTCAGAGGAACAAGTGCCAAGGGCCACATAAAGGCAGCCTGCAGAATGATAACCTAAAGAGTCTCAAATATTCTGGCAACAAACTCTGGCCCTCAGAATGTCTGTCTGCTGTGATCTGATGAGCAAGGTGTCCCAAAAGCCCTTCAAAGAGACAGCAAAGAACAGCAAAAGTAATCCTAATACTTAGAGAGGCAGGTTGTGACTCAGGAAACCTTATTTCATTTTACCTCCATCTGCTTTAGTTAAAAACATCAGTGTAGAAAGAAGTGTCTTTTCTTTTCCTGCCTCTTCACTGGTTGCATGTAAAGGTCTGTAAATCTTAACTTCTCTCTCCAAAGAAAAGGAAAATTAGGATGCAACGCAAGTACAATTTAGGAATGTGAATCTCCAAGCACTGCCCTTCTAAAGATTATACTTGTGACTACCAATTAATGGGGATTTGTAAAGTCACGTGAATCTATTTTTGATGAAGCACAGGAGAGCTACTAACTCACAAGCTTGAACACAACAAAAACTATACATTGGCCCTGGTAAATATGTATATTCATGATTAACCAACGTGGACAAAAAAACTTTGAAAACTGGTGACCTCACAGCATGTTTCTTTTTCTATCTGAAAGTCAACTTTACTAGGGAATTTTACTTTGGAGAAAAAAAATAGATTATAAACCAAAAGTATCAGTGAGAAATGAGAAGAATGCAAAACATTATTTAAACAGCCAAAACTGCATGAAATATTAACTTGTTTTGAATTTTAATTTTATATATTTTTCAGAAGACACTTGTGGCAGAAATGTAGATCTTAAAATGTTAATATGGAAAGACTACAGACAAAATGTTACACACATGAAATGTTAATTTCATAAGCTGACATCAATAGCAAGTAACTGTTCAGAAGACAAAGAACGGAATCTTAGAGGACAGCTAAGTGAGGCAAATAAAAAGGAGTTTCAAGGGCTGTTTCCTAACCACCTTTTGCCCCCAGCACTAATGATGGTACAAGCACTTACCCAGCTATGGGGTGAATCACATCTATCTAGTACGTTACACAGTAAGTGTGTGATTACATAAAATCTACTGCCACAATCTTTACCTCATGCTGTTTTACCTTCCTTTTCATCTGCACTGTCAACTGAAAACACATCTAGGATGGTCCAAGTATCCCATGGTACAAACTGCACTTTCAGGATTGAAGCAAGGCATAAAGGAAATGGAGAGCACATGCAGTTAGTGGATATTATGCCAAGGCAAAATCTCTCTCGCCCTGAATTGGTATAATACAAATATCCACAATATGAACATTAAGACAAAGATTTAGACAAGAATTTATATTGTTTTAATATGCTAAAATGTATTTTAAGAACCTGGGGAAAACATAACTTTTAAAATTCAATTTTTAATGTGATTAAAATATTCGCATGTCTATCACATCATAAAATCTAAAAGCGTGTATGAACACCAGACAAGTAGAGGATGTTACAGCAATTTTTTAAAGTCTCTGACATTGCTGCTTTTATGAAATACCTATCTTTGAAACAACAACATTCACAGTAAGCTGGTCAGTCCCTTGGAAATACAAAATTAATCCTGGAAACAAGGTTATGATGATGACTGAATTATTTCATCAGGGTGTAATGGTATGTAACCAAGCAGATGAATTCACCTATTTCAAGGCAACTACAACCTACAGCACTTTATTTCCCAATAAGGGATGCAGTAACACAGACCACACAGTCCCTATGGACTCCCATGCAAACATACCTAGAAAACATCACCTTATTATAGTCTTCCCAAATGGTCCTCTATTTAACTGCTCCTTACTAAATACCATGACCATACTATAGCTACCTTTATGCAAACCTAATTAAAATAAAATAATAAAAAATTGCAAATTGTATGAAAACATGTGAATGATTATGAACAAGTGACAAGATATTATCCACAGAAATGGTTTGCTATGAAAATCATGGCAGGCACTCTAACTGGTACCAAAGGACAGTTTACACAGACAAAAAAGTGTTAATTTTTGAGCAGTTACAAACATACTATAAAAACTAAAATAGTAAATAAAAGGCTGTTTCTTTCAGTTTGAATTTTTAATCTTCTCTGTGGAATCTTTTTCACAGTTTATGAACTCAAATGTCTTGGCTAGCAGCCAAAGCCCCTCCCCCCCCTTTTTTTTTGCTTTTCCTACCAGCAGCCTGCTTATTTTCCTGTGGAGAGACTGTGGACACTTCCCCCAGGCCTAACCACACTCAACGATTTCTTGTGGCTCTGAAGTTATACTTTCAGTTGCCTTTTATTTTATTGTTGAATACTTCCTTTAGCACTTCTTCAGTGGGACAATGTAACTGGACAGTACAACAGACTGAGATTGTAGAAGGAAAAAACAGACAGTAATGAACTGACAGCAACACCCGTTCCTCATCCTGCTGCACCACTGTCTGCAGGGTAAGGTAGTGAATTCGGGAGTGAAGTTCAGCTGAGGAAGAAGGGAGGGGTGTGGGGAAGATGATTTTAAGATTTGGGTTTATTTCTCATTATGCTACTCTGCTTTGACTGTAATAAATTAAACAAATTTCCCCAAGTTGAGTCTGTTTTGCCTGTGACAGGGGCTGGTGAGGGATCTCTACCTGCCCTTATCTCAGCCCATGAGCCTTTTGTTCTATTTTCTCTCGCTTGTCCAGCTGAGGAGGGGAGTGATAGAGCAGCTTTGGTGGGTGTCTGGTGTCCAGCCAGCGTCAGCCCACCTCACAGCTGTTGTGAAAGTCCGAATGTTATAAGCACTTGTAAGGTAATTACCTTTTGTGCAGCAAGATGGAGAGCAGTTCTTCGGCTGCGATCAGCTCTGTTAACATCAGCTCCAGCCTTCAGCAATGCCTCTGCACAGTCCAGCCTGTCAGCCAGCACACAGTACATAAGCGGAGTTCTTCCAAACTGGTCCTCTTTATCTTTCAGCTCAGAGTTTCCTAAAAAAAACCAAAACAAAACTCTCACTTAAACCAGTTAAGTATATTAGTATATAGCTAAAAGCAGTACTTTTTTATTAAAAAGTCATCTTATTATAATATGAACAACAGGTATCTCATTATAATATGAACAGCAGGTATCTCATTATAATATGACTGGGGTGAGCAAAAAGATGGAGTGTATGATAAACTCAGAGCTATTACATTTTATCCTACTTTTACTGACAGTTACAAAATATTTCAAAATATATTTACAGAGAAAAGTACATTCAGAAAACATTAGTTCCATGAATACACCTACCACCAGTAACATTCTGCAGTGGCATAATTATAAATAATTTTAAAATAATTACACAGATCTTGTCTGCACAGATTAGTTTAAAAAATATCAACAGCACAGAAACCAAATAGACATCCTGAAACCTGTAAACACTGTAACTAAAACAATCTTTGAAGCCTACTCACAGTAATGTTTATTTTAAAAGCATAAACGTCAATATTACATCAATACCATTATTTACTTCAGGGTCCCTTACAGTATGGAAACTACTAAAATACTTCCCAAGCTTTATTGAATTGATAAGGTTAGTAAGGCAGTAATCTGATAACCTATTCAAAAAAAGTCAAAACACTATTCTTATTCACAGTCTGAAAAACCCTCCAAACAAAGCAGTTTCAATATAAAGTTTCATATTTCCATGATGTCACCACATAAAGGCAAGCACCTTTAACTTCACGGGTATCAACAACCCCACACATCCAGAGTCTCCAGATCTCCAACAGAGCAATGTTGTCTACAATTACTCAAGGAACACTGAATTTTACAGGCAAGTTAGTTTTGCTCTTTAATTATTCCTTTGTCTGCATATCTGTTGATGCTTCAAAAGGACTCCAGCAGAGGCATGCTGCTTCTTTACACAGTCTTTGCTCTCCCCCAGCATATTATACTTATCTATATATCCAGTAACTGTCTTCTTAATTATAATTTCTATTGATTCACCCAGAAGAAGAATCAAGCAGATTAAATATGAATCAAGGGGAATATCAAGAATTAAAATTCATTCCCTAACTATCAAGCCAGTTATAAAAAACACTGTCAAGGAGGATATTGCCAGTCAGAGCAATCATTTACTCCCTCACTACATTTCTTAGTTCCTTTAAAACTACAGAGTGAATACCATGTCAATCACATGATTCACTCTGTAACACTTTTTTTTGTCTTGAAAGTGTGATTTGCATTGAGAAAATTCTTTTTGCTCTGCAAAAAAAAGTTCAAGAACATTTCCAAACTCCTCTGTGATGCAGACATAGAAAAATTTTTTTATTCCTCACCTGTGGCCTTGTCTTCTCTGACTGCCACTTCACCTTGAAAATCCACTGGTTTTACAATTAATTCTTATGTCACCAGAAAATTATTAAAAAACAAACAAAACAAGCAAACAAAAAACCCCAAAACCACAAGAAGTCTTCTACTGACCTACATCTAGCTTTCTCAGAAACAGGCTGGTTTTTGAACACCTTTTTGCATTATAATACTCACCTTCACACTGCTGTTTAGCCTGCTCCTCTGCAGATATTGTAGTCCAAAGCATAATTTAACAGGTCACTGTTCCCTACCAAAGAGCCAGTTTCTCTAATTAACTAAGTACAGTCACGTGCTCTTCCAGTTTTAGTTCAACATGGCCACGTAGACATCACTAAACCACATTTCACTGCTAAGTGTTAACATAACCTCAACAGTGTCTTAGATTACTTGAAGCTGATGGGACTTGAACACTCAAATATATTAAGAGAAATACATACACATTCATTTCGCCCAATAAGACATAAGCACATGGGCTTATGCTCAGGTAACATTGGTTCTTAAATCAGCAGTGTGCAAAACCAGTACCTCTTCCTCAAATTCCAGTTCCCTTTCTGTTATAGAATGCTGGAGGATATAAGATTTAGAGACTGAAGACAAGCAGAAATGGCCTAAAGCTCAAGTGCAATGCAACTAAGTAAAGCAACAGATACCTGTTTTCATTTTCAGTTCCCAAAAAGTGATGTAGCTGATGACAATGAGTTTCCATGACTGTATACAGTCTGAGGGAAAAATGAGCAAGAACTTCAAAATTTGATGCCAGTAATTTGCCTGAAGCTTCTGCATGTTTTTATAAGGTAAAGAAACTATCTTCAGCTAGCAGTAGGTTTTCTCCTTTTGCTTACCAGGCTCTGTAAGGCCCTTAGAATAGTTAAAATCCTGTGAGCATTTCCCTAAAAGGGCATCTTTGTGCTCAGGCTAAGAGACGGGACAAGGGCTAGGAGCTACTATATCACCATCAGGTGCCAAGGGGGGGATTAAGCTGATGAAAGTCAGTAGCCACAACATCTTGTGAACTTTACAATTTTGCTGCAGCAGATCATTATTTTTGCAATCGTGAAAGCACAGGCAGCCTTTAAAACATTCATATATTAGCATACCTAAAATCTGCTTTGGCAAAAACAAATTCTCTTCACATATCTGCCTAAGAAAGAAATTTTGTTAGATCCCTCCCCTTTCAAAGTCCTCAGCTCACCAGAATATGCATTCCATAAGCTTATTGCCAACAGAGGTCATGAACACTACAGAATCCAGGGCCCAAGTCCAAAATTTAACTCTCATAGCTGTGCTTCACCACTTCCTCACACTCTATGAAAGCAGTCATATCAGACTCTTAACATTTCTATGCATTTTTCAGACCAGAAAATGAGAAAGGGCAGCAGGAGGGTGTGAATTCTCCCTAATTATTAAAAGACAGACAATTTCTTGTCACTTGCAAGAATCTTGCCTTCTGCCATATCTGATTTGAGATTTATCCTACCTCCCACAATGTAGAACAGGCAAGAGAGAAGTAGAGGAGGATCAAACAGTAGCACACAACTGCATATTTGTAACCCACAGCTTAGTTAAAATTTACAATGAAACATCAAACAGATATTTAGAAGCATTTGGATGCAAGCAATGCATTAGAATGAGGAGCTGGACTGAAAAGACACTTCAGTATAATGACTATTGTAATCATTATTGAGGTCTTTTAAACAATTAAAACAATTAGATGCCTCTTCCCAAAGCATTAAATGGAAAATTATCCTGCAAATACAAAATTAACTTTTGCTCTCTTTTTCCCTAGGATCAAAATCATACAGATGGATTTTAACATTGAAGAACTGTTAATTAAAGACATGTTCAGTGTTGTATAAAACACAGGAAAGAAAATACTGTGAGCATTCCCCAGAGCCCAAGAACATACAACTCTAAAACAGCGTGATACAGAACAGGACATTTCTTGCAATGCAAACAATTAGCACACTTCTGTTAGAACACTGGTTATACAATTAACACTTGCCAGGTACTTTATGGTATTTAACCCACAGGATTTTTAGGAAGTCCTGTGATTAAGCATTAGTGGCAGTTAACATACAGAGATACTTTGTTCCAAAGCCCTCGTTCTCTAAATAAATTGTCTACTTACCTTTGATTCTGTCTCTGCCTCTTTCCGGCACAGAGTATCAAAAGGAACACATTATGCAGAACACACTGTATTATTTCGAACACCTGATCCTTTAAAATTCATCTATACTCTAATTATATGCAAATAAAGCATCTATGTTTGTATACAACCACACACGCTCCACCAAGCTACAGATGGCAGAAGGAAAAATCACCAAAGAGGTTTGAGGGGCTGCTCTAAAAATCCTTTTGGCCAGCCTCTATGCCCCTCCTATGTTAATAACTGAACAGGGAAAGCACAAAGAGGAAAGTAATAATGAATTTAGGGGCTGAAAGGTCCTCCCTGAAAGGAGAAGAAAGTCACGACTTTCCATCACTGCATACACTGCTGGCTATGTATCAAGGTGCAAAGCTTGTCTGTATTAGAAAAGTGTTGTTCAGCAATCCAGCACACACAGCACACATAACGCTGGAGTACTGTCCTGATTTAGCTGCTGCTGCTGTTGAGTGCAGTCATGAAATTCGGTGAATAGCACCAATTTCTCAATTTGCTTCTGGCATCAAGTTGTACTTTCAACAGCAACTGGTAAACAGCTAAAAATATTACTCTAATGCATTCTTCTTCTGCTAGGCAATACGTGACATTTTTGGTTTGGTTCTTTTTCTTTTTGGTCCAGTTCTGGCAAAAGTAAGGTCTGTGTCATATCCTGTCAAAACATGGCAAAGCAGAAAAGCCAAATTTTGCTAGTATAGCAAATGCTACAAGGATTGTGCCGTTCACTCTCCCAAGCAAAAGTAAAACAGCATTTTTATCTCGTTGCTGCATGAGTGTCATTAAAAGAAGAGCAACTTCCTTATCTGGTTCTAATGGCTGTTTTGTGGTATATTTGACAAGATGTACCAGCAACACAGAAATACTTTTTCCTTTGTGTTTCCAAAAATACGTTTTTTGGCTCTGAGATTAACAAAAACACACTGAAGTCAGAAAAAGCTCTTTGTTGCTTCTGACTGCTAGCCAGGATTTAAAAGCTCAGATTTTTTTCCACCTCCACACGCAGGCAGAAGGATTTTTTAGAAACCTGGGTATTTAAAGCTACTGCGTAGTTGAATCTCACAGGTTTCTAGAAGTATCTCTGTATCAACCACTCATCTGCTGTTTATAAAATGTTTTTAAAAAGAGCAAATAGATAGAATTAAATACAAACAGTACATGTTTGAACCATCATATGACAAAATAAAGTTGAAGGCCCAACAAAAAAGAACTGTTTCAACAAGTGGAGCTTCTAGAAAATCAGTTGCCTCAAATGTGTTCCTGTTTGAGTCGAATCAGTTCTAGTTATCTTTAGAGAAAACTAGATCCACCTTGTAAGGAAGAGCGCCTTACTGCTTTCTGTACAGCTTGGACAACAGATCCACACAGGTTACCACCTTGCCTTCAACACAGGTCAGCAGAAGATACATAAAGAAACCTGACTGCTGCTTTCATGCTATTAACATCAAAGCCTTCACACCCATTAAAACTGCCAGTTAACAGCATAAATTCAGACTATTATTACTATTATTATTACTATTATTATAAGACTTCTTATTATTTCACAGTCCTACAACCCTTGCCAAGCTCCAGGAATAGGATTTTCCAAAAAAGACTGAGCAAATAGAACTTCTAGAGTATCACCTGGAATTGCATTTAATCAGAAGCTCTGAAAAATCCAAGTCTTCACCTATCATATGGCAGCCTTCCAAATATATGCAAGACTGTTTTTGGAACACAGAATATATAGTGCTTTTGAAAACTATTAAACTGGAATGCCATATCATTCCCGGAGAGCATGGGAAGGCAAAATCCTGAGCTTTTTAATGGATGGGAATTTTTTTTTACTTCAGATTCAATATTACTAGATTCTCTCATACCTTTAATTTCTCTTGAGAAACATTGCCAGTCTATCAGAATCAAAGTAACAAATAAGGCTGGCTCATTTTGTTCACAAATACCACACAGTGACAAGACCTCAGAAACTATAATAAATTATCTGTAAAAACACATTTATCAAATTTCCCAAAAAGCAATTAAAAAAATAAGGATTTGCAGCCAAAATATTTTGGCACAAAGCACTTCTCCAGAACTTCAAATTCCCTGAAATTGGTTCTATCACTTACCAACTTTCTGGTTTACTTCACAAAGAAGTACCAATCAAAGGCAACAGGTAACAAAAAGTAAGAAAAATCAGTCATATTTTCAGGGCAACATTTATTCTAGAAGCACATATAATCAAGAAATCAAAAATATCAGATCAGAACTGTAAATCAAAACCAAAAAGCCTCAGTTCTGAAGTAATCTAAATGCACCTACAATGGAAACATTTACCTGCTATTAGCCTTTGGAGGGTACTCTTATCTCCATTAACAGCAGCAGCATGCACTTCAGATGCTAACGAGGAACCACTGAAGAGGCAGTTTGCTGAAATATTCATACTCTTTCAAGGTATTACTATAGGTCAGATCTGTGCCACCAGCATTTTTTGTAGGAATTCAGTTCTAGAAAAAAAATCAAAACCACGTCAATAAAAAAGAATTAATTTTATAATGAGTCATTAAAATTACTCAAACAATGCTAAAGATGCTTCTGTTAGAAAAGAAAAAACATGGTTTTCATCTGTGGAATAAATCTACCTCTGGCAAAAATTCACCAGAAAAAAGCCTACATTAAATATATGTATATATTGTAGTTTCATTACCTTAAACACAAATTTCATCCCATAAGCTTTGCCAAAGTCTGTAAAGTGTTTCTCTACAAAACCAACAGACTGTTCTTCAGAGTGTTGCCCTGCATGCTTTAATTCAGTACCCAATAATGTTTGTTATCAAGTATCAACTTATTATAGTCCTGCAGTATAGAACCACAGAATATCCTGAATTGGAATGGACACACTGGCATCATTGAAGTCCAGCTCCTGGCCCTGCACTGAACATCCCCAAGAGTCACACCATGTGCCCAAGAGCGTTGTCCAAACTCTTCTTGAACTCTGTCAGGCTGGTGCTGTGACCACTTCCCTGGGGAGCCTGTACCAGCCTGAACACTCTGGGTGAAGAACCTTTTCCTAACATCCAACCTAAACCTCTCCTGACACAACTTCAGGTCATTCCCTCAGGTCCTGTCACTGGTCACCACAGAGAAGAGATCAGCCTGCCTCTCCTCTTCCCCTCACAAGGAAGCTGCAGACTGCAATGAGGTTTCCCCTCAGTCTCCTCCAGGCTGAACTGACCAAATGACCTCAGCCTCTCCTCATGCAGCTTCCCCTCAAGGCCCTTCACCATCTTCATTGCCCTCCTTTGGATGCTCTCCAATAGTTTCATATCCTTCTTACATTGTGGCACCCAAAACTGCACACAATATTCCAAGGTGAGGCTGCCCCAGCGCAGAGCAGAGCAGGACAATCCCCTCCCTTGCCAGGCTGGTGATGCTGTGCCTGATGCCCCCCTGGACAGGCTTGGCCCTCCTGGCTGCCAGGGCACTGCTGACTCAGATTCAACTTGCCATTAGCCAGGACCACCAGCTCCCTTTCCATGGCACTGCTTTCCAGCATCTCATTCCCCAGTCTGTCCATACACCCAGGTGCAGAATCCAGCACTTTGCCTTGTTAAACTCCATACAGTTGGTGATTGCCCAGTTCTCAGATTTGCTGAGGTCTCCCCATAGGGCATCTTCACCCTCAAGGGAGACAACAGCTCCTCCCAATTTTGTATCATCTGCAAACTTGTTTAGTATCCCTTCCAGTCATGTATCCAAGTCAATAATGAAAATATTGAAAATCACAGGGTCGACAACAGAACCCTGCAGAGCCTCACTAGTGACAGGTCCCCAGTCTGATGTCACCCCATTCACTGTAACCCTTTGTGCCTGACCCATGAGCCACTTCCTCACCCATCACGTGATGTGTTTATACAGTTGTGTGTTGGACTTTTTGTCCAGGGGGATACCGTGAGAGACAGTACTGAAAGCTTTACTGAACTCCAAAAAGGTTCCATCAACTGATGCGTCACCTGACCTTACTTCCATTGGGCTTACACCTTCTTTTGTTCCATTAGCTCCAAAAGAAGATCCCTGGTCAGCCAAGCCAACCTTCTACCTCATCTGCTTGACTTCTGACATTTTGGAATTGCCTGCTCCTGTGCCCTTAGGAGGTGGTGCTTAAGAAGCGATTAGCACTGATGGACCCCAGCACCTTCACAAGCATTTTCTCAGGGAAACTTACTATCTAGTTCCTCCATTTTCTTCACATTTTACCTCTCAACAAATAAACCAATATATAAGAAATCCAGGGGCAGCAGCATAAAATTCAGTAAATACCAAAGAACCTGCTGAAAAACCAGAAACGTCCCAATAACATCAACAATAATTTTTACATAAAACTGACTGCATACAGACGAGAATTAATAATGAAAGATGTTCATAGTTTCCAGATGAATGTAAAAGTCACTTCTGCATTAAGTGTTAGTAATCATACAGGTGAGAGAAGCAACCCATTATCTCTACAGCAATTCTTAGTAAAGTTTCATGATTCCATTGAATGGGCATCAGAGAAGTTCTGAAATATGAAGAAGAACTACAAAAGGAAAATTTGTAACATTCTTCAGGTATTTTTCTCATGTATATAGCAATCAGATGAACTGCTGTCTGGAAGACTTGCTTGATAAAGATCCTCATTAACAAAAAATTGGGCATTCAGTCAATAAAAATAAAGAAATAAGTAAAAGATCTGCTTATAAAATGCCACATAATTGGCACTATCTGTAATACGCATCATATTACTGGAATCGAGTAAGTAATTCACTTTTCTTCTTTAAGCTAACATGTAGAAAAAGATTAGCCCTCTCAAGTCACTTAAAATGAAGGGACACTCACATAGACTCCAAGACCTCTTCAAGGTACGTGAAATTTCTTACCAAACAGTGGTATGTCTACTTTGCATTATGCAGATAACAAGAATTACATATTTTTTCTATTCAGCAAAACATGAGGTCGTTAAAATTTAAACATGATAACACAATCATGCTATCAAATTTTATTGATACAGTTTCCAAGTGAAGACTGAGGTTTGAAAAAATATCAAAGACTTTTCAAACGTGAGTTAGTGCAGAAGATGTTCATTCCACAGATCAAAGAGCACAAATTCTTAAGGTAGTCATAGCAGAAGTGATAAAAGCCAAGTTTCAATTTCAGACTATAAAAAATACACGACTTGTATTTTGACATATGCGTATGTGAGTGTTTGCAGCTCATGAAACTGACAGGCCATAAGATTTTTGCAGGGTCACACAAAGTCTGAGCCTGTCAGGCTTTCTTTGAAACCAAGCCAGTCTTGACTTGAAAAAGGCTGATGTAAAGGATTTTCTTTTGAATGGTGTTACACCCCCGTCTCCCTCCTTACACTCGTGTACATATTGGAAATGTGACAAACGCAAGGCGCAGCTTTCTGTGATTTCTTTGAGATAGCTCTGCAAGCTTTCAGAGCATGTACGTATTCTGTAAGGTCCAAAGTTTTACTGGAAGAGGGTGAAGCCCTGAATGTTGGGTGCTCTTCATTTTCAGCATTTAGAACTGAGGGAGTGACAGAAAGCGCAAATCTGCTGAAGCGCCAAGGGATAAACATCAACGATGACGTTCCACTCAAGCTGAAGTTTCCCAATCCTCCCAGCAGCCGCTCTGCCCCGTCACACACAGGCTCCCAAGCAGAAGAAAGTTGCCTCCCAAACTCTGAGGACACGAAGACCACAAGGCGCACAGCACCCAAATACCCTTCCTCATATTCCCTACAGGCAATTCCGTGTGGCCAGTGCCGGCGGCTGAAGGTACAAAGCGGGCTTCAAAGGAAACGCGGACAGCCGCTGGGGGCTGGCAGGGAGCGATCCAGAGCGGAAGAGGGTGCGGTGCCACGGGACACCCGCGCCACCACGGCGGGAAGGGTTAACCCTGCCTCGCCCAGACCGCGAGAGCCGCCTCCCTTTCTCCTTCCTTCCCTCCCTTCTTCCCTGCCCAGCGCTGCAGCTGCGCCCCGTAACTCACCTCCACCCCGCCCTTCTCCTCATCGGGGTGCCGCTGCCTCCAGGCGCTGCCCCGCGGGCAGCCCCGGTGCGCCCTGGGATCCACGCCTCCTCCCTCTCTCGCTCTCTCTCCTTTCCTTCCTTCTCCTCCTCCTTGCCCTCCCCTTCCCGGAACTACGGTTCCCGGCGTGCCCCGGGAGCGCGCGGCGGAGCGCGGGGCCCCGCGGTGGAACTTGCCCGGGTGTTTCCTGGCGACGGGGGGAAGTGGAGGAGCCGCCGCCGCGGAGAGTGGGAGCCGCGCTTCTCCCCTCCCCGCTCCCGGGCGCCCGATCTACCATGAGACCCGCCATCTTCCCGCTCCTGCCTGACCCTGGCTGCCTTCTGCTCCTCCTGGTAAAAGTCGCCGGCTCCCCGCTGCACTTCCCTTCCCCGCGCCGGCTCGGGCAGGGCGGTGCTGGGGTGGCCGGCGGGCCCCGCTCGGGGTTCGTGTCTCGCTCCCCTCCCCCGCCAGCAGGTGCCGGCGGCCGGGAAGGAGGGAGGGCGGAGGGAGCGGCCCCGGCCACGGGGCCCGGCGGTGTGGCCGAGGCTGATAGGCTGCGCGCACGGGGTGGGGCCGCGCCCGGGCCCGGGCCCGGGGCAGTGGCCGGGCGGGCGGTGCGGCCTTGCCCCGGCTCCTCGGGGGTCGGAGCCGGCGCGAATGGCCGTAACGGAGCCCCTCTGCAGCCCCCTGAAAGGAGGCTGTGGCCAGGTGCGGGGCGGCCTCTTCTCCCAGGCAGCCAGCGAGAGGACGGGAGGACATGGTCCTAAGCTGCGCCAGGGGAGGTTTAGGTGGGACGTCAGGAGGAATTTCTTCACAGCAAGGGTGATTGGACATTGAAATGGGCTGCCCAGGGAGGCGGTGGAGTCACCGTCCCTGGAGGTGTTCAGGAAATGACTGGATGTGGCACTTAGTGCCGTGGTCTGGTTGACATAGTGGTGTTGGGTCTTAGGTTGAACTCGATTGTCTCAGAGGCCCTTTCCAGCCTAATTGATTCTGTGATCTTTAGTTGTCAGACTACAGCTTTTTTTTTAGTTTTTTTTAGGCTGGCATTATGTACATGACCTAAGCCACCTGCCGGCTTTGCCAATACACAAATGCAATCACTGATGTGTGTGTTTTGTGGAGATAAGTTGCCTGTGTTATACTTCTCTTTTTAATTTTTGTCTTTTTTTTTTTGAACAGGCTGATGTGGTGATTCTTACTTTTCCAGAAATTTATTGGGCCAGATTCTGGACCTTTCATAATATAAGTGACTTGCAGAACTAAGGGGGACTTGTGTGAATAAATTTTAATAGGATTTTTCTCTTAAAATACTAATGAGTTTAATCAATTATTTTAAACATTTCGGAGAATAAAATTGGCCAGAAAATTAAGAAATAATTGGAGGTAATGGTAGATAGAACTCTAGAAGTCTGAAGAGGAGTACACAGTAATATAGCTGCTAATGAATGAATGAATTGGTTAGGAATGTGAGGACACATACATAATGAACAGTACAAGTATTCATTATCCCTTTGTAATGTGCACTTTCTACCTGGATAAGCTCTGGTTAAAGTATTATGAACTTGCTGTCGTTTCAGGCTTAGGAAATACATGTGGTTGGTGGGGTTTGAAAAAACACATTTGAAATGTATATATATAGATGACAATACCGTGCTAAATATAAGATATATAAATATATGAGAGACTGACGTGAAGAACCTCATACTTTTCAGTCACATCTGTGTATTAAAGCAATATTGCTTGTGTGCTAGATTGGTTTTCACTATTACTTCAAATACAGACTACTGAGCAAAACCAAGGAGTGTGTACTGTATAACGACACCATGAATGTGTCCATTAAATGGACAAGTGCAAATTTGAAAAAGTGGGCACAGGTTAATGACTTTTTCTTTCTTCATGGCACAGTTGATCAATCCAAATTTAATAGGCATCAATTAGAGTTAGGTTTGCCAACAGAAAAAAACCAAACCAGGAAATAGCTATGATCTGCAACTTGTCTGTATTTTGTCTGCTGTTTCTTTGTGTATGGGTCATTTAACCCATTTCTAATGTGATTTTTTAAAAGACTGTGTACATAAAAGTTTAAGAAAAATACAGACCAGAGTTGTTTTTAAAAAAATACAATTAAGTATAATGTTATCTGTGTGATTATTCAGCATCATTATATCAGCCATGGCCCTGTGTTGTAAGATGCCTAGTTACATGAATCAAGCCAATGAATCATTCTTTTTAGCAGATTATTTAAGAGTTTTGGAAAAGTTGTTCTCAGCAGTCTGGAAGTGTGAGGGGATCCTCTTTCTTTAGAAGGGCTGAAAAAGCTTTGTAGAAGTGTGTTGTTTGTTTTCTTGCGATATTCAGAGTCCCTGGTAAAGTGTATCAGATTGGCTTTAAAGTTCTGGTAACTTTGTTTTTCTTGTTGCCATCTGCCATAAACACTCAAGACCAGCATTGCAACTTGGCCTTCTGGTCCAGGTCCGAAGGATGTGCCACCTGACAGAGTCTTTTGGGGCATGGCATATTTTGTGGCTAAGAGAGCTTGTTAGTGTTACGTCCATGGTTTGTAGGGCAGAATACACAATGATATGTAGCTGCTAAAACAGCTTACTAAGCTTCATGGCTTAGCGTAGCGATGAAGTTAACAGAAATTCTTTACTTTTCCAGGCTTTTGGATAAGCATATTTCTTTTCCAGATGGGGATTTAATATGCTGCAAAAAAGAAGAAAAGGTGCAATGTCAAATCAAAAGAAGTTCTCTTGTCTAAAGTTTGACAGTAGGAGATCACTGCAATTGTAGAGATCTTTATGTCTCACGCTAGTGTTCTTCGTCCCTGGTGTCACTAGAGTTTGGGTTGACAGGAGGGAGATTGCAGTGCAAAGGAATACCTGCAGTCCCAGCACAACTCTTTGCCCTTCCAGCTTTCCAGCACTGTACTGGGCTGCTGGGACTTGAAAAGAAACTGGAGTGAGGACAGGAGAGGTACAGGCTGGCACAACCCCTGCCTCAAGAGCTGAGTGGAGGGATGAGCAGTGCACAGCACAGGCTGTAGAGGGTCTGGTACAGCTGTTTGCAAGACTGGAATAAGAGATGCATGATAATGTCATGTGGGCCCTTGAGAGAGTAAGATGTTTCTGCCTTGTTGGTATGTTGCTTAATACTGGGTAGGACAGATCTTTAAGATCAATCCAAGACAGTGGAATAAATGCTGATGGGAGAGTGGCTCATCACATTCTCCCCTAAGGCAAGGTGTGGTTCTTTGGCTTCGCTCTATCCAATCATTCTGTATGTTTGCCTGTACTCACAGTCAGGTATACTTTGCCTGTAAAGGAAATTCTAGAACAAGACTCTCTTGCACATGGTTCTTCTGCATGTGTTTGAGAGGCACTTGTATTGCTCAGTGCTTCCCTGAAGCTCATGCACAGTGTCCCTGAGCAATAGCTGTGACTGGAGGAAACCACCAACAGATAGTGAGCAAAATGAAGAGGGAAGTTCCTAACTGGAAAAAATACTGTAGGGTAATAGTTTTGTTTCTTGTTTTACTGCCACTGCCTTCCATGTCTTGATAATATGACACCAAGTACCCAAATAATGAAAGTAAAATGAAATAAAAATTGTCTTTTAACTTTAGTGTTAAATGTGTAGTAAGTTGCCCAAAGAGAAGTTGAACTCTGTACATTTTATGTCTAGAGCATATTTCTGTGCATTTGCCTCTCTCTGCATTTGTATAAGAAAACCAATTTTGTAATTGAGACTGCTGCTCAAAATACTATGAATACGAGCATGAGTCAGAAATTGTAATTGCAGGCAAAATTTAGACTACTGAGCCTTATACAATGAAACGGGTTCCCTCCAAGAGTAGCACAGGACTTCTGAGTTTTCCATTATCTGCCATTATTTCTAAACAGTGAAATAGTAGGTAACTGAGGAACTTTCCCTTTTGGGCGGGGGAAGCAGGAGAGTCTTGAATTCTTTTGAAGACAACTTGCATTCTTTGTGCTATGCCATATGATGGGCAAGTTTCCTGTTTGCAGTGCTCAGAAGGGAAAAGAAACGGAACTGTTTCTTGGAACAGAAGACTCGAACAATGCTGGAAAATGTATAGATGAGTTATTGACAGTAAGATCTCAGAGATTCTGTTGCTGGTGGCTGTGATGACACACTCCTTGGTTTTTCTTTTGACATCCTTACTGTTCTTCTCCATAGTCTGCTTTGGTTTTTGCTTGGTTGGTTTTTTTGTGGTTTTTTTGGCAGGACAGTTTTCTTTAGCAAGAGACTGGTCCTTATATTGATTTCTCAAGAAAGCAGAATTACCACATTCTATGTGTTTTAACCAAACCTCTTTCATTTGAAAGACTAAAGGATTATATGCTGCTATTCAGAAGAACCAATTTTCCACCTTGCAGGCTTGTACAGCTTCCAGATATGTTGTTTGCTTAAGGGGAGGGAATTGTCTCATGCATAAGGCAAGTGTACAAATATGCTGTAAATTTTATACCAGACCTTCTTCAAAACCTCTTCAGGAGAGTCTAGAGGTACATTCAAAAATAGGTGCTTTAATAATGGAGTGGGTTTGGATGGATGCATTAGCAGTAACTTGTTCATTGTTCCCCCTGCCCCATTTGAGAGTGAGTTCTCTAGTGATCTAGAGGAGGAAACACAGGAACATTTGGGGACATAAGCAGAAGCAATATAGGGTGTAGAGATCAGAGTCTAAGGAATATTTTCTTCCAAAACTCCGAACTGGAGAGAGCTCCTCTGAGAAGTAGAGGGGGAGAGGTGCATTATGGAGAATTAGGAAGGGAAGTGAGATCAAATTTCCTTTTGAGAGTTCTGCCTTTACCCTTCTCTTCTCCTTGACATGTCTTCCTTCATCAGGAGCATCCTAATCATTGGTAGAAACACATGCAATTTTCTTTTCCAAAACTGTTGGTAATGTCAAGTGCTCATATAGTCTAATTTAAAAAAGTTAATAGATAAGATTTTAGAAGTTTGAATAACTTTAATTTTATTTTTAAGTTTACTGTCTCTCAGGTATTTCTTTTTACATTGTTAAGAGTTATTCTGCAAAGTTACTGCTATACTAAACACTAACTCAGAATGGTTTTTTCACTGCTGGTTGAGGATGCTGTGTTTTTCCAAACCAGCTGTAGGACTGTTTCCATGTTAGATCGTGCTTCGGTAAAAGTGCCTTACAAAAAGCAACAAGGCATATTGCAAAAGAATTCTGTAATTTTTCCTATTTTTGTATATGCTACTACTGAGAATCTGACTACCCTGGTAATACACCCTTTATAACTAAGAGCCATTCAAACATGTGCAAAGTTCCAGTACTGTATCCTCCAGATAACACCTGTGACTTGCAGCTTCTTCTAGGAGTGAACCAAACCTGGAAGCTCCTTCACATGCATGCACATACACCTTTAATGGTAGTGATCCACAAGATCTGCTCTTTATGTGGCTAATAGGACATTAATGCTGTCATCTGCAGTGACACTAAGCAAAATGTGAAGTGCAGTGCTCCTTGCCTTAAACCATGTAGTGGTTGGAATGGCGAAAGCAAGGAGGACAGAACATCGTGCATGGTTACCTAAAGGCAGGTGCTCTGTGCATACTTTAAGCAAATAACCAGTAATTGTATATGCAGCACAAGGTTTCTGCTGAACACAGTAAATCTTTCATCTCTTCTTATTATGGTGGATATTCTAGGTTTCTTCCCTCCCTTGTTTCTTGATCTATGTCTGCCTTTGGCAAGAAAGCTTTGATGGAGGGGAGTATTGAGAGTCTCACTGTATTTACAACTTGATAGAATCAAGTTGTAGAGTTCTGGTTTTTTGCTTGCCACTGTAAGTTTGATCATTTAAATTGGTAAGGACTTCTTAAAAGTCATCTGGTATTACTTCCTGCTCAATGCAAGACTAACTTAGATGGGATTGCCCAGGTTTTTTTCCAGTTGTCTTTTATAATTCCAAGGATGGAGGTTCTGCAACTTCTCTGGTCGCCTGTTTTAGTGTTGAATGAAAACTGTTTTCTTTGAAAAGTCTGTCTGGAGATGTGGATTGTGTACATTGTCTCTTGTCCTGTCACTGCATCTTTGGGAAGAGTCTGGCTCTGCCTTCTCTATAACCTCTGATTAGGTCACTCGTAGCAGCAGTAATAACTTTTCCTTAAGGATGAACAAATGCAGCTGTCACAGCCTCTCCTTGTATAACCTGTTCTCCAGTCACTATTCACCTTCATAGCCATCTGCTGGGCTTCACTTCCATATGTTAATGTCTTGTACAGGCGGTCCCAAAGCTGGGCAGAATCCTTCAGATGTGCTCACACAAGTGCCAGATGAAGGGAAAGAATCACTTCCCAAGGTCTTCTGGCTACGCTTTTGCTAACATGGCCCAGTGTGTGGTTGTCTCTGCTGCAAGGTCATGCTGCTGACTCCTGTTCAACTTGCTCCCCAAGACCTTTTCTGCAAAGCTGTTTTCCATCTGGTTGGCTCCCAGCCTGTATGGGGTTATTCCACCAGAGATGCAGGACTTTGCCTTTGTGGAACTTCGCAAGGTTTCTGTCAGGCCATTTCTCCAGCCATTTGAGTATCTCTGAATAGAAGATATTCCCTCTATCTTGTAAGCCACTTCACCCAGTTCCTGTATCCTCAGGGAGTTGCTGAGGAGGCACTCTGTTCCATCAGTACTATAGACAAATCTTACACCCAGTATTGGTCTGGAGAAACTTCCTTAGAGGCCAGTCAGATGTGGTATCTTTGGTTACAGCCCTTTGAGCTCAGCAGTTCAGCTGCTGTGTCACTCACTTTATAGTTCACTTATTCAGTTCATGCATCAACAATTTAGGTCTAAGGATCCTTTGAGGTGCTATGTTAGAAGCTTGCTAAAGTCAAGGCAAACAATGTCCAGTACTCTTTCCTTGTTTACAGAGCTAAATGTCTTGCCACAAAAACCAGAATGATTTACTGATTCCAAGTATATGCTAGATGGATGTGGCTTCTGGAAAGAAAATTGGTTTCCATAATTCTCTTGGTGACCCAGGAAAAAACATTTGGTCTGGTTTTATGGCTATGTGT
This sequence comes from Corvus kubaryi, assembly GCF_017639235.1. Classification (NCBI taxonomy): domain Eukaryota; kingdom Metazoa; phylum Chordata; class Aves; order Passeriformes; family Corvidae; genus Corvus; species Corvus kubaryi. The sequence continues at coordinate 20,840,452 of NW_024582056.1, forward strand.
ATGTCCCACTTGCTGAAGAGCTTTCTAACTTGGTCTTTTACTCATGTGAGCAATGCTTCTTTTCCCTACAACTCTTCTATAGGCTCAGACCTCATCAGTATAAAATCAGCCAAAGAAGCCAAAGACAACATTGAGCGACTAAGCCTTTTCTATGTACTCTGTCTCTGTGTCCCCTGCTAGTTGAGCAGCAGGCCTACAATTTTCTTACTCTTCCTCTCTTCCTTCTGTTGCCAGCATACCTTAACATCCTCTCTCAACTCCAGCTGAGCTTGGACTGCTGCCTGCTCAAGCAGTGTTTCTCTCTTCCTACCAAGTATTTTTGTTACCTCTGCCTTCTGTCTGCTGCCTTTTTTTCTTTTAAAACCTCATCCAGAAATTCTGTGTTAACCCACGGAAGTCTTCTGCCAATGTTCTGCTCAGTGGAGTGGATTGGTTTTGTACTCTGAAGAGGTTCTCCTTGAAGGTCATTAGGTCATCTTCTGGGCCCTTTTGGATTTTAGAGCCGTGTTTTATGAGTGGACTGAATTAAGACCCAAGTGCCTTCAGGTCTTGTCACTTTATTCAATGGTTCTGTGAGGTACATATTTTTAGGTAAAAAATAAATGCCATAGTAGATTATAGACAGGATTTAATGTGAGCCCCAGTCATCTATGTAAAAATTGCATTAGCAGTGACAATGAAGTGAAACACGGGAGGCCCAAAGTTTTGTTTCCTGGAAGATGTGATTTTCCACATTTATGTGTTGGAGTCTCCCAGCTGCTTCACTTTGGGACCAAAATGAAGGATTTTGGGCATATTGTTTGCTACATTGTTTCAGAGCGAGATACTTCTCTGTGGCTTGTATTTCTTTAATGACTGAAACTTTGTATCTTAAATGATGCTCACGAAACAGGAACCTGAGCAGAGCCTAGAGCTCTAGAAGTGGAGAATAGTAAATGACCTGGTTCCTTGGCATGTGTTTTTGCAGCCAGCCTGTCTTCTGTCTTGTCTGGCATCAGTGATTCTTGCCTGTTTCTTGTGTATTTCATTGAGGTGCATCCAAAAAAAATATGAATGTCTGCAAGGGTTTTTTGGGTTTTATTTTCATAGATTTGTGAAAAGGAGAGAAGAAGAGCAGTCTAATCTCTGTTGTAAAATAACTGGCAGTAAAGCTTATGTTTTGTCTCCAACTGGATTTGTGTGGCAATTGGGCATAAACATAGAGAGAACTTGTTCATTAGGAACTCTGCAAGGAAGTATTTTGAAAGGCAAGAAATAGGTGCCTGTTCCAATGGTCTGGAAAAAGAAAACAACAGCTGTGATAGTGTTTTGCTGCTTCCCATAGCTGTCGTGATTATGAAGTGATGATATAATTAACTTTCTCAAAAGCTGCACAAAGGGAAAGCTTTTCAGTGATGTATCTGTATTTGTAATCCCAAGAAAAGCTTTTTGTTCCTTTAGTCAGTCTATCACTTCTGACTCTCATAGTTTACTGAAATCCCCTCTCTTAACTCTTGCTAGAAACACTTAGCTCCTAGATCCTTTGCCAGTCATAAAAATTATGAATTTTCATAAATGTGTGTATGAAAAAACTTTTTTCCTCTTTTTTTTTTTTTTTGCCTTCTCCCTGTTGAGTCAATTCACTTGGGATTTTGGACAAAATAACTGAAAGACAAATTGGTTGCTTCACAAAGGTAATTAAGACAGTATGTGGTGCAGGGGGTGAACAGTTAGGGGTTCTTTCATACTAATGATCCGTTAATTAGTGAAGGGAGCTCAGCGAGTGTGCAGGCCTCTCAGGAATTACCATTGAATGGCATTTAAATCTGCTTTGGGTAAAAACGTATAACTGAAGTGGGGAAAGGCCTTTTTATTTTTAGTTTTTTTTTCCTGTCAACATAGGCCAGCAGAATTTGCTAAACCAATGCAAATGTGTACATATAATTGGTGTTATACAGATAATAAATATTTTTAAATAAGCCAATAAATGGCTGTGATACCTTGCTGAGGATTTTGGTAACAGCTGTGGTTGCAGCAGCCTTCCATGTTGAGAGCAGTAAGATTGCTACATGAAGCTGGTCGATTGCAGAGCCAGAGTGTCCGAAACTTGCTCCCAATTCAAGCACTGCACCATGTTAGTGTGTTCATACTATTTTTAGGACCAGTCTGGAATACTTGCTTGGATGTTTTTGTGGGAGTCAGCTTGAAGCTGGCAGGTTTAATATTCCTTGAAGAGAGGTAGACCAATCTCTGTATGATCTTCTTTTGTGCATTTCAAAATATCTGTGGCATGTGTCCTGTCCTCTGCATTATTTATTCTCCTGCTGTCCAGAGTTATCCAGGGTAAATTGACTGCATATGTGCAGGCCCATAGCAGCTGTTTAGGGCAGAAAGAAAATAGCTCTTACACAGTCTGAAATTAGCCTCTCATTCTTCAAGGTATGTGCAGCTCTGGTCCTAAAGGTGAATTTTTCTTTTCAGGTTCAGGTAGCATTGCTTTAATCAGTGCTCTTCCCTAGAAGATAGCCAGTGGATTAATTGTAAAAAAGTATCTTTTTTTTTTTTACCTCCTCATTTGAATTGGGAGGTTTTAGCAATGCCAACTTGTCAATTAAAGTGCAGCTGTGGAGTAATATTTCTGTTACACAGAATCACTGCTTATTTGGAGAGATTTTATCCCTTATCCACTCATATGTCATTTTAAGGTAGCAAATAACAAATGCTAGCCTAAAAATTGAGGTAAAACATTTGTTAGAGACAACCTAACGGATGTCCTGAGAGCTTTAATATACTATGATTGGCAGTTTGCAGGACTGTGAAAGTTTGTGGAGTTTGCATCACAGTTATGCCTGGAATGAAGAAAATAAAATAACTAAAATAATGTAAGTTTAGATTGTGTCCTAAGTGGATTTATTCTAAAGTTCAGAGTTCTTATGTTAAAGGAATGATAAACAGAGGCAACAAAATGCCATTGTATTTTAGAAAGCTTGTAATTTTGAAATTCTGACATGTTACTCATTTTGGTTTCTCAGAAAAAGAGGGAAGAGCAACAACACCGGACTGAATGTCAGTGGTTTTAATGTATGGGCAAACACTTCATACACTATGAATGGCTGCATCACAAAGTACTGTTGCTGTCTTTTGATAGTTGTACAAACAAAACCTTAGCTTCTTGCTGAAGCATTAGGAGATAATTTGATGAAAAGTAGCATCTCAATCATGCTGAAGGAAAAACAAAATCTGTAGCCCAAGAAGTGTCTTAATGATACTGAAGTATTACTGCTAAAAGCTCTGGATCTGAGATTAATAAATTGGGTGCTTACGTGTTGGTTAGTTCCGGTGGAGATTGCAGAGCATAACGTGACTGTGTAATAGTAAAAGTGGAAGATGGTAAGAATTTAACTTGAACTGCTAATTGTCACAGAATCATCCATATGTTTGCTGCTCTGCTCCATTGTTTAGTTCTAATCATCATCATCTTCAGCATCAAATAAGGATGAGTCAGATCAAGGTGGTTGTGATTCTGTGCTTTCAGAAGGATTTTGTTATTCAGAAGTACAAACAGGCAGCTGCAGTAATGTAAATGGTACAGTGGAAACAGTGTTATCAAAGACTGGCTTGTCCACTTGTCTTCCCTTATGTTGACTTCAGAGTGCAATTTAAACCAGTATGTTTTGCATCCCTTTGGATACACTAGGTGAGGAGAAAGACAAACAAAATACTTAAATGAAACATACAGCTAGGTCAATCTGTTGCTTTTGCTACCTTTTTTTCCCCTCTTGACCCAATGCCTCAGCTGCATGGTTTAGAGCAGTGTGGGTCCATTGTGGGTGTTTTTCTCATGGAGGGACAGTTGATGTGTGTTTATGGTAGTCCTTAAATTGGCATTTGAGCAGTTGGGTTCACTACTTCATACCCACTCTTAAAACAAGTTCCAGCCTGAAAGGTAAAACTGAACAGGTTTGTCGTTGCTTAAAGTTCCAACCTTTCTTGATAAAGCAAAGATCTGGAGAACTTCGTTTTGGAGCAGAAGAGTAAAAATTTATTCTGCATTGCAACTAGATTGTGTAATTAATAAAAAGTTAAGCAGCCAGAAGTGCTTGCATGTTGAAGTTGATCATTTCACTTTAAGAAAGTTGGTTTTGTCTTACTGAAGAATAAACTCAATATGTAGTTAAATTTGTCAAAATAGAGATTGTGTTTATTTTTAAAGTAGTAGAATGTGTGTAGGCAGCAAGGATGGAAAATTCTATTATCCACTGATACATTCAATCCTTCAGATTATTCCAAGGTAGCAAACATTCATGTGACATAAGAAATATAATTTCTTGTGGAAACACTACATCTACTTTTGGTTTCTTCCTTTAAGATTATGCTTTAAAGGAGGGATTCTGAGTTCCATGACCATTCCTCCCACAGAATGTCATTAAAGTTTTTGTTTCAATATGCATTTTCATCACCAGTCCAAGAATGAACAAAACATAAATATATTTGTATTATTTAAAAAAAATAAAAGCTTATTTCTTGTTCTATGATAGCCCTGTGTAAAAACTGCTAAAGGGCACAGGAAAGCCTGTAGATTATAATGAATAACAGGGTAGTATGTTGCTTTCTGTAGTGAGGAATGGAGTTACAAGTATGCAGTCTCCAAGGTTTAAACTGTCTACAACAAATTTTTTGGTAGTGAAGAAAATAGAGAACAGGGTCTTTTTCCTTGACTTAGTGAAATGGGGCAGCAAACTATTCTGCTCTGCCAGCCTTACCAAAGGCTTGACAAGACCAAGCTGCCCTTTTTTTCATATTGCTGGATCATGCCTTATCAAGTTGAAGACCTTGAGGGTGCTGGCTTTCATACACAGCAACAGCTGCTTAATTTGTGCTAATCATTTTGGAGATTGCATTTGTATTTTGTGTGTGTTACTCCTTCTTGAAAGTGTATCTTTGTGTTGTTGCCAAATAATCAGAGCAGTTGGCAATATGGAAAAGAAAGAGTTATCGGAACATGAGGTGTTTTTTCCTAAAAAGCTGGACAAATGTGACCTTTCTTTTTCAGGGGAGTTCTAGTTGCTTGTGTAAGAGAAACAGCTTGGTAAATAAAATATCTAAAAATTCAGAGTTTTCAGTACTTTCCTGGGGAGCTGAATTAATGGCTTGAAATCTGTGAAACAGGCTTTAAAGTAGATTCCTATTTGTGAAGATGTGGAGTGCTCTGAACATTATTCACAAATTAATACAGATGTTCAGATATCTGTTTACATCTTTTGAAGGTGTATGGACTGTCTCTATATGGATGTATAAGGCAAGGAAACCGGTGGATCGTAACCCTGACTGGAAAGATTACTCTTTTCCCTAGAGGCCAAGAGAAATAACTGAAAGTTACAAAGAATTCAACTAGAAATATATTACAGGTCTTATCTCTGTGACATTTTTTTAGACATGCCTCATGTAATTTTTTTGAGCCCTCACTTAAAAATTTCTATAAAAGACCATAATCCATAGGTTTGTGCCAAAGACTTGAGCTTTAGAATTGTGTTTGGGTGCATGATTCTGCTACTAATAGCTTTATGGAAAAAAATGCAGTGTATGGGACTGCATGTTGTGATAATGATGTTTAATTCTCATCTCTGCAATGGACGTTTCAAATGAACATCTTGTGTCTTCTAATGATAGTTCACAAACTGTTGAGATGTTAACTTCTCCGTTTTCTGGAAAGCCTTGGTGCTGTGGTATCAGGCCACTGAGAGATCTCTGCATCTGTGAACCATTCCCAGTCAGACAGGACAATACTTCAACTCCTTTGCTTGTGTGTTAAGTTCAGTTTTAGGAACAATTAGCTGCGAGTTCTTTTTCCTGATCGGGCATGTCAAATCCATATAATTTACATTTTCAAAGATAGCGTTATAAATTGTGAATTTTTCTGTTTCCAGTATTTTCATTTGAAGATAAGTTTTTCAGTATTAATAAGACTTGCATCTACACCAAATATTCCTTCCACACACTTAAAATGGGAGTAGACAATAAGATACGTGGAGGACAAAAAACTGCATGACTTCTTTTTAATGTGATGGTCTCTACTTAGCTCTGTGCAGTTACAGCACTGTTTGGCTAAAACAGCGAAAAAGTGAGCTATCAAGGCTGAAGAAGCAAGTTTACTTTTCTAATATATATATATATTATCCATATTTCAGTTTAGTTAGATTTTTTTCTGTTCTCCTGGACATTAAAAACTAGAATCTTTATTTTAAGTACCTTCTTTTGAGCATTTTAAATTTTCCTGACTAAATTAAAGATATGACTCTTTAGTGAAAAATTATAAGAAAATTATTTTTTGTTATCCATTTAAAAATTGCTCTGAAAACTTTAATATAACCAAGAAGGGATCATTAGTTAGTGTTTTGAACTAATAGGACTTTGTTTCATAGTCATATAATGGAAGCAACTTACATTCTCAATAAAAACCCTGCATATTCATCAGGGATGGCAGCAGTCAGTCTAAGTTATGAGAATGTTTGGGCACAGTCTGGAATGAAGTGGTGAAAACTAAGAGTTGAACTGCTCTCACTGAGAGGGTGAATAATGTTCTTTTTTTATTTTCCCTCAGCATTCTCTATTTACTGTTACCTCTCTCTGCTCTGAACTTTGTGGTTCATTATGGGGCTTCTGGGAAGGCCGCCAGCAAGATGTTCCTGATTGATGGTTCTGAAGCCAAAATTCAGGGGCTCTTACAATATCTTGCCAGCTTTGGCGTTGCTGTCTTCTGGGATTGCTTTCAATTTGTATCATCCTGCAGCAGGCTGTAAACCCGTCTGCTTCCTGCTGTCCAGGAGTTTAATGCAGACCTCAGAGCAGCAGCATGAATAAAAAAAGAGGTACTTGGAGACTGACAGTCAGCAGCAGGGTCCTGGGGGCTTGGACTTCAGGTAGTAACTTCAACATGTCAGTCTGGATTAGGTGTGGGCTAGAGCTGGTTGCCAAATGTAAAATGATTTTGTGTTAGAGGAGAAAGATGGTTTAGTTGTGTGCCTTTAGGATTTCCCAGCAGGAGGAGAAGGTAAATGAAAAGTTTAGCAAGTGAAAATGAAGGCTGTTCTTGTTGACTGCCTTGTAGCTGTAGTACTAGTTAGAAATCATAATGCTCCATGAATGCATTTTCTGTATTCTACAGATAGTTTGCTTTGGAAATGGGGACCTCTGTTTCATTATGTGCATTAAAAAACAAAAGCACGAAGAACTAGAATGCAACAGACCTGGATTCTTTTTAACTTTTCTTGCAGTTTTAAGGTTATGCACATTTAAACTGTTAAACTCTTCTGCAAGAAAGTGGCATGTAAAGTATAATAAACTTGAAAAAGAAATACCATTAAACCTATAGGTCTGTCTCTCCTGTCCAGTTAGCAATTAAAGAACTAACAACACTAACTGGTGCTGGTAAAATGTTGATAAAAGGTTGACCTAAATCTCTTGAATAACCAGCAGGCTTTATTAATTGGATGTGTGGAATGGCAATTGAACAGCAATACTGTCAGCTGAAGGTGAGCTGAAACTGGGTGTGCTCTTATTTCCTCTTTGGGAAAGTGATATGAAACCTGGCAGAGGTTCAGTGTTGGGTATGAGTTGAATAGGTTCTGTTCAGGCATTTTGTTTTCTGTAAGGGTGCTTGTGTGGCATTGCATGGTGTGATTGGGAGGATGATAGTGGCTTTTGAGCAGTGCTCTGAGGTCTTTCACTGGAAACAATCAGAATAAATCTCAACCAATTCATAGTTACTCCTCGGAAGAGACTGGTACTGGCTCCCTAAACCATTGGCTAACTTCAAGTGCAGATCAAAACTTGATCAGAAACACTAAGATTTCTGTTCTTATTAAACTTCCGAGTAAAAGCATGACCAGTGTTATCTTCAGAAACTCCCAGGAACCTGAGCCATGATGTTCCTGCTTTATTTGACAGTATTTCTGAGGACCAGAAGAGTAAAAATACATGTCATCTCTTCTTCCCTCCCCCCATATGAGCTAAAGTTTATCTTTGTGAACATATTTTTCAGTTCCTGATTTTTTCCCCCCCAGAAATGTATGCTATAAGTGCATAAAGCTTTCTGCATTTGTTTTAGTCTACATGTGTTTTGTCATTTTTCTGTAGTGGTAAATGATTGTGAGTAGATTATAAGCATCCTAAACTAACTTGAGCCGTTTCATTCAAGTATTTCATATATTCATATTCTACTCTATTTTTAAAAATCTTTTTATTTCATAGCTACTTACTTTTACCTTCAGATTTTCAGTTTGAATGTTTAAAAAGTAGAAATAGAAAATACACTTAATTTTATCCAATGTACATGCAGAAACCTGAGTTGGTTTTAGGTGTGTTTATATAACCAATTTTCCTTTTGAATTATTTTTTCAAAATGCTTTCTTCAATGAGTTTGTAGCTATCTTGTGATGCCAGTTTGAAATTTATTTTTTTTTACTTCAGTTACAAATATGCACAGTCATTCATATGTCCTACTATGGGCCAGTGGAATGTAAAGTTTGTATTTAAAAGTGAAAAATTCTGACTACTTTTCTTAGCCAGTATGTTTTTCAGAACATATATGTTCAATACCTGTTATAAAGTGTGTAACTGATATTCAGAAATTATTTCCTCAAAAATGTCTTGTTTTCTGCTCATAGGTATCAAGCACAGGCCTCAGAAAAGGTCAGAAAATATTCTCAAAACAGTATAGTTAGTAATTTAAATACAAATTGATACTCCTTCATGATAAATATTAACACTAGTAATATCATAAACCCTCTTGCATCTCATGGGAGAGCAAGATTACTGGGTCAAAAGGATGTGTTTTCTTCCTTACAGGCATTATACCTTATTGAAGGCTTCAGCTGGAGTGAGTCTTGCATATTTATTGACATTTCCTCAAGGAATGCTTTTTTCCTTGAGTCAGTCTACTTACTATGAAAAGTTTGGCACCCACAGTTATTTAGTCAGTATAAAATGTTTGGGAATGTGATTATGAATGTATTTGACAAAAAATTTTCATAATTCTAGTGGAAAAAGTATTTCAATTATCTCGGATTTTGTGCAGCTTTTGGGGAAAGGTGTTCTTGGTCTCAGTATTTTTCCACTACTGTGATATAAAGGGACAATAGGGTATATGGTTAATTTGTTTTTCACCTTCAGTACATGAAGATGTTTGGAGTATTTGTTTTGGTGCTAATGTTTTAGCACATGCAGTTTGCACCGCATTTCCACAGTAAGAGTTAAGAAAGCAATCACAAAATTTATTTGTGCTATAAAGAAGTATTAGTTTTAATTCCTTTTTTCTGCATATAGCACAGTCTAGAAGAGGATCTCATTGGTAGTAAGTCCTGTGCTTTCATGGTGCAGTTAAATATTTGCATTGTAAGTTAAGTGTATTTTAAGTGTGTTGTGGCAATCTACAAGTGTGACTACAGTTCCTGATCCATTGAAGTAGATCTGCTAAGTAACAGAGCCTATTTCTCAACTGCAAATGATATGCTTATCTGTGTTATGTTTAATTTATGTGTAACTTATCCTATTAGATAAGATTTGAGTTGCTGCTGGAAAGTTATACTAGAAAAAGCCAAAAGGGTTCAAGAAGTTGGTATCTTACCCATTCAGTTCGTTTAGACAATATGAACTGCTGAGCTCCCGTGAAAATTGTTACACCAAGACTACAACGGAAATTCTTTCTGAGTGTAATGGTGATGCAGAGCTGTGTGCAGCAGCTGAAAAGTTCCTGCTTTCTAGAGGCTTGCATGGATTTTCTCTGTAAACAAGCATTGTCCAAGATTACTAGCAGGATAAGTAACTCTGTGGTCTTCAGGGTGATCAGAGGTTCTTGAGGCCTTGCAGGGCAGCTGAAGCCTTAGAACATTGAATTTGCAGTCACCTGCAGTAGGATCTGAAGATGGCCAACAAAATTAATGTTGAAATACCTTGCCCATTATTGTCTAGAGCAATATTCCGACTGTTGTTGTTAATTGTAGCTACTGCTTCAAACCTAACATTTGCAACAAAGCAGCATGTGCGTACAAACAAAACCTGTGCCAGCTCATGCACATGCTGACCTGACCCATTACTTACTACAAACAGAACTTCCACTACCAGAACCTCCCCACAGCAACACCATGGAAGCTGTCATCCCATGCACCACCCAAGGGGTGATGAGGAGGTGTCTGCACTAATGGTTACCATCAGCTGGTTTCTTCTCTGGGGATAATTTGGCCAGTGTGGATCTGGGTCTGTACAGGTAGCTTCTTGCTGCTCAGTAGTCAGCAATGCCAGTATCTTCAGAGGAACTCCCTGAACACTGGCCTGCGGCAACCTGTGCATCGCATAGCTTGCTTGATCAGATAATTTTTTGGCAGATTGTGTTGTTAGGCTGCCTTTTTAATCTCTGGACCTCACAGCTCAACTATTAGTTTTGTTTCTCTACAGTCGTCTTAAAGTCACAGTTCAGTCACTTGTCTCAGGCAGTTGAAGTGCCACAGGAAGACTGTGCAAACTCCACCACAAATCTTAGATTTGCATTTAAGAATGGTATCTTGTTCAATTACCAAGAGAGAAGCACTGGTACATATTTTGGATTCCGACAGCTGGTGTGTTTTCAGCCTGTAGTGTAAGATAGAGTTATATGCTACCCAAGGGCCTCCATATGGGAAATGTGAAAGGCTCAGTATTTTCGCTGAGAAGTGGTTGGTGATCCGCAAACCAGAAGGAATTGAAAATGATTGATTGCTGCAAATCTCACCTGTGTGCCATTTACAGTGATAGTTTGAGAGCTGTTGACAGTGTTTCACTAGAAGTTTCCCACCATTTTTGAAGTTGATCTTAAGGAAAGCAGGGATCCAGTTTGGCTATTTTTTTTTTCAATCAAATATTTCATATACACATAGCAAATGTTAGGAAACTAAATGTGTGTGACTTTAAATGAGTTTTTTGATAAATTGTAAGCAGTGTCAAAGGCAGGTATATCCTGGAGGCTTGTTCTTTGTAGTCATGGTCCTACTATAGGTTCAGGATAGGTCTCAGGCTCTTCCATAAATGCAGAGAACCTTGTATCACCAGTTCTGGGTACACAGCTGCTCTATGTGGTTTTATTTGGATGGTCTTTATGCTTTAGCTGTGTTTTTCCTTGGTGCCTCCTGAGCCATAAGCAGATTTTCTTTGCACCTCAGGGAGTAAATAAGTCTCTGGGAACATCCATCGATAGAGTGTATGCTGTGTGCTGCTGCATCTCAGTGCAGGGTGTCTCTGTTACTCTCTGGTCTCTGCCCAACTCCTTGACCTGTGCATTCCAGCCACTTCTCTTCCAAAAACCTTCCTTTTCCTTTCCTGGTATCTCTGTCAGCTGCGGAACCATACATCAATTGAAAACATGAAGGTATCACAATAGAACATCTGGTCCAAGCCCTGACTGTACTTAGAGAAGGATGACTTCTGACTGGCTTGCTCAGGATGGAAACATTCATGTGCCAGACCAGAATATATATTATCCTACTCAAAAATTTGCATGCTTGTCTCTCTCAAAGCAAAAATAAATCGTAATTCACTGATACCTCTCTCACCTGGGATAGAACTCAACCTCCTCTTTCACCACATTTTGAGAAAAAAAGATCTGGGCCATTTGCACTGAACATGAGAGTGCCCACCCATAAAATTGTGTATTGCTGTGGGAGTTGCATGAAGAGTAATACAAATGTTGCTTTGTAATGGAATGATTTGGCTGATGTGGTGTCTTGGTTTTTATAATCTGATATGCCTATTGCATGCTGGGACTGAAGTGGTGTCAAGTGGAAATACAGAGGGAGATAAGGACTGTAGCTAGTTGAGTTAGATATATTGAAATTGTTTCCTAAAACAGCAATATAAATGCAGGCAATTGAGGCTTTACTTAATGAGAAACTTTTTAGCCAGATTAGTCCTGTAAGTGACAGAAACCTCTGTGCCCACACGCTTCTGGGCTGTGTGAGGTTGCAGAAATGGGGTTTCATTTCTTTCTTCAGAATGAAGTTATGACTATAGGTTAATCTTAAACGTGCAAAATTTACGTGTAAGATTTCTGCTTACTTAATAGTGAACGGTATTAAAAGAGCCAGTTTTGCTTTAAATGTGAAAACATGTTATATCTGTAGTTTATTTGTGTATTTGTAGTACTGCTGTCATCTGATATGCATTGACTGAATTACAGTTCTTTTACTGTTTTTCTCCAGCTTTTGAACTGTAACACTTAAAAATCACACAGAAGTTATTACTTTACTCCTGAAACATGCCTTACTGGTTTGCTTTCTCTTTTTAGGTGTCTTGGCTTTTTAATCCAGCAAGAAGTGAAATAACAAGTCTAGATAGTGGAAATATAGACGACATTTTAAGTAAGTACTTCAAATGATTTTTTTTCTTTGTATGTCTGCAGTTACTTAGCTGTATGAATATTGCAGTGATATTAAATGAATATTCATACCCTAGCTTTGAATATATGAATTGCAATTGGCTTAGAAATATTAAATGCCCGTGGTCAGAATTAGCTGTCTGAACTAATGTATTGCAATGAGAATTTGAAGTGTCTTAAAAAAAATAACTGGTATCTTCTTTCCAGAAGAGAATGCTTGATTACATAACCAAAACCAGTCTAGAGGGCATTTTAAAATTCCCTCCAAAAAATAGCAGCAAGTGAAACCCGTGGTGCTGGGCCTTAAGTATCTTGCTTGTTCAGCTCTCCCTTTCCTCAGGTCAAGCATTGTCCTGATTCTAGTGGCTCAAAGAATGGAAATCTGTAAATTAAACACATAAAGATATGTGTTTCTTGTCCGAAACCTTTTCCTCAGAGAAGTATGCAACTTGCCTGTATCTGGTTGTCTTTGCAGGAAGAAGTTATTACATTGTTTCTAATATATCCAGGGGGAAAAAAAAAATCTTTATTGAGGTCTGGGCTAGAATCTGCCTTATGTTATGGGATTGCTTTGTGATACGAGATGTGTCTGTAAATACCTTTTATAGAGTGGAAAATATAAGATAATTTTATACAATGTAATTCACAAAAGGGAGTATATGCCAAGTGTAAGTGCTTCTAAAATTCATCCCATTACTTTCAATAAATACTTTATGCGTTGGAGGTAACTCTAAACTTTTCAGTGCTTGTTATTTACTTATTCACCACTTGCATCCCTTGCTGATAGTGAAAATCTTAACGCCATAATTGTAATCAAACTGTGGTGTTCCCCAGCCTACTCAAGTCGTCGTTACCAGCATGTTGTGTTTTCCAGGCTTTCAGCATCCTAATCTTCACATGTAACTGCTCTGTAACTTTGTCAGTTTTCTGCTTTGTCAGCATTTCTGCTTTATAAAGCTGTGGCTGATGTTCTGTAATTTGAGTATGCATTACATTTTTTTTTCAGTGTCTAGGCCAGAACAGCTACTAAAAATTGATGTAAAGCATGGGTGGTTGTTATATTCTGTAAAGATCAGACTTTATTTTTGGGCAGAAGATCTGTCCTTTTTTTTTTTTTTCTAATTTTTTTTTTTTATATGCAAAAAGGAACACTACCTCATCATATGTATCCCTGTAGTATTGAATTTTTTTTAGTGTCCCTCAGCATGTTTCTTTTTTTGGGGACTGAAAATTTCTTTGCTACTTTTTGCCGTAGTATCCAGGTTATATAAGACAAGTAAGGACAAACCAGAGCAGGTTGCACAGACAGGTTGCCTGTTCATCAGTCTTCTACCCCAAATAGTTGGGATTTCAGCTTTTGACTGGTTTTTAACACTTATTCATAATAGAGCTAGTGCTTAAGAGATACTAGAGTTTAATTTCTGGATGTGAGTGCCTTAATTTTGAATCTAGAAATAATTTTTACTGCATGTGTCGCTTAATTACTTCTTGTGTGTCTTGATATCTTAAGTATTTACATTTTTTTGGTCTTATATATCTACAAAGTCAATAGAACACTTGACCGAAGGCATCTTTCATCTCTTTCCCATTTGTTACAGATTATATTTCAGATAAGATTTACCCTAGCAGTTTTCTAGCAATCAGACTAAGCTCTATGCTGAATAATCTAGAAATATTTGCTTTTGTAGTCTTCTTGCGCATATTTTTATAATCTCAGATAAAAGAACTGATAAGTTTGCCTCACAGTGTGACATTGGGCTTTTTCTTTTTCTTTCTTCTCAGACAATGCAGATGTTGCTTTAGTTAATTTTTATGCTGATTGGTAAGTTACTCAAGTTGGTTAGTTTTTTTTTTTTTTTATGTTTAAACTTCTGTCTTTTGAAAACTGTCATGTTTGGCTATAGTTTTCTAATTGGAAATACAGTAATCTGTTGCTTTCAAACCAGTTCTTCCCTGGGTTTATGTCCCAATTGCTTCTTCTTCTGTGTATGTTTGCTTGAGTCACATTATAATAGGCTATAGTTTTAAAATATTACAACCTTAATTATGATCATTACTTTTAGGAATACAGTAATAACCCCTCAACATAGCACGCTGCCAGTCTGTGATGTAACCTGACTTTTGAGGGAGAACAGATCAGTTTTGCTCATGGAAGTTCTCTGCTTTAAGGGTGGAGAAGAATGAGGGACAAGAAGCCATTGTAACATCTACGTGGTAGCATATACATGCTACACAAGTGTGTAACATACAGCTGGGCTGCCCACAGTCAGGTTTTTTCAGAAGGTGGACTTCAGCTCTCTTGGCATTTTGAGAGCAAGACTTGCTCTTCACTTACATGTTGGCTGTTGCAGACATAACTGCATCCCCAGGCTGTCACTGTTAGGTTTAAGGTGGGTTTCAGTGCAGGCTGGTTTATTGTAAGTCTCCTTGAAATCTCATTCTCACAACTTCTACAGTGCCATTATGCATCTCCAATTTTAAAATCTGCCATATGTTTGGAAGGACAGAATATGAAATAATTTTATTGACATATTAGTAATGGGCTTGTGCACTACTGTTACCCTAAACTCCGTAAAGCCACCAAAGCATCTTTACAATCCTACAGCCTTTTCTGTGGGCAAAAAGAGAGAGTCTGCTTCAAAATCTGACATTACTGGAAGAAGGGACCTGTAGGGTTCTCTTTGTTCTTACTGTTGTAAAAGCAGTCTGCTCAAATTCTGCCAAACTTGAGCAACAATATAATACATAATACTTACGACTTGTATTGTTGACCCCTAGAAAATTACCTGTGATATTTCTGGAAGGTGTTGGTGAATATTTCAATCTCAACAATCTAAGGAACTTCTTTTACTACATTTTTAAAATTACTTTCCCAGGTATAATTCAGGTAGAAAAAAAATGAACAACATACTTGCTGAATAGAATATATTTCCTAAAGGCTTATAATTGATTAGTGGTGTTTCCTAGGGAGATAAAGCATACTGAACTATGTATTCTTTCAGAATCACTTTTTTTTCCACACCTGAATTATTCAAGTTACTTTTGAACTGATTTTTATCCAGTCATTTACTGGGATAATTACAGGTAGATTTAATTTTTCCAATAGCTTTCTTTTCTTTTGCTTTTTCTTTCTTTCTTTTTCCTTCAAAGATTGAAATGTTACAGTAGTCATCAATTAAAATATTTCAAAGTGATGTGTTGAAGTTACAATCTTGCGTTCTATTTACAGGTGCCGCTTCAGCCAAATGCTGCATCCTATTTTTGAGGAAGCTTCTAATGTAATCAAAGAAGAATATCCAGATAAGAATCAAGTGGTGTTTGCTAGAGTAGACTGTGATCAGCATTGTAAGTAAATCTTGATTTAGGTTCTTTGCTGTCCTGCTACTAAGTTACTAATTGTATTGAAAAATATGCTAAATAGCCATGTAAAGTGTAGCTGTACCTGGCCTATCATTTGGCCCAGGGTTGCTTTTATTACATCAGCAAACCTCTTCTTCCAAATTTGTCAGGGCAGTTTCCAATGTTTCTTTCTCATTGCATCCATAAACATTTTTTTTTATTATTATTAATTCAGCCTGTCTCACTTAATGAGAAAAAAAGGCTGGGATTATAAATTGAATTGGCTCACTGAGGTGTCAGAGAAGCACTAGCGCAACAAATGGTGCAGGTCTTCACAACCAAGAAGAGGAAGGGGTAACCTACCACTGTCAGCATGAAGAATATGTTCTGCTCAGGTCTTCTTCCACCTCGGAGTCGTGGTGGGGGTTATAAGTTTCCTGTCACACAGCCAGACAGGGATCAGAGCTTTGCTTTGCTGTTTGTGCACATGCCAGCAAACAGTTGCCTATTTGGGTTGGGTTTTCCCCATGCCGAGATATACATGAAAATGATATGCGAAATCTTATTTTATGCTGGTACTAATCCCTAAAGTTCCTTTAAAATCGCTTAATAAGTAAAATGCAAGGAACATCTGCTGCACATTGAAAGGCAAATGGATAGCACCAGGATTTTTATTACATTTATAGGATCAGCTGTGTTGTTTTATGCTTCTTGGAGAACAGCATTTCTAGGAATAGTTTCGTTACAGTGGCTTGTGATTCCCAAAGAGTATTAACAGCAGAAATTCAGTTTAATCAATACTGATTGTACTATTTGGGCTTTACAAAACTGTTGATTTGTAAGAATAAGCATTACTGGAAATTGGCTCATCTTTTCATGTTGAGATTAATGACAACAAACCTTTATAAAAAGTTCTCACTAAAGACCATAGTAAAATCAGCCTGTGTTGTTGTGTTCTATTGTTAAGGTTTAAATTAACTGCTGAAATCCTTACTTTTATTGCTGTAGCTTTAGTTGCTTGAAAAACTCAGAGTCTGGGCTGCTGGCTGCCCAGTGTTTAGCTGTGAGATGTTCTTGTCTTAGCAGTTACGTAGTTAAGAAAACATTTTTTTGCCTCCCACCCAGTGTTTGAAACACTTTAAAAGTTTGTTGCTTAATCCTTTCATATGCTCTTTGAATTAAGGTAATTGGAGCTTGTTACATAGAGCTGGGAGGAGGAGATGCTACAGAAGATAATGTCATCCTTCTCCTAGGAGTGTGTGTATTGGGTTAAGTAGTAGGAGGCAGCCAGGAGTTTTGGTCTTTCTTTTTATTTCTGGAATACCATTAGTTCTCTGTATTTACTATTTTTGTCCTTAATTTAAGTAGATGAGCATGACTGCTGCTGCAGAAGATATAAAATGTGAGAATTAAAAATAAAATCCTTTAATGACAGGCAATTTACATTGCCTTTTTGAATTAAAATAACGAAACGGTATATGTCATTCCTAGTTTCTAGTATTTATTTGCTGGGTTGCAAACAATGGTACGTTTCATGGCACACAGTTATTGGATATGTCCTCAAGTTTTAGGTATTTTAACTTGGATTTTAAAGTGTGCAATAGCAGCTTTTTAGTAAGAGAGCGGATGCTACTATATTATCAAGGTTGGGCCTGCTGTAGTATTTTGCTGAATGCTGGTGTCAAGATTGTTAGTGGTTTGGAAAGTGGTTTGGGTTTGGAGTTTTTACTCAAGCTTTGCATTTTTGTATGCGTTTACATATTTTAGCAACACTAGAGGGTTTATGTCAATATTTTGGTGTTTTGTTATCCCTGCAGATTTCATACCACTAGTAATTCACTATTAGAGTGATGTTCTAGAGATGGTGGTTTATTTGCATTACAAATGATCTGGTTCTTTTTTGAGGCCAAGACTCTGTAGGGAATCCAAATAGCTGATTTCTGGCCACTCAGAAACAGCTTTCAGAATGGTCACTCAGGCATAGATACTTTCTATTTAATGCACTGTTATTGAAGCACAGTGAAGGGCCCAACAGCTCACACCAGCTTCTGAGGGTAAAGAAAATTAAAGAGAATTATTGATGTACTGCTGAATGTTTGATGCCTAATGACAAAACCATCATGCTGCCTGCTCTTATAGCCAATGTAAAGATGTTTTTCCAGAAAGTGATAGTCCCTTATGTGATAAAATACGAAATATACATATTAACGCTATATTAAGCCTCTATGTATGTTATATTTTACACCAGTTTATAATACTGTGGAGATAATTATACCTGAAATGTGTAAGTAAAGTCACCAGGCTGTGTGTAAGCTGGTGTGGAACATACACTAAAGGTAAATCTCAAGCAGGTAGCTGAAGCAGGTATGCTTTCCTTTTCCAGGACCACATCCTTTTATAACTTAGAAATGTCTGAGTTCTGCTATATTGTGTCTCTTTAAAATCTTTGATGGTTTTGGTATGTTCAGTTTAGTAATTCACCCATCTTAAATATTAAATGCCTCTCATCTAAGTATAATACTTAGTAAAAGTGATCTTCCATATAAAATTACAGAAGATCTTACTGCATAGATATTATAAGGAAGGTTTTGTTTAGTGCTTTGAGGTTTTTTGTTTGTTTGGGGGGTTTTGGGTGGGTTCTTTGCTTGCTTGTGTTTCAGGGTTTTTTTAATCATTTGTGTTAAGCAGCAGTGTTGGAAACTCACTTGGCACAATAGATTTCCTATGTTTCTGTTCACTGTGAGTGAATATTGCAATCTAGAACTCAGGTTTCTCTGGAGGAGAGTTTATATTTTGGACAGTTTCTCTGAATTCAACATTAGGAGCTGTGGTACAGAATTCTTGTAAATTGAAGTGTATATATTTGGAGGGTTTGATTCTCCTGCACCATGATTTCCTTTGGTTTTTGAGTTAAATAAAAAATAGTAGCTAGTTTGAATAGATCTTTGTGCTTGCAAACATAAATGAGCTTCTCATTGATGGTATGTAAGGAGGTGCTTTGCTGGCCAGGCTGTTTAGGGAACTGTTCTTCCATTCAAAATGTGTCCAGGAATAGTATTTCCCTCAGTGTTGTGAGCTGCTGCTCTCTCTGGGTCTGGCTGTTCCTGCAATGTGTGCTCATGTTGCTAATGTTAGTCTGCAGAGATGAGATTGTGTTGCTACTGTGCCTTTGGTAAGTGAAAAACTCAGTGATAGCAAATTTGGAAATTCGTAAAGGAATTGTAAATGAAACTCTAAACGAGCATGAGGATTTCATTGCATTCTTGTCACTTTGCTTGGAAAAAATCAGTCTGAGAGAGTTATCTTTGGATAAAATAAAAAGTGTAAGTGATTTGGAGAGGTTGTTGATAGCACTCCTCAGGAGAGCCATTTTATTAGTCTGTCAGAAAAGGTTACAGGATGCCTACTGATGAGGCCCTGCTTAGAGCAGGCATGGCTGTTGTGAATGCTCCTTTGCAGCAGAAGGTGGTTTAAATTTGCTGTTACCTGAGTTTGATACAGAATATTGATTGCTTTTCTTCTACTTGTTTTGGTCCATCATACAAGTCACCAGCATCACAATCATTGGCGCAGGATGCCTAGTTTAGATGGTTTCCCAAGTTCCTTTCTAGTTCTGCTTCCCATGAGTATTCCCAGGGCTTATGATTTCTTGCAAGTGTCACAAGAGTAGTAGTTTAACTGGGGAGAATTAATGGCGTATTATGAAAGTAAAAAGTACCTACCAAAGACAGATTTCATTTGTCATCTGTAGTGTGCCCTGGTGGGTAGCCTGAGGGACTGCAAAAGGTGTTGATTGATCTCAAGTGAGCGAGCAGAATACTCATTTGGTCATTCCAGCTTCAAATATACAGCGGAAAGAATTTGTTCCTTTTGAGATAGAAGGTATTGCAGAAGGGTAAGGAAGACTTAAGATGATTTGACACACAAAATAAAGATTAGTGTTAGATCCAGAACATTCAAGCTCTCTCTATATGTGCAACTCCTACAACCCATACCTACTAACCACCAACCTACTAACACCAAAGTTAGGAAATGCAGTAGCTTGGGTTTGTGCTAGCTCTTCCTCAGGCAGCATGAAGACACCACCCCCCTCTCCCATAGGAAAAAGGGACACTGAGTATTTTCAGAAGTTATTTTTACAGGGTTTGAGTTTTGAAACTTTGATTTTCTTTCAGATAACTTTTCAGGCTGTTATAGTCCTCTGTTCAACATGTGAATTCTTCAGGTGGTGCCTTATATTATGAGGTAGGCATGTAGGTTAATTATCAGTATTGTTCAAATCTTAGTGGACATGTTTTTTGAGAGCCACTCCTGTAGACTTTAAAATTTAAATATTTGTTTAGTTGTAGTATGAATTATGGCCCAGAAAGATTAGAACAGTGTACTGAGTTAATAGCAGCCCTTGTAAATATTGCTGGTTCTTCAGTGGGAAGGACCTTCTTAGCTACATTGTGGGTGGTAGCCTTCTTCAGTCTGGTGTGTCTGGGTGCAGTTTCCAACACATTCTTCATTGTACATTTTATTTCAGTTTTGTGACAATGGAACTGAGATTCTTGGTGATGTGATCTGGTATCTAGGTAGTTGAACTTTGGATAGTGTGTTGTGGTGTTAACCTAAAATGGTGGAGTCTGAAGCATTCTGGGAAACAAGTCTCTGGCTGTGTGCTTGCTTGAAGCTGTAGCTTGGGTAATGTGTGTACACACCACAAGAAAAGCCTGACACACCCCAAGAAATGGGCTTTGGCATTCCTTTGAATAGAGGAGCACACGATGCTCTGACGATGGAGAAATGGCTGACAGTACAAGGGATATGATAAAGATATGGATCACAAAGGATAGCTTACAAAGCCTGCTTTCTTAGAGGATCTCGCGCAGAAGGTGACATGGGAGACTTAGAAAACATGAATGTAAATGTGAGGCTTCACATAGAAGTTTCTTTCAAAATGAGAGCTGCTCTCTCTTCCCTGTTGTAAGAATGAGCTATGCTCAGGAGAAGTAATACAGTGCATCTGTGAAGAGAACTGAACGACTGTAAGGTATTCCTGTTGGAGCTGGCTGAATGAATAGTGGAAAAAAGTCTGGCCAGTTTGGAAATGGTTGCATGTCAACAGGTAAACGCAAAATGGGGAGGAGAGAATCATCTGAATCCAACAGTTATTGCTGTGCTCGAAGTTTTTGATTTGTAGAAGAAAAAAAGATGATCAAGTATGTCAGTAGCTTCCTATCACAATTAATGTGAAACCATTCTGGTAGCACAAACATTAGATTTGTCATTTAATGATTAATTTAGCAAAATACAAACACAAGGTTGATTCCTTTTAGGTACCTTCATATCTGAAGAAAATAAAAAGTCATAAAGTTGTAGTTGGGAAACTTTTTTTTAGGTAGATTACCCTTGTCTGTTTCAAATACTCTCTTCTCATCAGAAAATGGGCAGCAGAAATGTCTGGAAATATTTTAAAATTTAATTTAGGATTTACTATAACTAATGCAATCTGTGAATGAGTTCAAACAATATTCCATGTATTTGCATTTTGTATTTCCAATTTTAAAAGGAATATAATTTGGTGGTTGCACTGCTTATGCTAACTCTACCTGTATCAAATGCCAGGGCTTAATGAAGCATTTAAGGTTTACTCTATTTGACTTTTGAATTAATTCAAACAATTTTCCATGTACTTGCATTTTATTTTTTGTAAAAAGATGGTTTTCAAATACTTACTTGTGTAGGAGTGTCACTTCTCTGTGTTAGTTCAAATACCAGCATTCGTGGAATCTCAATGTAATTTGTAAAGATCATGCAAGTACTGACTTATGAAATAATGTTTGAATTCAGCTTTGACAGTGGGCATTTATTACCATTAATTTTTTTACACAACTTCAGCCCTTGATGAAGATCCACATCCCTAGGGACTGCAATCTCCATCTTGGAGAATCTTCATGATCCCCCTGAATGTCCGTTCTTCAACCCTTGCATCCTCCTATAGCTGTGGAAATAACCTGAAGGAAAAGTCCATGTTGTGAAACAAAAAAATATGGGTTTTGGTGTTCTCTTGCTGTGCAGTTCTGTAACAGGAAGAGTCTTCAATCTCAATGGGTTTCTGTGAAACCTTGACATGTTGTGCTCCTTGTCCCTTATCAGACCCTGGTCAAGTTTGGATCAGCTCATGTACTGTCAGACCAAAGTCCTCCTATCAGCAGGGGAGAAGGGCAGCAAATGCCTGGATTGCAGATGTTGTTTGTCTTCTACCAAGCAAATATAAAGTGACTCCTCTCGTGCTATACTTGCTACCTTCTTGCAGGCAGCTCTTAGGTACTTTAACTAAAAAGTGGTGGAGTTTAAGGGAAGAAAACATTATTAATCTAATGCTCATTAATGTTGAATATATTGGCATCCTTCCTTGAGAAATTTGTATTAATTTGAAATAAAAGTACTCTTCACTGAGGACATAAAAAGTTTTACCTTAATTTTAACTGTAATTAGTGCATTAAGAAATGCACTTCTGGGATATTTAGGAAACAAGTCAAGGCCTTTCTCTTAGTCAAAACTGATAGGTTGAATTCTGTGTTATTTTATAGTGATGCTAAGCTTTTTAGCAACTGGGCTAAGCTGGTGGAACTTTGAAGTTTACTTGGGAGATGTTAGAGAACATTTTTGTGGAGTAGACCTGGTTTTTATTCCTATGCTATGCACATTTTGTTTTCAGTTCTCAGACTCATCTAAGCTGTGCAACTACTTCAGAGACTGTTTTCAGTAACTAAAGCTGCAAGTAGGATTAGTATTGTTCTAGCAGCAGTGGAAATTACTGATGGTTTCACTGAGAGTTCTCCAGGCAGCATGGAATTCAGACTTCTCCATTCTCTTTAAAAAAGAGTAAGTGTAAGATAGAAAGCAAATGTGCTTTGTGATAAATATGTAACTGAGAGGGGACGTTTTTGTCAGAATGGGTTTGTTCTCACATCGTTCAGTGCTGTGCCACATGTGCTGATGGACCCTATTTGGTTGCCTTCCTGCTATGGGCTAATCCAGGTCACCTGAAGGGTACCCTCTGACTTGTAAGGGGTCGTTGATAAGTAAGGACACGTGTACAGCCCACACTTCCAATGCCTTCCTCTCTCTGTTGGCTAAATGAAACTTCTCTGTCTCCAAAGGATAAATCAGTCTGCTGAATTCACCACCTCTGTCTTTCCTTGAGAGAGAAAAGAAGGGGAAGTGTGGTGGGTGTGGTTGACCTGAATGAGTCTCTTCAGATGGTTAAGTAGCTCAGGGAAGGTGGGCATATTTGGGCGGGATTTAATTGAGTTTAGGTACAGAGGTTTAGGTAAACTGCATCTCACTCTAAGAGAAGATACACAGTTTTCACAGGGTCTGTAAGATTTTATTTGTTTCTAGATTTATTTTCAGAGGAGGAGTGAACAAGGAGAAATAATTAAACAAAGTGAAAGCCAAAGGAAAGTGCTTGTGGAAATCTACCTGGCCTTACATACTTTGTTCCTGTTGTTTGTTTTTATTCTTGCTTTCCTAAGAACCCAAAGTATATTGGGTTACCTTGTTTCTTCAGTTCCTCCTCATAAAATCTTGAAGTTCTTTGCTGAACTTCAGCCACATCTGAAAGGGAGAAGAGCATTCAAAGCTATTAAATACTTAAAAACTTTGATTAAAGCAGTTGCTGAATATTGAAAATGCACAAACCCAATTCCTACACCATAGGAAAGGTTGCTGTAAAAACTCAAGGCAGCTGGATCCTGCTCAGTGTGCCATGAACCACTTGCTGGTTATGAGTAAGCTTCCCCATCAATGTGTAGCTGGGAACTAGCTGCAGTTCCTATTGCAATTTGCTATGTCCCCGTGATTTAGCAAAGTGGAAGAGGGACAAAGGGGCATGTAAAGAGCTGTGGTGGGTTGTGGTGAAGAACCACATTAGTGCCTTAGTACTGGTTGAAGTTAAGGGGGGCAGGGTGCACATGTGTGGGAAACTGGACTTTATAGCTTCTGCTTCGCTTTCTTCTTTGCTGCTCCTCCAATTTTCATGTAAAGCCGTTTGCTGTTTTTGTACTTTTACATTTGTAAGTCTTGTGAATAAATAAATAACTCACCTGTTACATAAAGGTGAAAATAGCTAGTGCTCTTGTGCTAGATGAGTGCAAATACATGTTACTTTGTTGTGTGAAGCTCTGTGTGGTCCAAGCGTAGAAGAAGACGGGACTGTATGTATAGATGTGAATGAAGACCTGTCTTGAAGGGAATGATGATACTGGTTGACCAGAGAGGTGTTTGCCTTAATTTAGAAACCTGGAATTTTGTGTTTATTCAAAACCTGAACATCTCAGAACTGTAACAGCAGTCTTCTGGTCTTCATAGGCTGCAGAAAATACTTAGCACAGGGTTCACATTCTCTAAAATTTTAGACATGACAGTTATATTTCCAGCATTGCAATTGAGATGAAAATCATAGCAAGTTTAAAGGAAAATAAGACATGATTTATTTTATTAAAATTTTCTCAAGTGGGTTAATTAACTGAGATTGGCAAGCTTTGAAGATTCTCATGTTCTTGCTATGCTCTTAAATTTCCCTTCCTATATGTTTGTAGGAATTGTACTAAATGAGTATACATGAGAAAATTGAGTCTTTACTTATCACAGATTTTGGTACTTTTTTTTCTTTATGAAGATCAGTACATGTGAGAAATATAGGTGTGAAGGGTTTTGGTGGTTTTGTTTTTTGTTTGTTTTTTTTTGGGGGGGGGTTTTTTGTTTTTTTTTTTTTTTTGTTGTTGGTTTGGTTTTGTTTTGGGGTTTTTTTGGTCGGGCTTTTTTTGTTTATTTTTTGTTTTTTAGTTTTGTCTTCTTATTGCTTAAAGATGTAGAACTACTGGTTCAGAGATTCCACATACAAGCATACATCTGCATGTGTATGACACTGTGTTCAGTGTATTTCTGTATTTGTAGGGCTTTGGTTTCATTTTCTTAATTTCTTTTTAGCTGATATAGCTCAGAGGTACAGGATAAGCAAATACCCAACTCTGAAACTCTTCCGGAATGGCATGATGATGAAGAGGGAATACAGGGGCCAGAGATCTGTGACAGCAATAGCAGATTACATCAGGCAGCAAAAAAGTAACCCTATTCGGGAGGTCCAGGATTTGGAAGAAATTAGTTCTCTTGATGTAAGTATTTCAGTTTTATTCCTTCTCTGTCTATTTTTCAATGTTGATCTGTGGAACACCATGTATTTGAAGTACATATTTACTTCTTTTTTTTTTTCCATTCAGAAATGTTCAGTACTTTGGTTTTTTTAAAACTGAGTGGAAAACTGGATCATTTGCAGTATTAAAAATCAGTCCAATATGGTCACTTTGAGCTGCATTCACTTCACTACTAAGTTATTTATCTTGCTTTTAAAATTGGAAAAGAATCGTATGCTGTATTTGAAAAGATACTTCTAATATTTCTCACTGAAAAAATACTCACAAGGATTCTTCTGAATATTGAAAAGGCAAAAAAGAAATAATTCCTGCATTTATTGATTGTTAAATGAATAGCATCTCTGTATTTAATATCTGTAGGGAGTAATGACAGTTTTTGATAATTTGATGCAAGTTATAATTAAACTTTTGTTTTTACAGCGCAGCAGAAGAAATATTATTGGGTACTTTGAGCAAAAGGACTCTGATAATTACAGAACCTTTGAAAGAGTAGCGAATATTTTGCATGATGATTGTGTGTTCCTCTCGGCCTTTGGGTAAGTTTTGAAATTTGTTGTTTTCATGACTTCATTATTGAAATTCTGTTAATGAAGTCTACATAATTTAATTGAATGGACTTCTTTAATATTTTCAATGTGGCATAACTGAAGAGACTAAACCTTAATAGATAAATACACTGATGGGATAGAAGGATAAAACTCTTTCTAGTCTTAATGTTTGCTGTGAAATTCAACTTCTATTTTTTGCTTCCTTTTTCTTTTTTCACCATTCTTTGTCAGTATAGTTTAAATGTACCTGAGGAGGTGTGGGTGAGGGATTGGTAGACAGCTGTGTCCCAAAAACTTGTCTTATTAGAGGGAGAGGAGAACAAGTAGGGAAGAGTTTGAAAATGTTTTGAAAAAAAAAAAAAAAAATTCATTAGCTTTGCAGACTGAGTAACTCTTTTTTTGCAATCTCTTAGATTTTTTTTTCTTTAAAATAGGACCATTTGTGAAGGTTTCCTTCATTTTTGTAGGATGGGTTTTTTCCATTCTTTCCTTTTTTTCCCCACTCTTTTTTCTCTCTCTGTAAGGAATGTAGTTGCTTACTCATTTCCTCTTGGTGTTAGGGGAGCAGGCCTTGTTCCAAAATACCTAATTTCTGTTCCTGGGCCTTTTTCTATGTCACTGCACAGTGTAATAGCTTAGAAAGAAAATTGCATTGGTGAGCTACAGGGTGTAAGTCTAGAAGAAAAACCTACAGGAATTTAAATTTCTCCTTGTACAGATTTACAGTGATATTTTAAAATATTCAGTGGAAGAATAGACTGGGAGAGATTCACTTTTTAAGTAGCATAATAAAATTAAAATCTAGATTCTTTCTACAGTGTTTGATGTTCCAGCACTGCCCATTTTGAAGTGATTGGGCATTAATGTGATTGTAGTGGTTTCCAGTCTACCCACAGTTGCAAGATCAGGAGTTTGCACGGGTTATGCTAGATTTTATACTGCACAGAGTTGCCTCAAGAGTTTTTTTAACTGGATGTAGTGGAGAAAGCAGAGAAACTGAGAGGATGTATCAAGGTAGAAAATGTTTCATCTGTTTGAACAAAGCCTGTTGTCAGTCACTGATGCCTCTTCCAATATGTCTCTAAAAATAGTTTGGGGCTGAGGGAGAGTATTTGCAAAGTGCAGGAGTGCACGTGGCTTTCATTTCCTTCGGTTCCCACTTAGGTAATGCAATGGCTGTGTGCAGCCCTGGCCATGACTTGTAAATCTGTGGTGTGTAGGTCTGTCAGTCTTATCCCAGTGAGTGCAATTATCTCAGGTGTTTTCTGATGGGTACCTCCATGCTTATTCTCAGGACAGCCAGTCTGAGTTGCTGTTAGAATTTTAAGTTATTTTTTGCCTGTCATTCAACTTCTCAGTCTTTTCAGAAATAACTTTAAAAAATTATTAGTGGGAGAGCACTACTTTCAACATTCACTCTCCTGTTTTTTGAGTCTGTTCATCTTTGGTTTTCTGTTTGTCAAGCATATAATGAGAAGTAGTTTTCCACCACTCAGTGTTAGCACTTGGTTGTTGGGCACTGTTCTTGAAGTCGTTACTGTGGGAGGTTTATGTTTATTTTTTGTTCAGATATAAGCAATAAGCAGACACAGTGGAATGGATCAGAGTTTGATTATTCGTAACCTGCCCGTGTAAATACAGATTGCCCAGCAAGTTTATCATTATTCTTATCTCCAGATACCCATTCCCTTTCTAGCCTGGAGCTGTTAGTGTTTTGAAGTGCAGCCTTCCCAACAGCAACCTTGGGAGCAAAATGTTTTCATCTCTCAGTAGCTGAGGCTCTTCAGCTTCCTAAAGCATCATATGTGGAAAGACTTCCAAGGGAGATGCTGGCTACAGATCAGTGCTTTTTATTCAGATTATATATAGCAAAATTCTTCATGGGGAGCTGGCATTGATCAGTTGAACTCTTCTGACTGAGCATCCTAACAGCCCCTGGAAGGGACTTTTGGTTTTGCTATGCACAGAGTTCAACAGCTACATGGTTTGGGGAGGTTACATGAGTGGTCATGTTCAAATTCCTCTTAAGCTAAAATAAAACAATCAATTTGACAGGAGAAAAACAGTTGCTTGACTAACTTCTGTCAAGGCAGAACTGTCCTGTTATGCCAAAATTACTCTGGCTCTAGGTAGTTGTAAGAGCTTATTTTAAAACTCTGTTAATAGTACTTAGTTGCAGATGATCTTGATGCTTAAAAATGTTCTTAAATCAACTAGTCCTTACAGTTCTGTGAAGATCTGAAGTGGCCGCAGAACAGGATTAATGAAAGAAGACTTGTAAGCAGGAGGAGATAGATGAAGAATATGATGAAAACATTGTTAGAGGTAGATTTTAGAAGTAGAGAGGAATGAATCTGAAATGTTTGTGAACATGGAAGAGAATGTTCAACAGGGAAAAAAAAGCCAAAAATACTTTTATCTTAAAAGGCTATGATGAACTGTAAGTAATTAATGGAAGAAAGTGATAAGTCTAGGAACTGTTTTTATTTTACATTAGCAAATAAATATGGCAGGGGAGGGTGGGGGGGGTTGTGTGCTTTCCAGAGAATCACCTTGTACATTGCTGCTTCAAAAAATGACAAATTGCAAACTGAAGTGTTTCCATTTTAGTAGTTTTAAAAAGGTGTATCTTCAGGCATTTAGGATTTTCACATCATGTCCCCACTTTATTTGCGTTATCTGAAAAAAAAGTCAGTCATAGCTGCAGCTACTGGAGTGGAAGAACACAGAAAAGGACATTTTGGGTTCTACCACAGGGTTACCCTAGAGCGTATATTTCATTATAGATTATCATCATCTTAGCAAGCAGTGATTGGGCAGGTGGCTTCTATGGCTTCACTTTCTTATTCCATGAAGGCTTATTTGGGATGCAGGTGGTTTACCTCAGTGATATTGTCACTAGGAAGCCTCATTTCACGTTATGGGGAGAGTCATGTTGGGAACACAAAAATGCATTTTAAAATACACATCTCTAAACTGATACAAATGCTGGTGGTGTAACATGCTCTGCAAGGCACCTTTTATATGTGATAAAATGATAATTGGATCAAAAGAAATCAATAAAACATAGGTACTTTGAGTTAAGCCTTATGATGTCTGTATTTTTCTTGGCACTCTAAATTGTTCAGACCCCTGGAAGATGTAGTTCATCTTGCAGTGAGGTAAATTTAGATAATTTGACTTCTCTTTTTTTTCTGTCTCCTCCATTGGATGCACAACGGTTCCAACTTGCTTGAATAAGAGATGATAATTTTGGGGTACAAACTAGCAGCTTTCAGGGCACTTTGCTGTGATTTGGGGTAAAATATTCTAAAGGCAAGGGAACTTACTAAGGTGAGGTAGCAAGCTGAATAGCAAGGAGGAACTGTATGTCTTAGAGGTACACGCCTGCTGTATCATCAGTGGCCAGAAACTGCGTGCTGTGTCGTCTCTCTAGACCTGAGGGTAAAATGGACAGCGGGGGCTCACTTGCCATCCATTTTCTCATTGCTTGTGCCGATAGAACACCTCAAAGGCCCTCTTTATCAGGGTAGATAAGATGTAAATTCTTAGTGTAAGCAGTGGAACAGGAAGAGTAAATGCAAACAAGAATCCACATTTCTCTTTTGCTTCCGTAAGATATTTTTTTTTAGTTCTGTGATGGTCTCTTACCCAAAATTGTCCTGGCATTTATCACTTGGCACTTTGATGCCTTTAGTCCAGACTTCTGATCTAAGGGATGCATCTTCCTGACTCCCTTAATGCCCTGTTATCCAGGCAGGCCAAGTTTCTATGGAGTCACTTCACAGTTTACTTTAAAAATTAAGGATTTTAATTCTCGAATTGTGAAGGGAAAAAAAGAAAAAGAAGTAAAGAAAGGATAGCAAATTAAAATATGAATTTTGGTATCTCAGTTATTTTATTTGTCTGTACCAAGACATGCTTACTCGTTGGTTTGTTGTAGGGCTATTTCAAAAGCAGAGAGATTTAGCGGAGACAATGTAATCTACAAGCCACCAGGGGTAAGTGTAACTATGTATTTTATTTTGATTTTTGTGATTACATGTGAATACAAACAAATGGAGACTGTATTCAGATCATTCAGTATGTTACTGCATCTCAAAACTTAATTTTATTGCATCACTACGTAGTGTGAGAAATAGGATCACAGAAATTAGTGTTTCTGAGTCATTAAAAAAGATGAGTCTCACATGTTACCAGTTAATGCACATAACCTAAACCTATCATTTGAAATGTCCATGTCCAAAAAAATTAATCTTTTTTTTTTTCTGAGAAACACAGTCAACACATTATGTGGGTAGATACTGTGTGTTCTACAGAACTCTTAAAAATCTGTGAAGCTGGTACACTTCATGTTTTTCAAAATGAGTGACAATTACTGTGTATTTTTCTGACTATTACTTGACTGTCTTGTGTGCCTTAGTCCACAAGGGTTAAGAGCTCTTCTCTTACTTTTTTTTTTAATTAACTGGGTTAACAAACTCTCATAAACATAGTTTTACTGGAGGAAAAATTCAGTACAGAAGAAAATCTGCAAGAATTGCACTATAGAGACATACTATCTAAAAATCATTTCCTTTCTCAAATTTACTGTATGAAAGAGCTGCTTACAAAAGAGGAAATAGATGCAAATAGACCTGAGGAGGAAGGGAGTTTCAAAGCATTTTTATTTTTTTCCAGCAACAGAATTTATTAGGTTACCTAATTTATATGGCATTTCTGAATTAAGGTGTGCTTAATCATGGCCACAGCTTGCGAAGTCATGCTTCACTTCATGTTAACCAAAATTGTAATTAAATTAAAGGATGCTAGCACTGAATTACAAGTTAAAACTACTAGCAAATAAAGGAAAATTATTATTTATTCATATCTCTTTGGCAAACCAAATGTAAAATACCAGTTTCAAGTCCTGTAGGACATCAGGAGAGGTTTTGATGAGTCTTTGTAACTATCAGCATGAAGCAGCTCACTATCTGCATTTAGTTTAGGTCTGGAGATATTATTTCGCAGCCTAGCAGAAATCTAAATAGCCTTTACTTGAAGCATCCTTAATTTAGAAACAAAGTATCTCCCATTCTTTGTAAGTTGTCTTAAAAAATGGAGTTGACTGCATAAATTATCATATGTAATATTTATTTTCCATTTGTACTTTTATCACATAGTTAATAGAAATCTTGCATGCACAAGGTTGAATATTGGTATAAGATTTGTTTTAAATATTTATATGAATATTGTTATTTTTATGTTGAGTAGGTAATCTTTGTAGGTAGCAATATTATTTTTACTGTTTCTCATCCTACTGTATTTTTCTTTTCAACAGGAAAATGCTCCAGATATGGTGTATTTAGGCTCACTAACCAATTTTGATTTGATTTATGCATGGACACAAGATAAATGTGTACCACTAGTTAGAGAAATCACATTTGAAAATGGGGAGGTAAGAATTTTTTCTACTATTCTACATTTGGGTTTCTTTCTCAAAACCAAAATGTCTCTTTCAAGGTTCCTAATCCACATCAAAGCACTTTGTGTGTTTTGTTTTAGGCAGAAAATGGCTGTCAGATAATGTCTTTTCGTTCTTTAGGAGCTTTTTGGTTACTCTTGAAATTCACAGGAGGCAGGTGTGTAGTAGTTTCATATGCTACCAAAGTAAGAAGTTATAATTACAGAACTGTTAAGGTTGGAAAAGACCTCTAAGATCATCGAGTCCAGCAGCTAACCCAGCACCACTGTGCTCAGCACTAAACCATGGCTCCAGGTGCCACATCCACGTGGTTTTTTGAGCTCTTCCAGGGATGGTGATTCTACCACTTCCCTGAGCAGCCTGTTCCAGTGCTTCACAACCCTTTCAGTGAAGAAATTTTTCCCAATATCCAGTCTAAACTTCCCCTTCTGCAACTTGAGGCCATTTCCTCTTCTCCTGTCACTTATTACCTGGGAGAAGAGGCCGACCCCCACCTGGCTACGGCCTCCTTTCAGGCAGTTGTAGAGAGTGATAAGGTCTCCCCCGAGCCTCCTTTTCCACAGGCTAAACATCCCCAGCTCCCTTCCATTGATGTTAATGTTACTGGTAGAAAAGTATTACTGTATTAACCACTTCCAAAGCATTACCTAATAAATAAGAACATTAAATGGTGGCCAACCATGGAACTGGCCGTCTTCTGGGAATAGTAATGAAAACTACGTGGGGTTTTTATTTTCAATCTGTGTTAAAGCACTGGTACCTTAATCTTTTTAGTTTCATGTGTTGTTTCCCATGCTTTTCTTCCTTTGGCTGTAATTTGTCAGGTGGAATTTGGGAGTTTGCTTTTAAACATCTCTTTCTTCTCATTATCATTATTTCTTTCAATGCATTTTTGGGGGTTTTTTGTAACTTAGTCT
Source organism: Corvus kubaryi (assembly GCF_017639235.1). Lineage (NCBI taxonomy): Eukaryota > Metazoa > Chordata > Aves > Passeriformes > Corvidae > Corvus > Corvus kubaryi. Next base: position 20,872,308 of record NW_024582056.1, read on the forward strand.
TTTGTCCATTTCCAACTCCATATTTTCTTTTGTTTTTTGTAAAATAAACAACAGGAAAAAAGTCCTTAGAAAATTATCAAGTCAAAATGAGTATTTGTACATAGGCACAGAATCTGCTAGAAAAGCTGCCAAGGTTTGTCACAAATTACAGTACGTTGTCAGTACTGGATGAGAAACCAGAGAATCAGTCATGTGCTCCATTCACAGTTTGTACACTTGATTCTTTTTATGCAGAATCTGCAGTGCATCTAACACCGCTGTTCTAGGCACATGCAGCACTTCAGGTTTCGTGGCAGAGGGAGGGACAGGGTGGTTTTACTTAAGCCATTTTTGTTGGCTGTTTTCTCTCAATCCCACCAACTTCTATTGGAAAGTTCTGATAGTTAACAAATCTTAATTCTTCATTTGCAACTCAATATGTAAAAGATGCCACATGTTAACATCTTCAGAAGTGTGTGGTAGATTTTCAGTGTACTTTTCTTGTGGTGAAACTCGATTCTGAGCCTTAGAAGCCAAGTTTCATCACTGTCAGCTTGTACCACATTCTGTTGTGGTTTCTCTGGTTGTTCCCTTAACCCTTGATTCCTGTTTGCTTAGGCAGATAGTCACAATTGCACAATGTGACTTTTTGCTTGGCAAAGTTTGTTTAAAAATTTCAGTGTTGCTGGTACCCAAACAAATTTAAACATGCCAAAATTGAGATATTTCTGCATGCTGGGATTGTGTAGTTATTTAAATGGGCTCTTATACTGCACAATATTACAGGATAAAAACATGAAGTGCTGTGACTGTTAATCTGTGTTTATGGCACTGGAATACACCTTAAACACACAGTAATTGAACTCTGAAGCAAAGTCCCCTGCTTCAGGAGACTGCCCATTTGAGACAGTTCCTGTGCTTGACAGGCAAAGGCTGTTGGGATCAGGATACCATCCAGAAGAAATCCCTGTTTACCCTGTAATCAAGCTGTGTAGTTCTCTGTTAATTGAATGCCATGAACCTGTGTGGTGTAATGGTGGTGCTGAACCGTGAGGTTTTCAACCAGTAAGAAGTTTCTCAAAGGCACAAAGAAGTGACGTGGGGAGCTGAGATCTAAGGGAAAGTCTTTTGATATTCTTAGTGCCAAACAACTCAGTAGCTTTTGAGGGAGCTTCCACTTGTCCTGCCAGGTCAGTGAGACGTGATATGAAAGCTGGAATAGCAAAGGAAGCAAAGGGAGGTACTTTATAGAAGGGCTAAAATCAGCAAGGTTCACACCAGCTGTTCTTACAGCCTGTTTGGAGGTTAATTGATCTCATGAATGTAACTTGCTGAGGTTGCCATTTTAGCTGCTTGCAAGCAAGGCCTTAGAGCCAGAACACCAAGCTCTCTTTAGGAGCTCTCCCTCTGGAAATGTACCTGCTGAAGTGAGTGGGGAAGCGGAACCGTAACTGCAGTGGTACAAAACAGACTTTTTCCCATCCTGTAGTAGGAGAGGAGGCTGAGACCCAGCTGAATTTGTGTGTGTAAATATGAGAATGAGCAAATATGATTAGTTGTTGTTTTAGGGATGGATTGGAAAGCTTGGATTTCAAAAGCACTGAAGTTACGAGGATCTTTGCAATCTTCTCTTTAAAAGACCAAGCTTCAACTTACCTGATGGACTTGGTTGAAGGGAGAACAAGAGCCATTTCATCTGCCCTGTGTAACTGGCTGCCTACTGATAGGGAAAGTCTTTCCTTCAACTTACTGCAAATTGAAGATACCTGAAGAAACGCTTCTGTTTGGTAGCAGAACAAGCTACTGCTATCTTTCTCAAAAAGCACAGTTTTTATGCTGATGTAGGCTAGAATCAAAGCAATAGCAGCATTTGCTTGTTATACCAGTTGTGCAAATGAAAGATAGACAACTGTAGGTATTTCTTAGATGATAAATTATTACTTCTTCAATCAGGCTGTAGTGAGTTGAGCTGACAAAAATCACTTCTGGAGCAAGCAAGTGCACATTGAGTAAAAGAAAAATTCTGAATAAATTATTCAAGGCAATCCTGTATTTATCTGTCCCTGGGCAGAGATCTTTAAAAGGCATTGGGTTGCAAGAACGCATTCATATGAGGAACTAAAGTTTGCCTGTCCAACAAGGGATGACCAATCAGGACACAGTTACTGGCAGAAGAGCAGTACTTGATCATAACTGCTCTGGCTGTGTCATTAGCTTCTGCTTTTTTCTTTTTTGGTGGGGAGGGGATAGAGTTATTCAAAGATACTTGTTGTGTTATGCTAAGAAAACACCAATTTGCTATGTGAATAAGCTAGAATTGGGTCTAGAATACACCCTCAGCCTTTCATAGCATTTAACACCATGGTGCTCAGGCCTTATTGTGGTTGCTCTGTTTCCTCAGAATCAGGTTATTTCTTTTGACCAAGTATTCCAGTGCAAGTGTATCCCTTCCCAAAATGCTGATAATGCCCTGCTCTCATCCTTTATCTGTTGTATATGATAAGAGGAAGGGCAAACATGGTTAACTGTATCACTCATCTATCTCAGAGGGTCAGCAGTTAACATCTTTAGTCTTGTTCTTTTGTCCGTTTTTAAAGTAGAGATCTCACTAAATTTGAAAATTGTTGGAATCGCTTGCTTTGGTGCCCTTAAGAAATGGAAGAAATGAGTTTGTCCTTTGTTTCCTGTGCAGGAACTGACAGAAGAAGGCCTTCCTTTTCTCATACTTTTCCACATGAAAGATGATTTGGGGAGTTTAGAGAAATTCCAACAGGAGGTTGCACGGCAGTTAATAGGTGAAAAAGGTTTGTAATATTTCCCACTACTACTTGGTTTTACTGGTATAATTTTTTTCAGACAACTCAGTGGAGTGGAAGCAAAGGCCAAACAGAATTTGTAGCTTTAAAGCTTTTGAGACTGAAGGGCTTTATGCATTTTTGACAGTGAGGACCAACTCCTCTGGAAATTATTAAAATAGATGCACAATTTATTAGTAAGTAACTTTCAGAAATCCTTCTTGTCTAAATGATTTAATGTGTTTTGCGAGGGCATTGAACAAAGCTTCAGTTTGTAATATGGAAAAAAAAAACCACTTTAAGAAAATCTATTATTTTGGTGGTGGTATTTATTTAGACCTATTTTCAGGTTTTGTATATTGTATCTATCTCATATCTTCACCTTTGTAATACTTACGAAAGTGGTTTCAAGTGGGTTTCAAGATGATACTAATAAAAAAATCCTAACATGGTTTTTTGTCTGTTCACAATGTTAAGGTACAATAAACTTCCTCCACGCTGACTGTGACAAATTCAGACATCCACTCCTCCACATTCAGAAGACTCCAGCAGACTGCCCTGTCATTGCCATTGATAGCTTCAGGCACATGTATGTCTTTCCAGACTTCAGTGACTTGTCGTAAGTATTTTTCTTGGTGCATTTTAATTTGAGAATGACAAATGAAAATGCTCATACTTGAATCAGTACTGTGGTAGGAAGATGAGTAAATCTGGGATAGGTAAGGCTGCCTCTGTGTGATTTAGTGTCAGAGCCTTAAAGCAGGATGAGCTGGTGTGAATTCACTGTTTAAATGGAGCTGTATTACTTTATGCAAGAAAAGAATCTTGTTTGAAGTTCTTAGATGCTGCTCTTCTTTTCTTTCAAAGTTTCGCTATTTTCCATCATAGTTAGGCATTTGGAGCCTGGCATGGTGTTTTTTAGTAGTGATCTAGATATCTCAACTTTAAAAGATTAAAAATACTACATGGAATGTGAAGTACTGTGTTTTTCAGGGATTAATGTAAAATGCAGCATGTAAGAATGCCCAGCCCGCTGGTTTGGTTTTTCCTGCAGTGCAATTCTAGCCTTCCTGAATTAGTCTACACCTAGAAAGCTGGCAAAGAAATGGTTGTGTGGATTTGTGAAATTTTCCACGTGCAACTTGGAAAATGGCCAATCACAGGCATGTTTATCTGGATAAAATACGTGCCAGCAAAGTACCAGGGTGCTTAGGTGAAATACTGCTGTGGTAACCCTCGTTACCTCAGCCTGACTCCTTATGCCGCACTGCCTAGGAAGCAGATGTTCTGTCTTCCATGGATCACTCGAGGAATGCGTAAATGTTCTCTTCAGGGGCTTTCAGCCTGAGACAAGCTCTCTGTCTTCTGGCTGGGTGGTAAACTCCAGTTTCTGTCTCAAAGGAAGCAGCTGCACATACATGACCTGCTAACTCCTGGTTAGATGTCTAGGCTGGGTATGGCATTTTTGTCAAAACCAAGGATTCAAAGCTCGGACTTAGCGTGCAATGTGAATGTAATATCATGTCTGATTTTGCTATGCCAGGAGACATTTTTCTATCTGAGATGTTGACATTTGGGAGGAGAGTTCAAACTTAGCTTCTTTCTGTAATTCTCCACAGGCTTATTTCTAAAATATTGTCTCTGTTTGATGCATCTTGAATAGTGCTTTTCAAATATCTGAAGCTGTGTATGTTGAAATTCTTGATAGTGACTATTTTTCTCCCTGGGTTCCTGTTTCTTTGGAAGATTGTATTCATTGCACACCCCAGCAAAAAAAATAGCAGGATAGTTGCATTTTAAAACCACTCTTTTTATTGTCACTTTTTAAACAGCCCTAAAACAAATTAACATCTCGTATAGAGGTAGTAGAGATGTTTAGTTTAGACTTGCATGTTACATTTCTTACATGTTCTGTTTCTGTGAAACACTGTCAGAATAATGAGAGCTACTTGCTTGATGTGTACCAGTTGTCACTTACAAATGAAGCTGAAAGAGAGATGTCAGGATTGTAGACAGTTGCCTAATGATAAATAATTACTCAACCTTCCTCTAGGAGGTTGAGCTGATATATAGAAATAGCAAAACACAGTTTGGGAACAAGAAGAGCTTGGAGCTCCTGGGGTGATATTCTTTTGTGTGTGTATGTGGTTTGGATGTTTGGTTTGGTTGTTTTTGTTGTTTCTTGGGTCACTTCGTGTGGTGGTTTTATTTTGTAATAATAGGTAAACTCTTAATTCTGAGACTTTCATCTACCACTTTAGTAACCTTCTGGACTCTTTTACAAACTGGCCCCGGGGCTGTCTCTTGTAACCTCAGTGCTGCCACCAGCCAATAGGGTTTGGATATGGCACTTTCCGAGCTTGCCCACCAGAAAATTTCCTCTCTCTTTAGGGAGTTCGTTGTCTTTTTTGGAGAATAGGCACTTGGCAGGCAAGTGAGACCATCACTCACTCTTTTATCCTCATCCTTTGGCTACCTGGCCCTATTCATCCTGCTGTTCCAGGCTGGAAATGATAGCAGGGAGTGCCCCACTGCTGGGTTGTAGCTTCTCAGAGAGAACAGGCTGAGCAACACGAGGCTGCAGGCACCAGGTGCCCTTGCTGCATTAGGAGAGGAGAATGTCTCCAGCAATGTGTCTGACCTAGAACAGGGCAAGAGCGCCAGGAAAAGCAGGGAGCAGTAAGTCTGCTGTCCCTATTACCAGGCTGGAATGCAGCCCCTTTTCTCCATTGGTACTAATTCATGATCTCATCTGGGATGGGAAGAGGCCCCTTGAAATATTAACCACTGTAATACTGATCGGTTACAGACACTGCTGTAATGACACCCCGCTCAATATTTGCTGCATTTTATCCATACAGTTTTCTGATGATCTGAAATATTGCTGATAGTTTGTTTGACCATGCTTTCTTCCTCTTTCCTAAATGTAATAATTAGCTTGATGAAACCTATCTCCATTAATACATTACCTTTAGATTTCATGCACAGTGCTCACACTATAGTTTTTTATCTCATCTTTAATACTTACTATAGTGATTAACTCTTCACTTCGAGATTTTTAGTCAATTTGACATTTCACAAATAAAACTGGATGCTGTTGTTTAGCACGTTTGCTGTGGGTGACAGTAGATGATCTCAGATTAGATTTACATTGATATCCTCTTAGTGCTTATCTGTGGTGTGTGTGCAGTTGCTGAGGCAGTAGAGAGCCTTTCAAAGATGTTTTGTCAATACTGCTCCCCAAGTGTCATTTGTATCTGTAAACTGTGCATTTGGAACCTGCTGTTCCCTCTTACATTACAGTTAGTGGGGAGCTGAAGGGAGTTCACAATGAAGTTATTGGCTGGTACAGCTCTGTGGGAGTTATTGAAAAGATGAAATACTTGCTGTGTTCTCAAGAGACAGTGGAAAGAAAAAGAACCTGGTGGGGTATCTTAGCAAACCATGTGGCTTCCTGTCCTTTATTAATCACCTAAAAGTAGGCATAGTGTGCTAGATAAATAGAAGTTGGCTACTCTACGCAGTGCACTTTAAATCTCCTGTGTTTGGACTGGACTTGTAATAAACATGTGGATGTTTCTGTTGAATTTGTTCCAGAGTTCCAGGTAAACTGAAGCAATTTGTACTAGACTTGCATTCTGGAAAATTGCATAGAGAGTTTCATCATGGCCCTGATCCAACTGATGTAGCACCTGGTCAGGTAAGGTTACAACAAACATTTCTTTTGGCTGTTTATTATTATTTTTATTATTATTATTACCTCTTTATTACTCCTTGTCAGAGCTGTACCTTCTAATATGTTTGTACTTTTAACTTCTGTCTTTTGAAAATCTGTTAACAGAAGCATAACATTGCCACTTTAGTTTGGCTCCTCAACCTTCTTTGGATAAAGGCAGGGAGAGCATTACGGGAAGTATGGTACCTATTTGCCTTGAATAAGGGAAGAGTATAAAAATATTTATTTTCTCCACTGAAACAGGAGATCTTGGGCTGGATGACTTGTGACTTCATAGAGCTGCTCTTGGGTTCTCCTGTGACTTCAGTGCAAAAGCTGATAATCCATCATAGCTGCATTATTTCCCATACAACACACTACTAGAGGGTGCTTCTAAGGGGAAAGAACAATTGATTGAATGTTTTATATATTTAGCAATGCAAGCAGAAGGCAAATTATTAGAGCATCAAGAAAGGATGGGTAAGCAGTAATAGGCCTTATTGCTTTTGCTAATGTGGTTGGCAAACAGCATTAGCAGTGCTCACAGGCTGCACTTGTCAGTTTGATTTCCTCATGGTTCTGCTCAAAGGTTGTCATGTTGTGTAATTACATGCCTGGAAGTCACTTCTGGGATCTCTTCAGGAACACAACTACTAGATCCTTCTCCAGACAAAAGTCAGAAGCACCTCAGTGTCAGAAAAGAAAGGATATGACCAGCACAATTCCCTCTGCTCATCCCAGTCTTCCAATGGTGTCTTGATCAGCCTTGTATCTTCTTGATACACCACTCGCTCACATGCTTGGGGTCCACTGAAAAGTGCAAATGTAACTGTCAGGGAACATTTTCACTACCTTTGGGCACCCTCCAAAGAAAACCGTTTTTAAACACTTCTTTCAAGTTATACATTGTGTTGTCTACGGCTCAAAGGGCCACTTTGGTCCCAGAGGAGCCCTGGTGCCCTTGTGTTGGGGAGCCTTGGGCCATTCCATGTCTGAGGGACAGAAACTATAGCTACAGGCTCCTTTTCCTGCTCATTTGTGGGATGTGGTAAGGATGGCACTGCTCTAAGTCGATTGAGTACAGCCTCCTGTTGCCCTGCTCAAAAGATTTAAAAGTGTGAAAGCTCTGGAGGGCTTGCCTTGGCCAGGAGAATGACTGCTTTTCAATGTTGTCATGACTGGCTCTGAAAACACGTGGGCTGAATTGTCTCAGCAGTAATTCATTTGACTAGGAGTTCCCTGTGTTTCTCAGAAATTCATTGAGCAACCAGAATTCAGGTCATCAGGAGGGGCAGAAATAAGGGCCGGAGACTGAGGCATAGGCCAGGCACTTGCCCTGAGGAGGAGGCTTGGCCAGGGAAGGAGGAAGCCTGTGGAGTCCCTGGATCCTGCTGCCTGCCCATCTGGGCCCAGGCCCAGGACCCAAAGCTGCAGGCTTGCTCTTGCCTCATTTCTGCCTTGAGAAATGCACATAAAACCTGGGATGTTTATGTTCCCATCTCTCTATGGCATCCTGCCATCTTGTGGAAGATGTGCATGCAATGGAAATAAATACTGGCCTTAACTGAACTGGAGGCTGCTGTCGTGGGTCACCTACGCCCCTTGAACTGCATGTGGTTTTGTATGGGGTGTTTTCTTTTAGTTTCCGTGGAAAAGTAATTCTAAAATACTTTTGCAGTGATGTCACTTTTGCCCTGGTCTATCTCATAGAACACGTACACATAAAACTAGAATACCCCCAAAGCAAGTGGTAGATTCAAGCAAATACACAGTGGGGTACATCTGAAATACTTCTGTGTGACTTGCACCAAAACTCACGTGATGGAAACTCATGTGATGGCCGTTACCTTTGAGATGTTACAACAAAAGGAATATCCTTACTGGGGGCTTAATTAATGTGTGTGTGTTGTGTGTGTTCCACCTACTTGGGACTCAGAACACGCCTTCCAAAAAAACCCCAAACTCAATTTGTGAGAATGCTGGACATTTGTGCACTCCCATAATGCTAGAAATTCATTTCATGGAGATAAATGATTATTAGTTTGACAGTTTTACTCTTTGTTCTGTTTTTCAGCCAATTCAGGATTTAGCAAGCAGCCCACCAGAGAGCTCATTCCAGAAACTGGCACCCAGTGAACATAGGTACACCTTATTGAGGGAAAAAGATGAACTTTAAAAAACTTGAAATAATCTTGCAAGCCTTTCAGACAGCAGCATTGACTTCTGTGTGGTGGAAATAGTAAACCTATATTTTCATAATTCTATGTGTATTTTTATTTTGAATAAACTGAAAAATAATTTTTTTCTCCCCAGGCTTGTAAATACATTTGTTTGGTGGGTCATTCTGTACAGCATCTTTCAAACAGTACATTCTTAATGCTATAGTAAAATATCAGAGACCCATCCAGACTCTTGATCTAACTCTGTAAAACTTTTATAATCCAAATGAAGGTATCCTTGCCAGAGACATGCTGTTAACTTGCACTATCCCATTAAATAGGACTTTTGGGTTGTTTCTGTGTAACCTTGGTAGTATGTGCTTTTTCTTCTTCTGTGAACAGCTTTCCTGGTAATCTATTTCTTTGTCACATTTTTCTCCAACTTAAGAGGGTCTTCTATTCTGGATACTTGGGAGGGGAATAAATTAAAGTTTTACAGAATCTCGTGTGGTGCTTTACTGGCTGTAAATGTGTAAGCAATTAAACAATCCTGAACATTAAAACAGCAAGTAAGGAGAGGAAAAGTTCTGATGATAATGGCTGTATTTGGAATCAAGGGGCTGTACTGACCTGCTCCGATTTCCCGGAACTAAGATTGTTATGCTGCCCACGTGGTTGTGGTAAAAGAAAGGAATGTTAAAAACCCAAAAAAGAACAAAACTAGGACTAGACTGGTATCTGAGTTTGTCAGTCCTAAATTTATATCCATATGTATGTTACCATTAGTCTCGGGGGTTTTTTGGTTTTATTTTTCCTTCTGAGTCCCTGTCTTCCTGGCAGACACTGTTCAACCAACCATTGCAAATTTTCTGTTACTCTCTTTGCCTGGTTTGTGCCTTACTTATCGTGTAGTTTTTGAATTCTGCTCTGAAGAAGGAATTACCACTTTCCTTGTGGTCTTTCTGTTCTGCATGACACCAGAATATAGGCTCTTCTCAATGAGCCTTCGAGCTGCTGCCTGAGGTGAACATATGGAAACTGTTAGATGGCAGAATATCTGTTGATTTGTGCTACACTGCTGGAGATTAGTACTGGATTTGTACAGTGCACTTACTGCACAGACTGTAGGTCTGTGAGTTGGGCCCCAGGGTTCAGTGTCCTTGGAAGCAAGTGTGTTCTCTGGCCAGGTGGAACACTGGGTTCGGGTTTACTTAAGAAAGTGCCCCAACCTGTGCAGTCACTGCTCAGGACCTTTTTGCCTCCCAGCTCAATGCCACTGGCTCAGTTATTGACAGAAGGCTTCCATGGTCCTGTGCAGCTGTGGCAAAAGTTGATCCCAGGACAGGCTCCTGACTCAACCCTCTGCAGCACCAGGCACAGCAGATTTCTAGGGAGCATTTCTGAGGGCAGAGTTGCTGATACCTACACTAAGCTACAGCTGACTAAGCAGCTGCCAAGTTGGGAGCTGAAAGATTAGTGCAAGGCTTTGTTTACAGCTACACTTTTTTGTTGGTTTTGTGAATCTGCATTTTGGAGTGCACATAAAATGCGTGAAAGCCAGGTCTTCTCCTGTCCCATTCTCCAGCTCATCACAAATCAAGCATTTCTGGCAGCTGAGTCATACTGCCTTGCAGCTGGAATCGATTAAGGCTGATACTTGTGATCTGCAGGTGGTGCCACACAACTTCTGGAGGAGTTCTGGCACCTGAAATTTTAGTCAATTCTTAAATGGTCCCTGCGAGTACTTACCTTACTCCTCTGAGGTTCCTATTTTTCCTGGGGATTCTTGGAGGAATGGGATTTATAACTGCTGTTTGGTGGAAGATGTCTAAACTTCTTTCTGAAGAATGATGCTCATCATCCACCCAGCAGTCCAGTGGCTGGTGCTTTCAGCTAGAAAGTGAGAGAGATGAACCTCCTCTGCCATTCCTTAATCCAAGTTTGCTTTTGAGGGGAAGGACTTGTTCCCAGAGCTTTGGCATCCCAGCATAAGGTTGACAGTTACATGTAAGAGTTTTATGACAGTTACGTGCTCAAGTAATTTCAACATTCAGTGAATTCACTGGAGTCAGACCTGATTCTCCTGGTTCTTGATGACCACTGACCCGGCTGCACCAGGTGCTCAAGTGCCTTTTCTCTTTGCAGGCAGAAGGTTGAACAGCTAAAGCTGAGCTATGTTTGCCCAGCCTGCTGCTGAGGGGCACTTGAGCTTTTACCTGGTGATAAAGAATTTGCCTGGAGAGCCAAGTGCTCATCAAAATCCAAGCCGTGTTTCAAGTTGTGACCTTCCACTCTGCTCATCTGCATCTGTGGTTTTAACCATTTGGTGCTCAGCTTCCCACTCCCTTTAATACTTCTCACAGTTTTTCCAGGAGAAGTTGCCAAAAATATTAGTGTTGTCCTCTTAGGGAACAGAACCATTCCAAACTGTTTTCACTTGAACTTGAGTCCATTTCTGAGCTACCATGTATGTACTGGATGCATGTGACATTTTAGGAATCTGTATTCATTTCAGCCAATGTAAATATTTCGATAGCTGAAGTATGTGTTTGGGAACTCATTACAGAATTCTTAAATCTTGGTAGAGCAATTATTTTAATAATATCAAATCTGGGAGGGATTAATCTTTTAGATGCTGGAAGGAAATAAACCCTGACGTTCTCAGTAAATGATCCAACCAGTCTTGTAGGCAAAAACTTTTATTTGGTCTGAAAGAATTATTTATATCTTACAATTCTTTTGAGTAACATGCCTAGCAATTTAATTGCTAGTTTGGTTACTCAGACGCCGATGTTTCTTCACATATGTAAATAACCCACCTATTTTAAAACATCATAGCTTAAATAACAGTCTCCCAGGTCTAGTGTGTACACAATGATTTAAAATTGCTTCTGCAAAGATGCAGGGGGGAAGAATAGTTTTTGTGGCAGACATTTCATAAAATGAGTGCACACCAAGCTGAATTTGTATAAGCTGGGGCAAGAATTCAGTCTTATTAATTTAGATTGTCCTGGCATTATTACAGCTTGGGGGGAGAGGATGGAGTCCGCAACATCACCGATGCGGCTGTTGTCATTTAAATGCACAAGGTTTCACAGCATACAGCAGGAAAGCAGAGAGAGCATTTGAAAATCATACAAAGGATCAACCACAGTTTCTGATTAAGAACATTTTTTTCTTTCGTGTCTTCCTTTAAATGTAGAAAATAAAGGAATGAACATCCTTACTATGAAGTTGTTACAAGCTCATTAACTGTGTTTACATCCGAAGTAGATGCACTGAAAGGAACGGGCTTTTTGCCTGTCAGGAGCAAATGAGCTGAATTACTCAGGTCATGTTTTGCACTCCAGCTGATTTTACCAGTGCAGGCACCAAGGCTTCAACAGATGCAGTTTTGACAATGTCTGCAATTACTTGTGAAAACTATTCTTGCACACATTGTTTCCCTGAATCTCAGACCTACTTAAAATAGACATAATGCTCCAGTTGATAGCAATTTCAGTATTTTAAAAGTAATAAGGAAGAACTGCTCAGAAGAAGTTATTTGTGCTGTAACAGTTGCTTACAATGTCTCTAGGCACAAAACCCCATCATCTGTCATTAGCAGACAGTGATTTCCAGTGATGATATCAAAGTACTGCCTATTGAAAGGGAGCTCTTTCTATAGTACACTTCCCTGGGCAGTGTTCCCTGCTAGAGAGCCTTATCTCAACACTGACTTCAGTGTGCGCCCAAGAAAACGACTCAAGCAGAGCTCAGGATGAATCAATCAAGCTAAAAACTTTAAAAAGCGGCTTCCCAACCTCAATATCTGTTCCCCCAAACAGTAGCAGCAGTAGTGTGGGAAGAGTCCTGAAAGGGTGGAGGTAGGACCATGTGCTGAACAGTAGCTTACAGGATAATTGTACAATTGTATGGCAATAACAACAAATTAACACTTCTGTATTTAACAATGGAAGCTCCAGAAGCAAAAGGCTTCTTAAGGAGGGTAAGATAACAGGTGTCCACTATAAAAAATGAGCAAAAGCACTGCCAGCATCTCACCCCATACAGGCTCCACAGCATATCCCAAAATTTTGAAGAGGCTGAGCAGCTACTCTGCAGTGTGGGTGGAAACAGACATTTTGGTACTGGAGAGTAATGCAAGAGTGCAGCTGCCCAAACAAGGGTGGTTTGCACTGTAAGCTGTATCAGGTTGATATTTCTGACCCCGTCCCAGCCTCTGGGGCTGCCAGCTCGCCGTGCACCATGAAGAGGCCTCGCTGCTTCTCTGCTGGCCTGGGGCCTCACACCACCCCTGAGGGACACCAGCCTGTGGAGGGAGTGGGCCTGGCTGCAGCCCTGCCTTCCAGGGAAGCTGTTCAAGCTCTCCCACCAGGGCGCTCTGGGCTTCAGGAGAAGCAAGGGCAACATCTTGCACTAAGGGCTGCTTCAGCAATGAGAGGCTTCAGGTTCAGGATGCCAGAGCTTGGCTCTTCAATTCTGTACGGTGTTCTCAGGACAAGGCAAGGAGCTGAACAGCTATGGAAGATTATCCTCCTGTAGCAGTGCTGCAGGGTTGCTGCTTAGACTGTTTAATTCATAACTACACTTTGAGTAAGGTGAGGAGTTTACAAATTAAAAAAAGGTGCCTAGAAAGAGGAGAAGCTGCTTCCAGTGCTGATCTGATATGGCTGATGGAGGCAGATGTGATATATACATAACTTTTTTCCACTTTGCTCACCCAACACTCTTACCTTATGACAGCCCATGCTTCTCTGTGCATTATTGAACAGGCATAGTCATATCCTGGGGAATTGCAGGAAGAGTTTGGGAATCCAGATAAATGAAAGTAAATTTAAAATACTATGACCCTGAAAGATTGATGGCATTTATTTCCGTTTCTTTGGAGCACTACAGTAAAAGCTCCGGCTTCTCATGGCATTCATGGGAAAGGACTCGGATTTTCCAAGTATCTCTTTGCATTGTCTGCAAGACACTTTGTGCAAATTTGGCATGAAGCACCTGTCACCCATCATTACAGCTGTGAATATAGCTTACCTAAGAATTATGTAATTAAAAGTTATCCATATAATTTTCAAAGGACTGATGTCACCATGTCTGAAAAGAGAAATTCTGACACGACTGTTTCAGCCCTCCCAAGGAACAGAACTGTCATCAAAATTCACACATCTCAGCCTTGTATGTAAAGTGTAAGGCTGCAAGTCTGTCATTAGCTCAGCTACTGCACTGTTGTTCCTGGCCATAATGAATCTATACTTCAGCTGGATTTTTTGGCACTTTGGTGAGAAAGCTCTGGACAGCTGGAAGAGACCTGCTCAATCATTTTTTGTTTTTTTCTTTGTATCAATTTTCCACCTGTGAAGCCCAAAATCCCACCACCAAGTGCAGCTGCAATTCCTGCTACTTTGAAGCCTGCAAGGAGACCAATAGGACCCCCCACCACTCCACCAATGACTGCACCTGCCACAGGCAGAGCTGCCAGCTTGTATTTTGCAGCCTGTAAAGGAAAAAAAAAATAGTTAGAATACTTGCCTGTGGCGATGTGCATTTTCTCCTCACTGCTCTTGGCAGTGACTTGATAGCTCAGTGATAAATAAACTTTACAAATTAGTGTTTTTTAAAAAGTATGACAGAACATGCTAAAATCAATTCAAAATCCGCTTGTGCATGCAGTTGTGAACCAGGTCCTTTCATGTGGTTCTGGCTGCTGTATACACTGGGTGTTACCTTGTCGCCACCGTTAAATCAAATCAGAAACTGAGAAAATGCTCAGACTTTTCAGTGATGGGCCTGACTCCAGCTTTGGGGTTTGTTTAGTGACTGACATGGAACAGAATGGAAATGACAGGTTATCATCAGCCTCTTGTTTAATGTTTATGTGATTCTTGTGAGCCAGTCACTGACTGCACTTGTCTTTGCAGGTAAACCGAAGTAACCACCAGAACAGTGTTTAAGAAGGTCCCCTCAAATTAAATAATTGTATTTTCTAGCAGCCTGGATGTGATAGAAAATTACAAGAGAGATTGATTTTTTTTTTCCCCTGCTACCTGTGGGTCATTTTTTCCTTATTTCCTTAATTGCTGGTTCCCTCAGCATTAAAGACGGCAGATCAATGGGGTTAATACAGAGGGTGGCTGGGAGGCAGACCACCATTGATTCACCAGCAGGAGCACATCCCTACCTTTCCCAAGTTTTTGGTTCCCTCTTCAACATTCACAGCAGCACAGTTGACATGGTCTTCAATCCTGTCAATCTTCTCCTGCTGGGACTAGATGCAATGGAATTATGAGTGAGGTAACCTGCTGGGAAGCAGCAGTGAGCCAATACACACCATTTTAATGCCTGTAATCAGGGCCCCACAGCAGCTTTCATCTGCACCCGGCAGCCTTAGTGGTGCTCCATGATTAGCATCTGATGAACTCTGCTGAAACTACAGACTTACTTTGAAAAAATCTAAACTATTAAGTAATAATATGGGGTGGATATTAGACAATGTCTTGCTGCAGTTAGAGAAAACAACTCAAAACATATGATTTCTAAATCTTTTCGATGGATAGAGGAATTCACATTCTAAAAGGAAAAATAATCTAAACTAGCCTGTTTTGTTCCCTGCTGAGTCTCACATTCAAAAAAAAAAAAAATCTATAAAGGGCATTTATAAGATCATTACCAACTCCAACATACAAAGATGCATCAAGGAATCTAAGTAGAAGTGTTTAATTATGACATTATAGAACAATGACTTCAGAAATAGTGACAGCACTGAAAAAATACTTGATGTTGCTCTGTATTTTACTGTTTGATTTTACAAAAACATTCGATCCTTTCTCCAAATGCAGTCAGTCAGATTCCCCTGCAGTCTCTCCCAGGGAACACTGAAGCAGAAGATAAAGGGGTCTGTGGGTTTGTTTGTTCTTATTTTAATCTCAGCAGTACGCAGGCTATTTTATGTCATAAAATAATGAGATGGCTGATGTTCAGCTTAAAATAAAAGGCATTCTGAACTTTTTGCCTCTTTCTAATTCAGAAACTGCTGAGTACGCCAGCTCTGGTGTTCATCGACTATGCAGTCCACCCACCTTAGATGCATGCTATTACATCTAATGATGTTCAAGTGCAAAATCCAGGAAGTCCTGGGAACAGGACCTCTTCCTTTAACCTTCAGAATAGTGAATGAACATTTTTCCAGTTCCTCTCCAGTCTAATGGTTCTTTCTTGGGTTTTTTTGTATAGATGAAGCAGCACATACTCAGCAGAAAGCACAAAAGCTAGGTTATTTATCCCTACTAACCCAACAATGAGGAGATTAAGGAACACTCCTAGGAGATGAGAATTGTGCATTTAAATTGCCTGTGGCATGGGAAGAACTAAACATTGGGAACCAACATTTTGGCAGTGCTGTGAGAGCAGAGAAAGGGCATGATAAAGGTGAGGCTTTTTCTAGCACTCCTGATTAAGTGAGAAAAGGTACCTGCCAAACACACACCCTGTGCAGTGAAAGCTGTCACCACCATTACAATTAGAAACTGTAGAAATGAATAGGACCTGGGTAGAAGTCTGCAGTCAACACTGCAGAGCTTCTGCTAAGGTTCAGCTCATGGCCATGTGCACTGGTTGGAACATCACAGCTGCTCCAGTGACAAGAACTTGGGAGCAACTCCCAGCACTAATGCTGAAAGAGGAGACTGCTGCCTCCTCAAAGCGTCACCTTGGCAGAGCCCAAATCACAGGAGAGATGCATCCTCAGCTTTTTTTGTCCCCACCTAGGAGTTACCCATTCACCCTGCTTTTGTAGGACACTCTGTAGGACAGAATGCAGAATTAATACTTACACAGACTAAGAGAGAAAACTCAGTCACCAACTGGCTGAGCTCAATCAAGTCCTGCAAATAAAAAACAAATGTTATTTTGTGATAGTTGCTAAAACCAGGAGCACCAACATGGCAGGGAGGGAGTTCCAACATACCCCTTCTAAACTTTCCCAGGACTCGGCTGCATTTTCTTCCTGAGGTATTTCTGGAAGGCGGGAGTAGATCTGGATTAAACTTTGGGAGCCATCCTTCACTTCCGAGTTATATAAAGTTTCTGAATGAGAAACATGATGTTTATAAACAAATGCAATGAGAACCAGGATGCAGGAGGTGTGCAGGCTTTCTCACTCTTAAAGTCTCTCAAGGGTAACCTGATACTTAACCTAATTCAAGCCAAGCAACAACCCCAAAAATGATCGCATAGGGAGAAGTCTTACAGCACTACACAGTTTCTTAAAAGGATGTTATTGACAAAGAAATAGATTCACTTTATCAGCACATTTTCACAACCAGTCCTGAAATTATACTAAATTATACTCCTGAATTCAAGGTCATTTAATTCCTTTTGTATTGACCAGGATAAGAAAACTGAGCTTGGGACAAAAACTTTTCATTTATGTATGACACACAAAAACACTGTGCTCCCAAAACTGAACACAGTTATTCATTTTATGACTGATTATCATGCTAGTGGTTTGATTTTCAGCCACTGGGAACTAAAAGAAGCTGGAGAAAACAGCTTTCAAAGTGAAAGCAGTGAAACCCAAGTAACATGGTGCCCAGCATTCCATGCTGGATCAGTTGGGTAAATGGTACTGTGAGGATGGCAGACATTTGCAGCTCAGTGCTGTACAGGAGATATTCTTCATTATGTTTCTCCCTAAATTACCTGGACTAATGGAGAATATGTTAGGACAAAGTATGGTGTTAAAAATGGGGAATGACAGACACTGAGGTGGCACTGGGGAGAGCAGATACAATGGACAGACTCACCCACACCTCCTCCAGTCAGAGCCCACTCCGGAGCCACTGTGGATATCACGGACATGTGTGTAATTGCGGGCAACAAATTGAGCGGCAATAAAGAAAAATAACAAAAAAGTTTGGCTTGTCAACACAAGGATTGAGGGAGAGCTTGGGAGTCTGAAAGGCAGACTGGAGAATGTGTGTATGTAAACACAGTGCAAAGATCATCTCAATTCAAACAATTTCAGTTTCTGAAGGGAGATCATTCCTTCAGTAGGACACTGGTGTTTCCTTCCTTGGGAAGGCAGTCCCAAGAGAAAGCTTTATTATGGGGAAGGCTGGTTAGGTATGTCTAACAATACTGAAGTGTAAATATTGTATTAAAATCTTTTCAAACAATGATTGTGCCAAGGTACGATAATATTATATAACTGTTACAACAACAGATATGACCAATGGAAAACAAATAAATATAATCATATTCATAAAAAAATCAGTAACAGTGCATGCTTTTTCATGGAATTAATTTAAGATAAAATAAAAATGATACATTTTCATAACATTTGTCCATTTCTCAACATTTTTATCCCAATATTTCAAAATAGATTAAGGATCCAATTTTCCTACTCTCAGCTCAGTAAAAGTCTAGCATCAGTGAAGTTGATATTTAGACATAATTACTAAGTCAGCAGAATAACACGAATGCACTAAGCAATTGGGGGCTTAATTTGGGCTTGTTTTTCTTTCTAATTATTTCTACCCCTTTCCCTTTAAGAATCCAGACATGGAAGGCACTTCATGTTCTACAATCATCACCTGTTCTTCCAGAGCATAACTTTGATTTATAACCTCAGATTAATTAATGTTGTATACTCAGTTCTAAAATACTGCTTTCCCTTTTCAATATAATTAATTATATATCCAAATGTGTGCATTTTTTGAGAAAACTGTTCTGCCACATACTCTGACATTTATCACTGGTTTTGAGGATTTTATTTCATTTTAATCCTACACGATCCTATTTCAAAATCAAGTTTCTTCTGCCCAGAAAGGTGTACTCTTCCCTAATCAGCCACATGCATACTAAGTTGGTTAAAATTAAAATATTCATAATTCAAAAGCAAAATAAAAACCTCACTAAGTAAAACTGCCTCCTCCCAAGACCTTGCTCTGGTCTGTTCCTAACAATCAATGCCGACCTACTGTAGAAAAGCATATCCTTGAAAGTGTATAAATGATACCAAAGTTTTGCATGACACACATTCAAGAGAAATTAAAACTGTAATTAGGCTTACATGTTATCATTTTTTAATAACTAAAAATCAGTGAGAAAATTCCTCATGAAAATTCATTATTCACTTAAAAAAACTAAGGTGAAGAAGAAGAAGGGCGGTCACATTTGGGCTGAAAGTATGAGTAAGAAATTTATATTCACTACTTCACTTTTTATCAAGTCTAACCAATTTTAATAGAATTGAGAATGGAAGTGACTCCACCAGTTCATTTATACAGCATCTCCAAAGAAATACAATAATACAAAACATCTCTGCAGATTTCACACAGGAGCTTTACACCTCATTACACGCGAGATAAAAATCTAATGCTGTGGAAGATTGAATATGTTGCTTAAAAGATTTTAGTAATTTTAAGAGTGGAGTCTCACCTTTTGTTAATATTTGTTTAATATGCAATTAAATTCCATTTCTATTAGCCCTCAGTTGAGGATGGTGAATGGGGGAAGGGACTGTATCATATCACTGACATGCTTTCTAAATGGGAGATTTGAATTTGTAAACTCCTTCCTTCTCTACCAGATGGGAAGCAACATGCTTCAAAGAACAGGCATGTATTGAACCTCCTTTGATTAAGATCAACAGCCAAGATTTGCTTTCAGGACTGCAGCCTCTAAGCACAAAAGAATAGGCAATATACTGTGTCTGGGTTAGCAATTCAACAGGGCTGCTTGCACAGGAAGGCAAACTTGAAAAAAAAAAAATCTGTTTAATTGTATTTAGTTGTCTGCCTGTCTGTTTCACTTTAAATGGGGTGAATTAATTCCACACTCCTGAGCAGACTTGCAGATGCCTGTCATTCCAGCAATATTTTTTCTGCTCTTCTCATCCCCATCTTTCTGATCAATTTATTGTCCTTCTGAAGTGCTGTTATACTCAATGTCCTCCATACTTCAAAGGTATTCCACCTTGATTTCAGAAGCAATCCTGTTCTTTGAAATTAAACTTTAGTTGCCATGTGCCACCTATGTAATTGTGGGGTTGTATAAAAAAGAAAAGCAGTAAGCCAGGACAAGGCCTTTCCAATAGAATACTGGAATGTACTGAGAACAACTGAAGAAAGTCACCAAGAGAAAAGATATCTTAAATTTAGTTCTGATCCAAACAGAGAAGAGCTCACAAAGAGACTGAAAGTAATGGCTAATATATATGAAGGGAATCACTGAATATTGAAGACAATGAGTTCCCCACAAAAGACATGTCAACAAATTGGGTAAAATTAATAGAAATTATGTGGAAGAACTGGACTGCAGAATTGCTGGCAGACACTAAAAAACAGGCTGCACTGAAGATGACACCAAATTATCCTGATGCAAAGGAGGATGTTTATGGCTTCAGCAAGAGCTCTTCAATGCCCTGGATGTCAAGAATTTGACACACAATATGAGTACAAAGAAAAATATAAACACAGAAAGTTAATATCAGAAAGACCAGGACATAAATACGTTGCAACTACCAAGGGGAATAAACGGTAGCAAGGAAGTTTCTGTGAATGTTTTTGAAGCTAGAGGGAGACCAAAGAAGTATAAGTGCATTGCCAGATAAAAAGGTCCCTTTAAGCAGATCTCTGATGCAATTAACTTAAATAAGAAAGAAAAAGAGAGAGAGGCGGAAA
Organism: Corvus kubaryi; assembly: GCF_017639235.1. Classification (NCBI taxonomy): domain Eukaryota; kingdom Metazoa; phylum Chordata; class Aves; order Passeriformes; family Corvidae; genus Corvus; species Corvus kubaryi. Next base: position 20,892,643 of record NW_024582056.1, read on the forward strand.
CAAAGAGAAGAGGTCAAAAATATTTAGATGAGCTAGGCCTATTTAGGGTCTGAGGGCTTGATGAAATTCACTCCAGAGCATTTTTAAGAAACAGCCTCTGAAATTTCAAGCGTATTTTTAAGAACTTCAATAAGGTGGTCCCAGAGGACTGCAAGAGAGTTTGAAATCCACAAAGATATTAGGACAAACTACTTAATAACCAATTACAAGATGCTGAAGGTGTTGAAGAGGTCAAGATTTGTATGTCAGAAGCTAATTCAATCTTTTCTGGTTGGCCTTGGAAGAAGAGAGGTTTTTACAGTGGGGGTGGTGAGGGACTGGCACAGGTTGGCCAGAGAAGTTGTGGATGCCCTCACCCCTGGAACAGTTCAAGGCCAGGCTGGATGGGGCTCTGAGCAGCCTGGTCTGTTGGAGGTGTCCCTGTCCATGGCAGGATCTAGATGATCATCTACATCTTCTAACCCAAACGGTTCTATGACTCTGTATTTGATATATCTTGATGTTCACAAGGTTTTCTGATACTACTGCACATGACATTCTTGAAAGCAAGCCCGGTCATCAAATCTACTTCTCTCCCTGCTCAACCACGAGGGTCATTGGCTTGTTAATCACCCTTGAAAGAGTTCTTGTAGTTCTGCATGCAACAACAAGAAGGGTCATAAAAACAAATCTGACAGCAGGTTCTTCTACAGTGCCACTGACTAAGAATGCTCTTTAGATTTTAAGACACATGAAATGCTCAAATAATTTTAAGTAATACTGCTACCGCAGCAATCAAACTAATTACAGATATGTGGAAGGGTTTAATCCTGATGTAACCAGCTTTCTCACAGGTCATCAGGAGAGAGCACTAGCCAGCACCCGGGCATAATACAGACTTCTCCTGAAGACAGAATGGTAGAACAAGGATTGAAAGACATTTTATACAGAAAGGAGGGAAGACCAGCAAACATGTCTGATTTCTAGCATATCACTATGTGTTTTCAAAACATTTATTTAAATGGATTTATAGTCTTTTCTTCTTTCTTGTCAGTTACCAAGTTAAAATGTTACAGGAAGAGATGTTTTTCTTTACCTAGAGACTTTCTCCTCTTTTCCATGTATTTCAGCAATGCTGTATTACACTGTCATATAAAAATCTTCTTGGTTTTTTTTAGTTCAGTGAAAATGGCCAAAATGATTACTTGCACATCATCAAGTGTTTTGTAGGGGAGGGGAAAAGAAGCCAAGCTACCTTGAAACATGAATGTAAGTATTCTGCTTCCTATGAACAGTCCACTATTTCAAGATCCAAGGCTACAGGATCTTTCTCATGGAAGGCCATAGATACTTAATTTTTAAAAATACTTAAGCATTTTCTGCTTATCAAAATTCAGTTACAGGTCATGACAAAAGTGTGGTGTAGGGAAAGGAATCTACTTCTTCATTAACAGTACTCTTCAACTGAAATCTCATTTGTTTACTTCATTTACATCTGGTCAGAGAAACTGCATACTGGATACAATGATAGAGATACAATAAATAGAGAAATTAAATTCTACTACCTTGTCCTAGAGTTGCAGATCTGGTTAAAGAGGCATCCTCCTGTCCTTTGAGTTGCCTTTTAAGTTCTTCTGCAGATTCAGAATGCAGCTCCAGGAAGTCCTTAATGGCAGTTGAAGCTTCCTCTTTAATGGGATTTATCATTCTCTGCAGAACTGGGATGTCTTCCTGCCGGACTCGCAAACAGAGTTTCTCCATCTCTCTCATATTGGCACGGAGTTGCTGCAAGAGTATTAAGAGTTATTTTTTAGCTTACTGCGTGAGAACACCAGACACCTTCAGTGCCTGGGAAGCACCTATCACCTTTATGATCAAGGGAGAAACATTTTTGAAGCCATCGCCACAACTATTTTGATTTTCTGGCTGCCAATTCTGTACTTTATCCACTTCTCAAAATCACTTTATTTTCGGTTTCAATTAAAGTATTTAACTAATTAATTCACTGTGTAATTGCTGAAGTTATTTCTGTTTCTCTGATCAATTTAGGTCTTTGCCAAAATATTTACACAAGCTTCAACAAGTTGCAATAATATACAAATAAAGTAAGTGATTGTTTCTCAAAATTTGCTTATTTTGTAATAATAAGTGACTGTGGCGATCACAGGACCTCAGGATACAGTCATTCATAACCCCCAACTACCCCAGAACTATCATTTTCATTTTGTGAAGATGACTTCAGAGACAAAGAAGAAGGATTACTTTTTTCTTTTAATTTTTTTTTCAGATAAAGAACAAATATATTTATTTGATTGGAATCTCAAATAGAAATATTTCTTTAGTTACAAGAGTTTTGAGAAGATATAAACTATTCACATCTACCAAGAAGAGTATGTGTGCAGGCATTTCCCACAAGATAAATTTCTTTCTACATTCAAGGGGTTTTTTACTGCCTGGGCTTTTAAAATCTAAAAATGCACACAAATTTTCTCTTCCTGCAAATGAAAAGAAAAAATTCACGGTTTAAATTATATCACTTATTGTTTTAGGACAGAGTTTTTATCTAATTATAAAAAAATAAGACTGTAATAAAAATATATTCTCTCCATTACAATGATAGAATAAATTATATTCTTTGTTGCACTTTTAACCAATTGTTTTGAATATTCTTCTCTGTCATGGTTTGATGCAGCTAAGCGTCAAGCACATGAAATCTGTTACTTTCATCAAGAGAAAATAAGAAAATATTGAGGAAAACTAGAGAGCTGTGAGGCAAAACAGGTTCAAACTTAAACAGTTGCGGTACAAAGAAAGAGTTTTACTACTAACAGAATTAGAAGTAAAAAGAAGAAAGAAGAAATTAAAGCAAACCTCCCCCGGGCCCCCCCCCCCCAGCACTTCTCTCCTTTTACTCAAGTCGCACAAAGGATAACAGAACATGGGATGTTAGTCAGTGTTGCAGTTCTTGAAAAGTCTCTCTCTTATACTTAAGGAAAAAAAGGTTTTCTTCAGCTGCATGTGGTTCCCAACCTGCCACCAACAACAGACCCGCCTGGAAAGAAACAATCTGCTGTGGTGTAAAACATCTCTTCCATGAAAAATCTCAAAGTTCCTTCACACTGCCAAACATAGGCTATCACATGGGGTTATTAATCTTTTTAAGGATGAGTTATTTTGGCCTAAACACAAAGGCTTTCTTTGCCACAAGTCTCTAAAAGCCTCTCACTGCTTCTATATAGCCTGGCATAGGCACTCTTCACAATCTTCACGGGCCCCACCTTGGGTGCCACTAATTATTTGTGCCAGTTTGGACAAATGTGGAGGAAAATATCCTCTGAGAGAAGGCAGGTTACAACTATCTCTCCCCCACCAGGTTCGGGAAAAAAAAGTTTTCCTCTGAGGAAAGTGAAAGAGATAAAACCTATTTATTTAACAAATACACAGGAAAAGGATAATAATGCTGAATAATAAAACCTCTCGCTGGGGAGAAAAACCTGGGAAAATTTCAGAGTCCTTCTGTAGGTGTGGTCTCTCTCCTCCTCCTTGGAGCTGGGTCAGTGTAGGCCCACCTCCGGGACCTCGGTGGAAAATTCTCCCAATGTGTTCTGATGTTGAAACAGTCCAGAAGAGAAGAAGGGAAAAAAACCCAAAGTCCCAGGAAAACAAAGTTCAACTCTCCATCTCCCTCTGGAGAAAAGGAGCTGAAAGCTGGCTGAAAAGCAAGCTGGGTGCTTCCTCTGCTCTTGCTGCTGCAGAAGCAGAGGAGTCTGTATCTATCTCTGTGTCCTTGAACAACTGCTTTGAAAAGTTTGCTTGTTTTTTTTTCCTCTTCCCCCCTCTCAGGCTCAGTTTAAAGGCACAGAAAGGCACAAAATTAATTTCTGGGCATAGAGCAGCGATAGGGGATACACATCATAAAGTCACCCCAAGACATTCTCATAACAGAACAAGAGAATGGACTGACACCAATGAGTGGTTAGAAACAGAAAGGTTTTCTTCCAGAATACAAACCAGGTACAGGTAATGCCTTAGAAAGGCAAAACTGCCTATCTGGAAAAGCAAGAACTAGATGGAACTAATTTTATTTATATACACTAGTGGGATTAATTGCTTTTAATATTTCTGAAAAAAATAGTAGAAAATACAATTAGAGAAGAAGGAAGGAAATTATTCAACAACATGTTGAAGTAACATTGCACAAGCTTCCAAAGAAAGAACTACTGATTCGTTAAAATCATGTGTCAAATTACTAAAATTAGATTAGATTATGTTGTATGCTTAAATTAAGAGTACTATTAGCCAAATTAGGCTGCATTATTCAAGACTAACCTCAGGTAAAACCACTGATTGACCATTTAAAAAAAGGGAGATGAAAAAACGAAAAACTTTGGAAAACACTGAGTTGAATTAGAAACATGGTAGCCAGTAACTTTCCTCATACATTTCTCATCTCAGCCTACCTCGCTCTTCCTGGTATCTTCCCCCCATGGTCTGCCCCTAAGTACTGAAAAAAGGAGATGTCATAGTGCACCATGTGCCAAAATTCTTGGTTTATAGAATCTTGGAATTTCATTTAAGAAACAAAATGGGACTATCTAGACATAACACTTAATTATCTGGTTTCTGAGAACTAAATGCAGGGAACCAAGGTTCATCCTGCTGTTTTATTTCAGGAAACAAAATTATTATTATCCTGTATTTGGCCACAATGGAGACAAGAAACCAATAAAAGACACATCAAACAAAACTTGTGAAACAGTGACAACAGAGTTTGCAATGAGAGAATAATGGTTCCACAGCAGCTTCTTCTAAAGGAAAAGGAGAATTTCACAGTTGAAATTGAGTTAAAACATAGCTCTGCTTGGGATCAGTACCACTGCAGCTGCTGCCAGGGCAAATTACAAGTCCTGTGCAGTGACCAACACAACACAACTGGCTGATGGAAGTTTGCACAGATCCTGAACAGAAGCTTCAAGAAGTATGAACTGCTCACCCTAAGAAATGTCTAAACCAGCTCCTCACTTCCACTGTTCATGATTACCCTGCTGATCAAAGAGAGATATTTCTGAGTAAGAAGATGGAGGAATTGGATGATGATATTCACGTATTTAGTGAAATTTAATTTTAGTAGCTCTTCCTTTTTGGTTTTGAAGAGAGGACTCTTGTTCCACGTACTGTCAATTAAACAGAAGGTGAATGGATTCAGCCTAGCAAGAAAGTTCAGCCCTGCTGTGAGGAGAGACATCCCAGGAGCTCACCAGGGTGTAACATTATAAATGTTATGGATATGCAAATGAGTGTGACTTCTTTTCATAATAATTTTAATGCCACAGTTTAATTTCTAGGTAGAGCATAAAAGTGTATTGCTCTCATCCCAACTGTATGCACTTTTAAAACCAAGCTTATTTAGTGAGGAAGGTAATACAAAATTCTCTTTTCATTTGTGGGAACTCCTGAGTTTTGAACTCTCCAAATTCAACCCAAAAGACATGGAATTTCTCTTTATAATAATTGCAATTTTGGTCCATTGGCTTCCAAAACCAAACAACAATCTTTGTTTCAAATGGCTTTCTCACAAAAACCGTAGGAAAATAAAACTGGTGAAAACCTTGGGAAGTTATCCCTTCAATGCATGATCTGCTGTCCCTATATTATTTCTTCATGAAGAGCTACAACGTCCTTCATGCCATACTGCCAGAATTCATTATTCTCTAGCACTTCTTATGTCTAGCAGAAATCTCCCTGGCCTCAGTTTAAACCAAGTATTTCTAATCCTCTCTGTTCAAAACAGGAAAAAACAAGCCCTATCCTCCTTGCAGCCATCCTCTCCCTGTTTGCAGACAGACAGCACAATGCTGTCAGGTGTTCTTTGGGCAAAATAACTAATTTGTTGATCTTTACAAGAAGTCTTGTTTTCTCAGTTTCTGACTGCATTCACTGGTCTCTCCCTATTCACTTCATGCCTTCCGTAGAAGCATGGTGCCCAAACTGGACTGACTATTCTGCCTGGGATCCTACTACTGCTGATCAAAGAGATTGCAGGAGAAACCACACTGACTGCTCTCCCATTTATATATCCTAAATTATTTGGCTTTTTTTGATCACTACCACAGTCAGTTCACTTCTACTCTGTGTCCCTCAAGTCTTACAAAATTCTTGGCCTAGGTCAAAGGAACTCTGAGTTTAAGGATCTCTCTACCCTGCAGATGGCCACAGTAATGAGCTGATAACAGAAACAATCTCCTGCAGAAATAAAGTTCTCTGCACTACTCCTCATGCCCTCACAGCATATCTACACTGTATGCCAGAGGTACCTAACCTGAAGATCATTTTAGAGATGTCACAGAAGACCTGAGCCATACAACTGAACTTTGAAGATTTATGCAAAAAAAGAGCTGATCAGAAACAATCTTTTACTTGTAAACCATTTTCAGCTGAACTAGAAACCATAAAAGTGAAAAAGAAAAAAAAGAAACAGATTAACATTTTTCAAGCAGCTTTCCATGTTAGAGCAACACAGTGGAGAGACCATACTTGCCTAAACGTGTTTTGCACAACAGAGTCTCTCTCCATGGGCTGAATACACACTAAAGCCAGTGTCTCAGTTTTGGAGTCAAAACGTCAGGAGGAAACACTCCGGAGTGAGTGTCTCCTCCGCAGGGGAAAGGAGTAAGACCCACCAGTAAGACAAGGGGGTCAGAGCAAGTGAGAGTGGAAAAAACCAAACTGTTTATTAACACCCAAACAAAACAGGGTAGAACAGGATTAAAAAAAACCCCTCAAAATACAACAAATTCCTGGAGAGGGAACAGACACCTGGGCTTGGACCAGCCAGGGCCACCTCGCGGGCTCGCCCCCGCAGGCTCCCTGGACCAGCGAAGAGGGAAGGGAGGCACTGAGGCAAGGGGAAGGGAAGGGAAAAAAGAACGAGAAAACCCAACAGAGCCTTTTCCCAGCCAGCTGGAACACAAAGGAACCCCAAAAAGCAGCACAGCGCTCCCGGCGCACTCCCTCCCGCGCCCTGCCCAGGCCCTGGAGCCCTTGGGCTGAGCCGTTCAGCCGCCCCGCACTTGGGTCCCGCGGCTCTGGCCCCGCCCCCGGGCCCATCCTAAAGGCACAGCGTCCTTGGGCATTGAGCGGACGGGTAAGGAGTAAAGCAGCTTCACAACATCACCCCAGGACAGCCAGACTGTTCATCCACTGCATTTTTCCTTTTTTTTTTTTTTGGTTTAATGTCTTATTTCCTCTCTAGTAACTGCAGCATTTCCTTTCCTCTCACCACAGGAATGATCAGGGCAGTCCTTAGATGTTACAACAAAATACTGCCATTTCATTGAAATTAGCTTAAACCTTGCAATAATTAACTAATTGTGTGGTACAGTCAGCATGTATGTGGGCAAAGCCTAGAAAACTGCAAATTCATTCAGGCCCTAACATTTTAAGAAGTCCATGGACTGTCCCTAAAAATGAAAATATACAAGAGCACATTCAGAAAAACTAATACATGATATACAAGAGTTATTTTCTCAGTATTTTTGAAGGTGTCTCTTCACACTCTGTGCATATATTTATCTGTTTTCTTCACTTTCCTTTATAGAAGTTTTTAAAGTGGCACCCAGTCACCCGAAAGCAGAGCAACACATGTACGCTCATCTATACTTCTATTATAATTTTGACCATCATCAAAAGTACAACAGAAGTAATTATTCTGGGTAAACTGAAAATTCAGAAAAATGGCTAATTATGTGCACATGGATTAAATGTAGAATGGCTGTGCATATATTTGTCTAAAACCTGTGGCGGATGCCTTGGGTCAATATTGACTTAGGGATTCCTAATGTATTTTTACAACATCTAATTTTGAGAGCAAAGTGTGTGCTTGCAGAGAACATTTGGTATCACAATAATTAATCTGATTTCTTCGCAAACAAACAGATCACAAGTCCATTGGTAAACATTTAAACAGCTTACAGCAAACACATTCTACATGTCATATAATTTATTATCAAGTACTCCAGACTTCTAACTATTTAATTAAAACAAAGAGCCAGTCTGCTCTTCTTTCATGCACCCAGATACTTTTTCTGCTCTCTGGGTATCAGAATGTGAACCACTTTAATGCATCTAGATCTGTACCCAGAGCTAGAAGCAATAAGCATTAAATAAAATGTAAGAAAATTTATTTTGACAGAGAGTGAAAACAGCAATCTTTAGATTCAAGACAAATATAAATGTTTCTAGAGACATATAAACAGTTTTCTTATTAAAGCACTTAAAATATCTAAAAAGAACATCTTCAACTTTTTTTTCCCTAATTATTGATAGATTTTTGTCTTGCTAAAGAAATTATACTGATAATTTAAAGTTACAAGAGAAGCTTTTCCCACAACTCAGATGTGAAAACAGATTAGAGAACAGACATAAGAAAACACAGGCTTACTACACCATACCTGTTAAAAGGCCATTGTTTTAATAGAATTTCCACCTTAGGAAGACTCTTTGAATATGAAGAATAAACTTGTATTCAAATTTCAAAAGTACTTGGTGGAAAATCAAAATAAACACTCAAATCTCCAATTAGCAGAAAAATCAACAGGATTTCACATGTAACTTCCTATCATCTACACTAAATAGAAAGCTCATTAACACCTTCCATTCCTCAAAAAAGATACATATCTCCAGCTCTCCCTACCATCTAATTCCATTGTTCAATCAGGATTAAGTTCTTCTTTCTGAGGCGAGCCGCTTTTGTGTTTTTGTCATTTTTAGTCTGGTCTAATTTCCCATAAGTGTCAGTAAGACACTGAAACAAAGATGGGAATTTACAGCATTAGAACTGCTGCGAGATGCATTGGTTTAGGACTGTGACACCTGTGCAGGCAAATCCTGGTTGTCTACATGCAGTGTAGGTCACTTACAGTAGCAAAGACAGGTCCCACCTCTGAACAACATTTATGAAATGAACACAAGATGCCTCTCCTGGCGAACACACGTCTGTCCCCAGAATACTGGCAGTGCAGCTGTTCCAGCCACTAGATGCTGTACCTGCCTCAGCAAACTTAGTGCTGCAGATCTGGTCACTGTGTTCTTCTGTACTGATAATCTTCTTTGGCTGTGTGCGATTTAGCTGATGTCTGGCTGAGCTTCTTGCATCATTTTCATCAAGACATAGGTATTTTTAGAAACAGTGTAAGATTCCCAGTGTGCTGAGTTATGGATGACTATGCATGAAGTCACTGAGATGATGCCCGTGTTGACAAATGTGCCGGTATTTCCTCCCTTGACAATATCATGCACGTAACAACAGATGTGATCACCAAACTAGTAGTCCAGATGTTCTCTATGTCTGAAATCATGCTTTAAAATTAGCAGTATCCCTTATTGCAATAGCTGTCTTCTAATTTAACAATGTAAGAGGCTAGTTTGCAAAAGATCACAGTCTCCAAACTTTTGCTTCTTCAAGAACATGGAAACATTTCTGACTGTATTTGCCTCATAGGACACAATCAGGAAATTCCTACCTTTCAGATGAAGTAAAGCAAAACTGTGTGCTTGTCAAACCCACCTGTCAAATATATGTCTCTCTGAAGGTCCATCCCTGAGGTAACCAGAACTATGTATGTAATTTAACCCCATCAGTAGCACAGCCATTTTCATATCCTTACCTGAACTGTTCGGCCTGCATTGATGTGCTCTTCGTGCAATCTGTCCCAGAGCCTGCATCTCTGATACTAAAACAGAGGAAAACGACTCCTTAGAATTGCTATTTTTACCAACTGGCTATGCAGAAAAAAAGCCACCTTTGGTAAATGATCACTAGTTTTCCAAAACTGACAGTAAAGAAGTCCAGTCATAAACAATTCCACTGCAAAATTAGAGAGGTAAATAGCAATGTATTTTGTGAAAAAATTTGTACAGTATATTTTACTGAAGTACAGACAACCAGGGTTTCAGCATGTTTTTAACATCCAAGTGATATTGCATCCTGACACTGCTGTGGCATAATTCACTTGGCAGTAGAACAAGTGGCAGAAGAAGGAGAAGAGAATGGAATTGTGAATAAGCAGTACTGGTCATATAGGACAATGAGGTATCTGGTACTATTGACACAGAAAATGGCATTCATTACACAATGCTACTGTCTACATTTACACTCAACATTTCTACATAGCTACAAACACAGCTACAAGAGCCAACAGGCCAGATCTGGCACCTTCATGAGGCCCCACTAACTTCAGTGGGCAACTATTCCTACAGTACTGCCCACAGACCAGACTATTACATTAGCAGAGAGCAAGTTTGGCAAAAGAACTGCCTATTATCACATATCAACCTTTTCATCATTAAAATAAATCGGTCTCTCCTATAGGCAGTTGACACAAATAATGTAGAGACTTTAGCATAAAAAGGATAGTAAAATAATAGAAGTAGAAGCAGTGATTCCTGGAATGTGTGCTATCAAAGAATGCATTTACAATATTAGACAATACTAGAATATTTTTTTAATTGTTTAGATAACAAGGTAAAATATTTACCATGATTTGTAAGGTATTTTAATGTAAAGTTTAATTCCTCAATTTCTTAATATGCTTTGCTACCAATAAAAACCTTTCTTCACAGCCTCTATCTTTCCATAATTATTTTCATAATTTTAGATGCCACAGCAATAAAGATCACAAGTTACTCAGCTTCCTAAAATACAATGAGAAATCTGAAGTTACTGCTTATTTTCAGAGCAAAAAGTTCTTTCATGTTAGGACTTTGTAGTTCTATAGAAGATAAGAGGTTTAGTGTTCAACAAAGTTAGATTAACATCATTCCTCTATAAACAGAATAACAACAACCTCTGAATAAATTGCTATGCCATTAAAATTGCTGCCAATGTTCTTTAAAAAAAAAAAAGGTCAAGAAGTCCTGTATCAACAGTAGATCTTCCAATTTAGTCATCCCTGAAAGAGTACTGAAAAAGGAATTTCTCAGGGGTTTAGGGAAAAACCACCTATTTAATTTCAACTGACTGTAATACACTGTCCAAATAACTAATGATAAAAAATCCTGTGACAAAAAATTTCTCAGGAAACTTTGACTGCTCTTCATAATTTCTACTAGAAATGCTCAGCACATTCATCAGCTTTATATATTTAGAGGTTTTATTACTTTGCTTCAAAATTCCAAATATGCTAGTGACGAGCCCAAAGAATCCAATGACTTAGCACACCCAGAGCAATGACACGTGGTCAGAGAATTCCTCCTTGTTGACTTCTCTTTGTCATGCATACACAAAGTAGGCCACTCTCCTGGACAATGTTCACCCTGGGGGCCTCAAGGATAGGAAAGCTTGAGAAGAGATAGTATTGACATTATTTATTGTGGAAGCTGGGGCTGTTCAGCCTGGAGAAGAGGAGGTTGCACTGACACCTCATTGCAACCTTCCAGTGTCTGAAGGGGGCCTACCAGGAAACCAGAGAGGGACTCTTCATCAGGATTTGTAGTGATAGGACAAGGAGCAAGGGGTACAAATTGAAAGAGGGGAAATTTAGGTTACAGATTAGGAAGAAATTCTTTATTGTGAGGGTGGTGAGACACTGGAACAGGTTGCCCAGGGAGGCAGTGGATGCCCCATCCCTGGCAGTATTCAAAGCCAGTCTGGATAAGGCCTTGAGCCTGCTGGAAGGCGCTCCTGCCCATGGGAGGGGGTTTGGGACTAGATGATCTCTAAGGTTCATTCCAACCCCTTAACATTCTATGAACAAATACATGTAAAATTAAGGGAGGTCCATGAAGTAAAAACATCTATGGAATCCTAACCTGTTATATCAGGTCCACAGGAGAGCCACAAAAATGGTCCAAGGGCTCAACAGCTCTCCTGTGAAGAAAGGCTGAGAAAGTTGGGATTGTTGAGCTTGGAGAAGAGTAGGCTCTTGAGAGACCCTACTGCAGCCTTTCCATAAATAAAGAGGGCTTAGGAGAAAGACGAAGACTTTTTACTAAAGCCTGCAGTGGCAGCATAAGGGGCAATGCTTTTAAACATTTAGAGGAGAAGTTGAGATTGGTCGTAAGAAATTTTTTTTATAATGAGGGTGGTGTGGCACTAGAACAGGCTGTCCAGAGAAGTTCTGGATGCCCCAGCCCGGGAAGTGTTCAAGCCTAGGTTGGGTGGGGCTTTGAGCAACCTGATGTAATGGAATGTGTTCCCACCCCATGGCAGGTGGGTTGGACTAGATGATCTTTAAAGCTTCTCTTCCAACCCAAATCACTCTATAGTTCCATATTTCTGTGGTATTAAATCATAATTGTGCTATAGTCAGATAGTTTGTAGTCCACAACAGAAATATAAAACATTAGGTTACCTTAAACACTCAATCTTTTTTGCTCCGAGTCCATTCTCTAGAGAGCTCTCTTTAGAAAGAAACTTTGATACTTTTGCTTTGGATCCCTTCCATCTCTCCTTGAAAGCAGCCAGTGGACATGAAGAGAACTCAGGAGTTTGTCATAATATCTCCTGCTAAAAGCTCTTCAATAAATGTCTTATTCAAACATCTACACTCAGGTAAGACTGCAGTAAGACCCAGATACCTTCATTTCTCATTTTGTGTCACCTTTACGGATCTTCCCATCACAACAGTGGTCCCCAGCCAAAGGCAAAAAGTGTTTCACACAACATCCTTTGGCACTTTGAAAGGATTGTTGCATATCACCAACAAAGCTTAGGGCAGTAAGCCAAACAAAATCTCCACCTTCCTGTACTACCAAGTCAATTGCTGTTATCTAATAGAGACTTACAGACAGCTGTAACTCTTTTGGATACACATGCATTTTATTCCCTCTTGGAGTGAAAGGCCATCCAATCCATGGAATGTGCTTTAGAAAACAAGAATTTTCATGGGGAAAACATGGAAAGAAAGAAAAAGCACAGAGAACTCATTTCCTAAGGATATAGCTTTTAAGTTTTCCAAAACTGTCATACAGAAAGTTGGACTCTCAAACAGTTGAGAAGCAATGATGATGAATTGATGGTAGCCACTTCCTCTGAAAAGGTGTATTCAAGGTCAAATTTCATTATATATTGATTTTATAGTTTCTTCAAACAGTGATTTAGGAGATTAATTGTTTGGACTATCTCTGGAACCTAAGGTTTAAATCAATATTCATGAAATGAGGTTAGAGATATTGGCTTCATCATAAGTAAATAATGTTGCTCCTCTAAGCAATTGGACATAATTAGTGATTTTTGTTTAAAAGTAGCCTGTAAAATAAACAGGATCAGATTCTATAAAATTATCCTTTTACCTCTAGGGATGTTTGGCTTACATGGCTGAAAGTTAATTTTAGAGAAAATATTTAAGAGAAAATCATGAAAGCTCACAAAAGTACTGTAACACATTCATTATAGCTAAAATGCATGTAAAAGATACAAAATGCAAATTATCATGCAAGTATTTCAACCAAACTATTGCTAACAATGTTTACTACAAATGTAAAGGCCTTTGTGCACACAATTACACGACAATATAGAACATTCGTCTTTAGCCAAATTTGAATTAAAGCACTTTGTCATCAACTTCTCATCAAAAACTCTACATAATCTTTCAGTGTGACTGCTTCAATAGTGTAAAAAGAACTACATTAGTAAAAAGTGAACACTAACCTTCTCAATATTTATTTGGTGTTTTCTTAACCTTTCCAAATCTGTTGGAATTGCCACTTTAATGAATTTCTGAATTGCAGGTTCAATTCGGCGGAGTTTAACTTTTTCTTCATCTTCAGACATCCTAAAAGCAGCTTTCAAGTCAACAGTTGCCCAATATACCTTCACCAAGGTAAAAATCCCTAAAAACAAAGGAAAATTCAACAAGGAGTAAACTTGAATCACTTTTTAAAGAAATCAAAATAAAATAAATCAGTCTTTCTAATGATCACACATCCCCCAAAACCACAATTAAGCAGTGTTAATACTTAATATCTGGATATTTGCATTTAATTGTATTATCTCTATTTATTTGCAGGCTTTGGGGATCATTTTTCATAAAACTTAACACTAACAAGAAAAAAACCAGCAAAGTAATTAAGGCAGAGGCAAACATGCTTTGCAGCATAATGATACATGAAAAGATTTGAAAAAAACTTCCAATTAGATGCTTCGATTGATCAGAGTTCATGTTTTGCCAATTCACATTCAGAATCATCTTAAAAATTGTAAATCATGTCCTGAAAAGACACCAGAATAAAATTAATTTTGGAATTCCATTTCCTGGAAGTGTTAAGAGTTCCTGAATGAAGATTTGCACTCCAAATTGTGTATGCCCCCTACTGAAAATGACTAAGGCATCACCTAGCAAGGGGTATAAAAAGGCTGCTGAAGTATTTGCAGGACCAGTGGGTACATAAAGAGCCTGAATTCTGTTCCCTGCATAGCATAAAACATAATTTTTGAGTTTCACTTCTCTAAAAGAGAGATGTGTAGTATTGTATGTAATAGCATTTATCTACAGAGCATAGGAGTAACCTAAATAAATTCCATTATGCTGAATGCACACAAGGGGAAAGAAGACACCTATGAGAAAGTTTTGTCACAAGTGTCAGTAAAAAGATATTTGCTAACTTGGTTATATGGAAGTACCTGAACTACATCAGCAACTGTATCAGCAAGCTTTCCCTGATTTTCCTCTCTCAGTAACTACACTGATTTAAAGTAATTAACCCAGCATAATCCTCCTGGTACAGGTGAGGCACAGCAGAATGTAACAGCTTAAAAAACATTCCTGTTTTTCCCACAGTCAAACATATTATCAACAGTGAAACTAGACATTACTTTTCTCACATCTACCTATGGTGTGAAAATGCAGAGGGAGGGTGTTGATGTTTTTCTGAGACCTGTGATTCCTGCAGGCAGAGAGAACATGAGGGCAGACACCAGCTGACGGCACTGGGTCTTTGAACTGCTCAGTGTTCAGCCCCAGGCCTCTCATGCAGGCTGCAGAGAGCACACATACAAACCTGCTCCAAACTCAAAGGAGTCAAGTGTGGAAGCATCTTCCAGCAAGAAAGGGAGAGCACTTCTGGTATAGGGAGGAAGACAGTTGCAAATAAAACAATGCTGCATTTTTCGGAAGAACGGAATGCTAACAGAAGACTCTCCTCCTGTATCCATCCCACCCAACAAAGAAACTGAAAACTATGGAAAACTGAATGTTTACTCAGAGTAGATCAAGTTAGGGGAAGTCAATCTTTAATGTTTCAATGAGACATCTTTTTTTTTTCAGAACCTCAGAAGGAAATTATTTCATCAACTGACTTTGCAGTCTTTGCTAAATTATCCCCACTCCAAATTATAAAGACACACTACCAAGCAGTCTTACAAATCCCCTCCTAACCTAAGGCGTTTAATATTAACAGTCCTTCAAGCAAACCTTCCAATAAACATGCAGTGGGAAGGTGACTTCACATTTTTCAGGTTGCAAAAAGAACTTTAATCCTTTTATACTGATTTACTCTTTTGATCATTCTAAAAACAGCAGTTTAAATGCAAGATGGTAAAAAATACATTCTATTATACCTTGGTCACTACAGTCCATAACTTTGGAAAGAGGCACTCATATATCACAGCTGACCTCTATTCAGAGTCTAGAACTGATTTTTTTTTTATAATGTCCAGAAGATAAAAAGCATCATACTCCAAACTGCAGTACTTCCTCTTCAAATACACATTTAATTTTGTGACAGATTATACACTAATCCATGAGTTTATGAGCTAGAAGTAATTAAAAATTGGTTCTTTAAAGATGTTTAATAGCCATGTCATGCTTTTCTTTCATACTGAATCATCTTGAAGAAGCGATGACACAAATTCTTCAAACATATAACACAACATGAACTCACAGAAACACACAGCCCATTCTGTCTTAGAAGAAATGCAGCAGAGACTAAGCTAAATTCACCATAACTTTGTCCTTAACCTTTCATGACATCTAGAGATTGATGAGAGCCAAAACCGATAGTTTAGATGATTTACAATCTGGAGCACTGTGAAAAGAGTTAATGTAAACAATGGTCATGTGCCTTGGGTAGATTATCTGAATTTTGAATATTTGGCTGCATGCAGGGCTCTGGGTAGTCATTTTTTTTCTTCTCGTTAAGAATTCTCAGACAGTAAAGGAACTTCCATGACAGTGTCTACCAATTTCTTAAAGACACTGCTGCCTAAAATTCACTGTGCAGCAAGTTTGAAAAACTAAGAAAGAAATATAAGAACTCTACATTCACATCAGGTCTCCTGCTTAATTTTCTCTCAAATAGTATAGTAGCTTCTGCAACAAAAATTCTAAGACATAAATTATCAATGCAGTGTCTTACTTTTTTTTAAGTTCATATAATATTAACATTAAATAAATTAAATTAACATTATGCGTTTCTGCTTGTAGCTGATGCAATTTCAAGGAAACCTTGCATACTTTATTTGACTTGTGTTCTCCTAAGCATAATTTAAACAGTTAATTTCTGAAGTAAGAATGCCTGTTCTTTCAGTAATCACAAAGTAACAGGACAGTTTAGGATGGCAGGATTTTCATGTGCCATCCAGTACAAGCTGAATTAGACGTCATTGCATGGGCCCTTGTCCAGTCAAGTTCTAACACCTCCATGGATGGACACTCCTCACACTCACTAGACCCCTCCTTCAGTGTTTGACTATTGTACAGGTTAAAACCAAACAAAACAAAGACCTTCCTTGTAGCCAAACCAGCTTGTGTCCACTGCTCCTCATCCCACTGTCATGCACCTCCAAGAGCAGCCTAGCTCTACAGCTTCTACCCACAACACTAAGATCTCCCCTTCCTTCACCTTCTCTTAAGGCTGAACAAACCCACCCCTGTTTCTCCTTGAGTATCACGTGCTCCAGCCCTCTAACCAGCATGTGGTCCACCACAACACACGGATCCTTTTCTGTAAGGCTGCTCTCCATCAAGTCTTCCCAACCTGTTCTAGGTGCAGGGCTTTCTTACTGCCTCTGCTGGAACTTCCGAGGTTTCTATCGGCCCATTTCTCCATCCCCTCAAGATCCCTCTGAGCAGCAGCCCTGTCTGGCCTACAAACCACTCTCCTCAGGCAAGTGAAAACACTGCACTCAACTTCAGCTTCTTAGGAAGGCGATTTTACCTCTGTCCTTGGATCTGAATATCAGTAACTAAAATAACACTAATCCAGAAGTGATCAAGACTGAGATGCAGAATAACTTCCAGTCAACTATGTCAATAAAAAAGACATATCCAAAGCATGCTGTAGCAGCACAAGTCACGTAGTTGCAGTCAACCAGAGGTAAAACTCTTCCCATGTAGGGTAACATACTTGTTATTATGAATTTCAGAAAATGCTGCTTACACGCCTCAAATGTTAACATTCATGAACTTTTGTTAAACTGCCTGCTGCTCTCGGTTCAAATGCAGTACAACAACGCACAACAAACCTCAGGAGTTCTGCTTGCCCAGGGAAACACAGTGTAATTCATCGATTTGATTTTAATTCACTCACAACACTTTAGACAACCACTGCCACTAGAAAAAGTACTTCCAGCATAAATGCCTTGTTGATAAGGATTGAAAGGTTAAAAAGCTTTTCCCTGTAAATAAAATTAATTAGAATATAAGGACATACAACAGCCTTCTCCCTAAGGTGACCGGAAACATTTCCTAGAGTGGTACTGGCCCCAAAATTGCAGTGACACCATATACACTATTGCTCACTTGGCTGAGGCCTGTAGTTAGTGAGGAACACGCTCCTGTGGTAGGCTACAGCCAAACTGCACTTTGGGACTAAATTACATCTTTTTCCTTCTGTCTGTAAAATAAATCAAAAGAAAATAGCTTTGTTAGGCTGAAATAAGGCATAGTCACCAGCCCCAGTGTGTTTACAAAGTAACATGAAACTGCTTAGTGGGATAAGCAACCACACGTTTGGGATCTCCCACAGAATACCCAGAATCAGGAGCTGTACGTGTCAGGCTGTGGTTCTCAGCAGATCTGTGCTCTTGTGGATCACGTGGCAAGACAGACTTGTTCCAGGCAAGGCAAGGGCACATGAGTGCATTTTGAGAGATCAGAGCAGACAACAGGCATTTTGTCCTGGATTTATATGTTTAAGCCAGCTGCAGAAGGGCAGAAAATACCTAATGACTAACACGTGAATACCTTCTGCACACAGCTGAACCGGTGGAGCGAGTCAGCAGTGGGCTGACACCTGCCATAAGAGGCCACAGCAGTTCAACCTGCAATCAGAGCCCTAATACTGAATTCTCAGTATCAATAGAACTATGCCTCCGGTCTCACCCCAGAACCACACAATCAATTAGGCAGGAAAAGACTCTTGAGATCATCAGGTCCAACCTATCAACACCACCCTGTCAACTAGACCATGGCACTAAGTGCCATGGCCAGTCTTTCCTCAAACACCTCCAGGGACAGTGACTCCACCACCTTCCTGCCCAGCCCATTCCAATGTCCAATCAACCTTTTGTGAAGAAATTCTTCCTGATGTCCAACCTAAACCTCCTCTGGTGCAGCTTAAGACCAACAGGTTCCGGAGGCCTACCCTGCCTGTACCATGCCCTGGAAAGACAAGGCGAGTGTGAACAGAGCAGAAGCATAAAAAATAAAAACAGACTTTAAGTCTTAAATAAAGGCTTCAAGCAGACTAAACTAGTTCTTTTTTCCTGATAGACTATTTTAAAAGCTTGAGCAATACCAGGCTAAACAATTTGTCACGCTGCATAGAATGAATAAATAAATAAATAAATACAGACAATCCACGCTGGTGTGACAAGTTCTGTCCCGGATCAGCTCCCCACGACCTGACCGCGGACCTCGGGCCCAGCCGCTGCTGGGGGCACCCTCAGCTCCTCCGCCGGGCAGGGGCGGGAGCGGGACGAGTCCCGCCGCTCGGGGCCAGGCCGGGGGGAGCGGCAGCCGCCGCGGCCTCGCCGAGGGCCCGGAACCGGGAGTCGCGGGGGGAATCCCGGCGCTCGCTCCGCGCTGCGGCTCCTACCGGCCCCGTCCGCAGCGGCCCAGCCCAGGGCCCACCGCGCGCCCGCCAGGCCCCGGCCCGGCCCGGCTCTTTCCCTCGCCTCGCCGGCACGGGGAGCGGGAGCGAAAGCGAAAGCGGAGCCGCCCCGGCCCCGCTGCCCGCTGGTCCCCACTCCCTTCGACCCCCGCCCGCGGTCCCTCACCCGCTCACCCCCTCACCATGGGGCGGCCGTGTCACAGGCGCTGACCGCGGCCGGCGGCGGCCCCGGGACGCTGGGCGGGAGCCGGCGCCGGGCTCCCCCTCCGCCGCAGGGAGCGGCCCAGCCCCCGCCCGCCACACGCACACCCCCTCCACCGCCCCCGGGCAATCTTCCACGTTTGTTTTCCTTCGGGAACGACCGGTCGGGGGCGGGAAAGGGAGGGAGAGGAGGAGGACAAGCTGTCCTGGCTACGGAGGGGGGGACCGGGAGTCTGGGGATAAGAGCTTATCGGGAGGGAAAAGTTAAATTTATTCTTCTAAAAGAGAGCCAAAGATTCCCGACAAAACTTTAAGAATTTTTTTATAGAATCGTAAAATACTCTTACCTGGAAGGGACCCACAAGGGTCATCGAGTCCAGCTGCTGGCCCTGCACAGAACGATCCCCAAGAGCACACCATGGGAGCCTGTTCCAGTGCCAAACCACCCTCTGGGTGAAGAACCTTTTCCCGATATCCAGCCTAAACCTCTCCTGACGCAACTTCAGGACATTCTACCAGTATGTTTTGCAAATAAATTTGAAAATAAGTGCAACTTGTTTGTGCCTGACACACTGACGACTGGATCCTCCCCGACACCACACCCCGTGGCTGGCAGAGGATCTGCTCCCTGAGGCGTGCCCACACCTGTGGGACAGATGGAGCAGAACCTCCGAGGGCAGCCTGGTACCGCTTTTGATCAATTTGTCACCTCTGCATAGAAGTGTAAAACTGTCTGGCTACCTGGTAATATCTATAGAGCAACTATGTTACATCAATACTAGACCATTTTTTAACTAAACATTAATAAAACAAAGTTAGGAAAGATTGCCAAAGTAAAAAATATGAATGCACGTTGGTTGTGATGTTCTAAACAAGATTTATGTTATCTGTTTATCTGTTGTTCCATGACTTTTTGGCCAGTTTCAATCTGATTTGGAGGAAGTCATTATGGTCCTGTAAGTTTTGTGGAAATTGCTATGTCACTGAGGAAATAAATGTAAATTTGTTTCCTCAGTGAAGGAATAGTAAGCAAAAAGCTCAGCTCTTACACATTCTTGTTAGCAGCAAACAGTCAGCCAGTCAGTGTGTATATATTAGCCATCCACTTTACTCAGATATAGTTCTAGACTGCTAGATGGGATTTTCAGAGGGCTAATGGAGAAGAAATTTTAGTCATAATTATGCCTATTTAGGGGCTGAAGAATCCAAATCAACAGAATCCCATGGCTCCATTAATTTTGTTGTTCACAGCACAGCTTCTGGAATGGCAATGGAATACTGGGGAATGCCAGGCTACTAAAAAAAAGCTTACATTGGGCATATATTTTAAAAAGGTTAAGGAGGATGACACAGGCTAGCCTAGCATTGATAGTTTGACCCAGATTAGGAACAGAATCATGGAAGTATTGACCTTGGATACAATCATTAAATGCCAATAGTTGAATGCTAGTCAACATATTTTTATGAAAAATATTTGATTAAATGTGTTTGAATTTAAGTCTGGTAGACAAAGGTGGTAATGTTGATGCAATAGCTTCCATCTGATGTAAAGCAGCATGCTATTCTCATAAATACAATGAGGAGTGCAAATTCTATGTAGCTCAAAGAATCATAGAATTACAGAATGGGTCAGGTTGGGAGGGACGGCAGTGGGTCATCTGGTCCAACCTCCCTGCTCAAGCAGGGTTATCCTACAGCATATTGCACAGGATTGCATCCAGATAGTTCTTGAATATTTCCAGTGGGGGAGGTTCCACAACCTTTCTGGGCAACCTGTTCCAGTTCTTGCTCACCAGCACAGAAAATAAGTTCTTTTTCATGTTCAGGTGGAACTTCCTGAGCATCAGTGTCCGCCTGTTTCCTCTTGTCCTGTTGCTTGGCACCACTAAGCAGAGCCTAGCTCCATGCTCTTAACACCTTCCCTTCACATACATGTACAAATTGATGAGGTCCCCTTGCAGTTGTCTCTTTTCAAGGCTGAACAGGCCCAGTTCCCTCAGTCTTTCCTCATAAGTGATAATAAGATCATAGTAAGTGATTCAGGTGACAGTTCTTGAGAGGAGTAATTCTAAGTGAAGATTTGTCATTAGGTTGTCTTGGTGTTATTCTTGGCCTGGTGCTATTAGAAATCACCTAGACAAAAATACCGAATGACTACTTTGCTCTTATAAATAGAGATAAGAGCAATTCACTTAGATAAACTGCTTTGAATTGCTTTGTAAGCTTGTCTCACTTGCAAAAATACTCCTCTGAAGCCAGTCAAATTGGAGGTCATGCATTCAAGATAAAGCCTTAAGGGCACACCTGGAATCTGAGGGAGAATGACTGGCATGAGACAGTGCTAAAGAGGACCTGGACATAATCAGCTAAACATGAGCTCTCAGAACAAAGCTTTTGATAGCTAATACTCTGAAGAAAACCAGAGGAACATCAAATACAACTGGAATGGGTATTCTCCCTTTTTATAGAACTGATGTAACCATTATCAAAATAATGCACTCAGTTTGAGCATTAACACTTCATACATTAACATTAGCACTTTAAAGGGTCAACAAGAAAGTTATGAAAGGTGTGGAAGATGTGCATTAACATGAGATATTTTAAAAGTATAATCCAATGCAGGTGAGGAGGTACTTTTGTCATAAGCGTAGCAGTACTTGTCTAAGTAGTACTTAGAGATATTTGAAGAGAAGACGTGTTGGTTTTCAGAAAATTACAAAATTCTGAAAGCAAAACTAGGATAAAAATGAGACTAGAAATATGACATATCTTAGTTTGCTATAGGATCAAATTGTCTGTGAAATTGTTTTGAAACAATGCAAAATTGTCAATTAAAAAAATGGAGATTTTTTTGCAAAGATACCCTGTAGATCAAGCATAAACAGCAGAATACATTGGTCCAATATGGAGGTGGCACAACCACAGGGTTATACTCAGCCATTCCTTTCCTTAAAATTGATGACTCCAGAAAAAGACCAAGATGTCTACTTGTATAGCAGCAAAAGAAGGAACGGGATCCAGAAGTTTCCAAAAGGAAAGATTTTTGTGTGTGTGAGTTCTAACAGGCAACATCTGAAGAACTCCTGGCACATCTCATTGTGAGCATGATGTTCATGCCTGACTATCCAGTTCTGCTACCAATGATAATGTGGTTTTCCAGACAACCCAGCAGTGACTTCAGAGAAGTCCGAATCTCCTCGAGCTAAAGATGACAATGCAAAATGCTATGTCACTCACGTAAAGATCATCAAAGGAACAAGAGTTCCACCTTCAGGTCTGGGAAAATACTACCTCTGATGGCAAAAGATATCTCAGGAAAAAAAAAAGTATAGATGAAGTTTGGCTTTCTGAATTACACACAGACTCAGACTTTTATTGCAAGTCAGTGATCAATTCTGAGTGGTCTCTTACATGATGACTGTGTGCATCCCTATATAGTCATCAAGCTGTTCTGTATTATCAGTAAATATGTAGGAGAAAATAATGGAGAGTCCTAGAAAGGCACAGAACTGTTGTACATCTGACTAAGGAAGAGATTGCAGCAGTTTCTTTTTCCACATGAGATCATTCATAGTTTTCAGATACATGGATTCAGAACTAGGACCCAGATGTGCAATTAATTTCACATGCTTAGCTCTATTCCCAGCAATCTTTACTTACACACAGACTCTCAGACAACTCATGCTGGGGATATTTCAGTGAGTGTTGCTCAATAGACACAGAACTTCCAAGATGCTTACATTATGTTCCCAAAGATGTATCTTTTTCCAGTAGAGCGTTTCAAAATTCTGTTGCCTTTTTCAATGTATTATTATTACAGATACACTGATTTCACTGTCAAACGGCTTGTGCTGGCAAGAACCATTCATAAAGTTTCCACTGTGTAATGGAAAACAGCCTTAACTGTGTTACAGAGAACATTGCACTCTCTCACAGTCTTTCAGGAGCACAAGCTTGTTTGAAATGAGATCCCTTTTAACATACATCCCTGGAAAAAAATCAAACTCTTTCCATAATTCTTGACTGAGGGGTGTTCTCTGGAATATGTGGCTGCATTTTATAAAACCATACTCTTGATGTAAGCAGAATAGTGGGGGTTAATTTGGGGGTCAACTGTTTCCTACTGTTAGCAAAAGTTGTGCTACAGTTTTTGACAGTTGCTAGAATTCTGATCCAAAGTTCTTGCAGTGTACTTTATGGCAAAACCGTCTCAGATTTGCTTGAGAATCATTTCTATAGTATTACAGAAAGTAGGGCTCTCAAATGGGAGTGAAACAGAAGAGGTTTATCATACATTAACCTATGTGCAGTAGTAGTAATACTGCATAGAGTGTAAAAGTAGGAGAGAAAGAAATAAGGGCAAAGCAGATTCCATTTTGATAGAAGCATTTCCTCACTGGTTGCCCTGGTTATTTGGGTCTTTTCCAGCATACTCACAGGTCTCACAGTGTGACCTTGATGCAGGAATAGTTTACAGCACTTGCCACTGATCTACCCCTGCAAGAGTCACACAGGAAAGCCTGTACAGAGAGAATGGTCGGTACAGAGACTGTCTACAACACCTGGTCTGCAGTAGGCTCTCCCTTCTGACAACAGAAGGGTGAAACAAGCATCACTGGCTGGTGGGAGCTCGTGTTGCTGGCACTTAGGGAATGTGTGCCTGCGGCACTTTGCCTGGGGAGCCTTAGATATCCACTGTTGGCATAACCAAGGGAGGTAAAACATTAAAAAAAGTGTTGCTGGGGTTGTGGCCCTACCTGGGAACTTACCCATGACTAGAATTCCATCAAGATCCACATTTTGGTTTTTTTCCCAATATCTTTTTGTTCCCACTCAAGATGATTTCTCCCACTCAGAACTACTGATCAGCTTTCAGCATATGCTGTAGAAATGATTTATGAGATATTCCCAGTTTTGTTTGTCACCTAAGCAGTTTTGCTTCAGAAGAAGGCTGAGCTAACTCAGTTGAAAATCTCTCAGTGGGACTGTCCTTTGTGCACGTTTGTCTCTTGAAATACTGGATTGTATTGGCATCACCTTAAGCTAAATCCCAACAGGTCACTCCAACTAAAAAAAATGGGAGTTTCCATACAAGGCAGTTTTACCAACTAAAGGAAGTTGGTCCATTTCCCTGGGGTTTTTATGACCTTAAAAATTCTCTATCAAATCTTAGTGCCAATCAAAACAATGATAACATTGCCATTAAAATTAGCATGGTGAGGACTTCATTCTTTGTTGAGGTTCCAGTGCTTCCTGAGACCAAAAAAAAAAAAAAAAAAAAAGACTAACTATATTCAGGGATAAAAAAATAGAAAATGGCAAATCAGCTGAGCAAACATTCATTCATCCAGTTCATCCACCTTATTTACCAGTAAACATTCCTTTTGTAAAACCATTCATTCATGAAGGAAGGATTCAGGATGTCTTCTAATCGCAGAACCAGAGGTGTAATATCATCATCTTATATTCATAATCAATTTATATTACAATATTTTTAAAAGCCATTTTTAATTTTTCTTGTTTAGTTAGGAACGTGCTTCTGATTCTGCTGTTCTTCTAACATGTCCAGATCATGAGCAACTGCCTGTTCAAGAAAACCTTCAGGAAATTACAGAAAAAAATGACAATTTAGAGTATTTATATTCATTTGGGGTCCTTTTTCACTGACTTGATGTTACATATTTGCTTTTAAGATTTCTAGAGTTCTCCTTGCCTTCTCTCTTCCCCCATTATGGGGTAACCAGAAAAACATTGTTTGGCTCTGCCAAAGAAGTTTCTTGTGCTGAGAGGTGAGTAAACAAGGGGGCAGGGAACCTTTCAGTACAGCAGGTTGCTTAGAGCTCCATCCAATATGGTCTTGAACGCTTCCAGGGTTGGGACATCCACAGCTTCTCTGGACAGCCTGTTTGAGTGCCTCACAACCTTCACAGTGAAGAATTTCTTCCTCATATCTAATCGAAATCAACCCTCCTACAGTTATAGGCCATCACATTGATCAGGAATTTACCTGTCTGTACAATGACCTATTAATCACACTGCTGGTTCAAAGGCCTTGTGTGCCACAGAGCCTTGGATTGTCTCCAGCAGTGGCCACAAGTGCACAGTGAGGTCAGAGTAAGAATCGGGTAAGCATGAGTGCTAGTTCCTTCTTCTTATTCTACCCCACTTTGGAGGGGGCTTCCTGAACCAGAATTGGTTTGGATTATCAGTAACTTCAGTGGATCTCTCTTCCAAATACTCAGCCAATCTTCCCTAGAAAGTAAGGCTCTTTTGGGCAGAAAGGTCCTTGGCAAAGATTTTCACAGGTGCTGTCTGTATAAAGAAGCCGATTCTTCTGACAGTTCACTGTTGTCCAACTTCCTCTTGCTACTCTTTGCTCCAATGACCTCATTTCTGCATTGCCTTTTCTTAGTCTCAACCGCTCCTTGTGGTCAATGTTCTCAATAACTTTGATGATCCTCGTCATTTTTGTCTAGGGGTTTTCCATTTCTGATTTTTTTTTTTTTTTTTAATGAGGTGAGGAGACAAGAGCTGCACACAGTATTAATTTTGTGGGCAAATACATATTTTTACAAGGTTATAATTGTTTTTCCTGTTTTGTTGTCTATTACTCTATTAGCAATTCCTAGCATTTGATATGTCTGTCTCTTTTTTTTTTTTTAACCATGTCTGAGAAGTTTTACTGCACGTTTTCATTCTAACCTTAAAGTCTTACTTTGAGTGGTAATGGCCAACAAAATGATTGGCTCCTTACCTTAGGAATGGGCCATACAGTTGCACTGAAAATGATTGAAGGCAACATAATAAATAAAGCAATTGTACAGAGGAATACTTCCACTCACAAGAAAGTCAAGGCGAGTCGGAAGTGAAGAGGAGGAATGGCTGAGGTATAGGTCAATATCTATTGCTAGAAAGTATCTGCCATTTCTAATACATGGTAAGTGATATACAATTTTAAATGTAACTGAAACATTATCTTAGCAAGATAAAAAGTATGTAATAAAATACGCTTTTTCAAATGAGACGCTTCTTTGGTCCTGTGCTGCTTTGGTTATTTCTGTCTTACACATTTTCCAGAATTATCAAGTTCTTTGCAACTAAGGAGCCCCTCATGACCTGGATCTTTACAGTGATGCTTGCTGGTATTATCTTGAAAAGTTTAAGTTGCTTCTAGCGGAAGTCAGACCCTTTTCTCTGAAAGACACAAAATGAGAAGGTAGTCACTTATAATTACTCCTTCCCTGTCTTCTGCTTCCTCGTAGGTCACAGATGTATCTAAGCCATGAAGGGGGATGCTGGCATAAGACAAATGGCTTAAGTTCACATTTCAGACTTATTTCTTTCTTCCCTGATAGAAATTTTTAGTGCAGAGGTGCTCATCAGCACTTCTTGAAAAAGAAAATTGATGATCTAGCATCAAAGAGGCAAAGCTGAAGGGTATCAACTCCTTTGTCAAGTCAGGTACACCTTTTCATTACCTCACAGGCAGTGCCATATATGCACTAGAACTGTGAAGTGCTCAACTTCTGTAACAGTAGAGAGTGGAGATGCTGCATAAACAGATACGCAAAGAGACTTGATTCCATAGTAAGAATTCTTTTTATAAATAATGTTTGAGTCTTATTCTATTTTCCTTTAGGATGGCGGTAACACTATGAAGTCCTGAAGTTCAGTCTTGTAGAGATAAAACTACTTTGAAGTTTTGTCTCAGAGAAAGAAAGCCTCTGAAGCCTATTTTACTTTAAAATGTAGTTGAAGATTTTGTTTTCTTGATAAGTACTTTGGGATACATGTTCAGCTAGCTATGAGGAGAATTAGCAGTGCAAGTCCCGTCAGTGCTAAAGCTACTACTAATTCCCTGCACATCATACTGAATATTTACATCTTTGTTTAGTATTTAGATGAGCAATGATAATATTGCTTTCTCCTTGTTGCAGTTTTCTGTAATACTAAAAAGGAAAACATAAACATATGATAAAGACCATTTTTAAAGATATTTAATTGTATTTAAAAGATAGTATAATTACAGTTTGAATTAAACCCTAAATTGTGACTAAAATGGCTTCATTTCGTATCTTGGAAATAGTAGATTGGATCAAAGTTCTGTGGGCACTGTGAAGATTATTTCTTTGTGTGCAAAAGCTCTGAGTTTCAGAGAAGCTTAAGAGGGGCATTAGCTTAATTCTTGGGTGGTACAGAGAGTGAATTATATTAGCAGTTTTATATCTGGTGGCAAATACTGTCTGCAGGATGGACTTCAATCATTTATGAATGGCTGTCTTTTACATCAGCTGCAGGCAGGTAAAACACTGGGAAAACAAAAGAACTCCAATTGTTGCGTGACTGTGTTGGCAGTATTGCACATTGATTGCACAGTTTGAGGAACATGATTGGATCTTGTTTTCAGTCTATCATCTGACTGCTTCCTGCTGAGGGTCATCTCTGAGCCGGACAGCAGTCCCAAAGTGAACAGGATGGAGGTGATGAACACAAAAGCTTTTATGAGCCCCAGGCCTCAAAATAAACCATGACAACACTTCTTTGGAGCCAAGTGCTAGTTCTCTTTCTTTTGCAGGTAGTTTCTTGGGTTTTTTAGTTGGTCCTCTCAATTGTAATTTTTAATATGACTGTGATTATCTTAGGGGTTTATTGTGAGTTTTACTGCTCCACTGCTATACTTATTACTGACTTGTCCAGTCTCTTGCTATGTCTAGAACAGAACTATGGCTTAACAGAAATAGTTGTCATCATTTTCCCAAGCAATACACCAAAAATTTGGAGGGAGAGAGGATCCAGCACCTCAGGAGATCATCACTGTTATTCTTCTTGATTTCTCTTGTGAAAAATTATCAGGTTCCCTTCACTAGTCCCCTTCACTCCTCAACATCAATCCTTGGAAGCAATTGAGGAACCTGCCAATACTTTCACTTATAGTATTGGAAAATTTAGAGGTAAGGTCAGGACAAACTTGATGTGGAGGGTGTCTAGGTATGGGGGCTGATAAGAAGCAGGCCAGAAGTGATGCAGTTCCAGAATGAGAGCAGAAGACACCTGATCTGTGTGGCAAAAGGACTACAGTGAAGGTAGGAATTAGTTCAGATTCAATTTGTTTGTCTGGGAAGTCTAGAAGATATGTGGGAGGAAAGTAGTTCAAGAACCAAGATAGAGTGAGTATTAAAATTTTACACTGATGAATTTTTAATCTAATGCTGTGTGGGTTAAACTTGGTTTGGGATTGTCAAATTAGAGTTTGGCCCTCCTAAAGATAATTCTTAGCTCTTTAGTGAATCAGATGGAAGTTTGCCAGGAATTTAAAAGTTCCTTGTGATTCTCAGGACTGTTTCAGAGCTGATCACTAAAGAAATGTCCTGCGACTAGTTGAACCTCAGTCCTAGTGTTCAGGTTAACGGACTCACAGCAGAACTTGATGTTCAGATGCAATAAACAAGATTCCTGTAGACTGCTTTAGGCTCCAATTATTCTGTAAGATTTATGCTAACACATACATTTCTGCCATTTCAGGAATACCTTCAAAATATATTTCAGGAGAACAAAAGACATTTGTCTTTCATTAATTCCCTCACTGTAACCCTCTGTCCTCTATGACTTTCTTTCCAGGATTGCAAGGAGCATTAAAAGGTGTCCCACCAATTGATGTTCTTCATGCAGTACCCAGCTCTCTACCAGTGGTGTGTCCTAGGAAAAAGGCTGCATGCAAACACAAGTGGAGGAGCAGTGAAGTGACTTGTATTTCCTGTGGAAGTCTGTCTTCGCAGGTAGTTCTGCAAAGAAAGAACATAAGTGGGATGGTAGTTTGGCTCTGCATCCTTTGGATAAGGAAGGAGGTTTTCAGGGAGCGGTAGGATGAGGTTGCTGATTGGAATGCTGGGATCTGCCATCTTCCAGCCTACACCCTACATGTGTTTCTTGTTATTAATAGCCTTGTTCTTTACATTGCCACCCTCAGAGTACTCTGCCACTAGTCTTTTCTCTCTGTCCTTCTTGTTCCTTCTCCAGCTCTGGTACCCTATGTATGACTCATCCCAAAGCTTTTCCCTCTTTTCCACTGTCCCAATGCCCTGGGTCTATACTGCACTACAGCAGATCTAGAAGCACTACAGCATTCTAAAAGCATTCATAACAATACATAACAAGGACAGTACTGTAAGGATAGGGAGAGGTGTCAAAGATACACTTTCACCACCATTCTTATCAGGGTGTAGTCTTCAGTAGTTTTATTCTATACACGCAGTTGTTGAAGCAACTTCCAAAGACCAGGCAAGCTGCAAGATACAGTAACATTTTGGAAGAAAATGGTATGAAAAGTTAAATTTTTATTGACAAACGTTAGATTGATGTAATTATAGAAAAGTATTTATTTTATTTGTTTTGTTCTTTTATGAGTTTGTACATTATAAAACATACTGGAAACAATAGAAAGTCAAACTATATAAAACTGTTTGACTCTTTAACAATATATAATTTCATTAGCATAAGGCGTGAAGAATGCAGATGTTATGCTTTAAAACTCATATTTTTCAATTTAAATTTCTCATATAATGGTCACATTTTATCACAGTAAGGGTGGGTCTTGCCACTGATTTCAGTCATCAGTATTTGACTCATTTAAGAATAAAAAATATCCTATTTCAGTGTTGACATATTGGAACTCAAGCAAAATATCTTATCATGATTATAAGGCATAGATGTGTACTTTAGAATTTGAGTTGGGTTTTTTCTGCTTCGCACTGCAGGTGGGCACTTGTTCTTGTGGTGTTTCTTCCCTAGATTGATGTCCAGTCTTTCAGCAACCCTTCAACAGACATTTTCTGCTAAGGCAGAGTGTTATTTGTCACTAAGTGCATGTGGCTACAAACTGAATCATCAAATCAGGACTTAAAAAAGCAAGAGAGAGAGAGAAAAAATAAAGGTGATTGCTCTGTATGAGACAATTAACCCTGGGACCTTTACAAAATGGGGAAATGGTAATTCCTAGTAGATGAGTTGGATATTCATGGACACAAGCAGATTAGCTGCTGTTACAAATAGTGCCAAACGGAGAGGTTTTGTAGTTTTTCACTGCCTGCTACTTCATTTAATCATTTGCAGCAATGAGGAGTGACAGTAAAGGCACATACAGGAAAATCAATGTGATTATATATATATGTATGTATTGCACAACACCCTGAATACACCAGAGGTTGTACACCATCTACTGCTACACTTCTGTCTTTTAAGAGAAAATGGAAGCAGAGTTTGAATAAAAAGAACAGTGGGAATCAATCAATTTCCTGCCAATGTGCAGACATCTCTACTGACAGTCTTTAGCAAAATTACAATATGTTTTCTAAGATCTGTGTTTGGCAGGGGTGGCTGATGAATCCTCAGGTAGTATGCTGATTTTTTATATCTTCTTTTTTGTTGTTGTTTTTCTCTGACATAGGCATTGTTGCTACAGTCTGTGACCCATCTCCATCTTAGCTACACCGAGGGTTATCAGAGACTGGGCAGTTGTTGGAAACACTGACTGAAGGGTGACTTGTGTGCATAGAAAGAAGGGGAATTTTATCACCTAATACTGAAATTGCCCTGACATGCCTTGTGTGTAGAATTTTTACTGCAGATTTCCGGGCTGCAAGCCTAAATAGCACAGCCCAAATGTTCAGCTCAGAGGGGGAGTTTTGATGACAAACTGAGTGTGCAAGGTGAGGGAGAACTATAGAGCCAAAACATGATCAGCCAGACAAAAGCAAGAGGCTGAGGCCATTGGGATTACCAAGGGAAAGAAGAAAAGAGTGAACCAGATTTCTGGATGTAAGTCTGGTTGTATTATAATCCCCATCATCCCAGGCTGTAAGGTAACACACTCAGGGCATTTTTGGGGTCAAAAAATGCTCCAATTTTCAAAAAAAGCAGATTTTTTTTAAAAAGCAGATGCTTAGGAAAGAGAGGCCAAGTGAGAGGTGCAGCAGGGATGTGGGTGGCCCTGGTGCAGCAGGACAGGTGAAGGCAGGTTCCCTGAGGTGCAGGACCTCAGGGCTGTGCCACCTGAATTCCAGCAGCAGAGCAGGGTTCATCTTCAGCCTTTGGTTCGATGAAGGCATTGGTATGGCTTTCACTTTTTCCTGTTTGTCCTGAAACTTGGAAAGGGTTTTCTCCTTTAAAACCTTCACTTTTCCATTGTATTTTGTTGAGCCCACCCAGTGGGGTCTGAGGGACAAATCATAAGATTTGTTTGCCTAGAAAACTAGGCCAGAGGGGGCATTAAATAATATTATAGCTGTCCATGGCACAGATGGCTGAAGTAGAACAATTTGAAGAAAAAAAGGTGTTCTTTGGTTTAAACAAGATGGATTCCTGTGGCAAAAAAGCACATTTTCATGTAATTGTGGACTAAATCATGTTTATACAGGAATGGGGAGAAAAAAGTTTCTTCAGGCACAGAAGATTCTTCTTCACTCTTATTTCCTAACTTCTAAATGCTTGACTACAGCTACATAACTTTTTCAACAATTTTTTTCTGAGTGTGTGAAATACATGTATAGAGTACAGCAACTGTTCAAGTGTGAATTTATTTTTAAATAGAATTGACTCCTTGTATTAATATAGGTGCTATGGAAGTAGAAGCATTTCTATATTATCACCATCTATCTTTTGAGAAAGAGAGAGATATTTTTACCTTGGCAATTCTGGTAGCAAGGTGGAGGCAGTTTTACAATAATCTGAATATATTTAAGGTGTGCAGTTCATTTTGGTACCTAATGAATAACTGTGTGCCCGAGTGGGTGGATGGAAAATAAGAAGATTTTGGATTAGATAGAGAAGGTGAGACATGTTACATTTATGCACGTAACGTAGACATTTCAGTACATTTGATAAAGTCACTGCTAAATACCATTTTTGATGCATGTGATGGCAATCAGTTTCCTTTGAAAACTGTGATTTGGGGGGCGTGGGGGGGGGGGAGTAAAATGTCTGCACCTTTTCAAAACGAACGCAAGTATTTCATTTAATTAAAGCAGCAATCACATTATTTTGCAGTCAGATTTCTCCTATGGCCCCTGTGGTGCCATAGGAACAGAAGTTGGCACCGGCTGGAAGGGCTGCCAGCAGAGCGGGCGCTCGCTGCCGGGGCGGCACTCGGCTTCTCCCGCACCCGCTGCAGTCCGGCGCCTTGGCTCGGCAGCTGCCCCGTGCGGCTACGAAAGACAGGCTACCAAGCGCTCTGCTCACACACATTCGGTAATTACTAGTGGCATGATGGCTAGGACCGCCAAGGCAAATTAAGAAGCACGTTACCGAGTGGAAGTGGTCCAACAGCCTGCACCAGGGAGGCTCGGGCACAGAACAGAAGGAGACCTGCAGAGATGTCTGAGGTTGCACATAAGAGTCTTCTGCCCCATTCCCGTGCAAAAGGATGGACAGTCCAAAAGCACCTGTCAGTCCTGCTGGCAGGAGTGTGCCTGGGAGGTCTCAGCTCTGTACAGGCAGCTGCTGCCCCTGCTGCCCAGCTAACCAGCAACTACAACTAAGCAGCTAATCAGCTGGAGTTTGGGGAACACGATGCTCCCTAGTTACTCAAAAGTCATCTTTTGAGAGGACTACAGAGCTTTACTTCTTTCAAGCAGTCCATTTGTGACCTGGTGTGATGAAATTTCATGTTCTTTAGCATTTCCTTGGCAAAACAAGCAAAAATGGCTCCTTTATCTGTAAGGAACATTATGTGTTGATACAGAAAAAGTAAGCATCCCTTGGGAATTACCTGTGATGGCTGCTATTCCATTATTTTCTCTAGTCCTTCATTTGACAACAAAAAGGGTTCCTTCATTCATTAGGAGCATTTTATGTTGGTATAGTTTATCCTGAAGAAAAAGAAACATCACATACAACAATCAGGGTGGCACTGATTAAGTTGTGCCTTTTTTTTTCCTGTGTGATTTTGATATAAAATAGGAAACATGATTCCAGTAAACCACTTCTGAAAGACTCTGTGGCCTCAGAGCTTGTAGTCTTTCCATGTGCTGTGCCTTTTAGAGCAATTTCATCCAGCCTTTGTATTGGCTTCCACTGAACGTCTTAGAAATGTTAAAATCATCTAATTCAGCACTTTTTGATTGCTGCATATTGATACAGAAAACTGTGTTACAACATTCTCCTCCTTTGTGCAAAAAAAAGCAACATTATTAATGAGAAAGGAAAAAAGGAAGTATGACAATAAATTCAAGAGGGGCTGTTCATTTAAACAGCTTCTAAATGAAACATTTGCACTTTGTGAATAAATCTACATCCTGGTGCCTGATATCTGGAGCAAATCTTGACACACCTTGGGTCTCTTCATGTTAGGGAGATAGATCCAGTTTTAAGGGTAAATCTGCCACCTTCCACACGTTTGGCTCTCAGTTCTCTCTTCTCAACACAGGACTGCATCATAAATCCTGTGCTCAGTAGTTCATGTTTCTGGAGTGAATGAATCCTGGGAAGGAGACATAGCAGAAGGAAAACAGATATGCTATTTCTTGGCATCCAGGTCCCATGTGAGCTATTAATTACAAGGCAACCTTAAGAAAGAATGCCAATATCCATGTATAGCCCCCTTACCAAAAGAAACTTTCTTCAGAATACACATACACTATTAAAATTCAGAAATTATTTCAGCATATTGAAATATTAATTTTAAATGCATTGCTCTAGGATAGTATAACAGAGGGTGAGGCATGGGAAAGGGAAGAGAAGCACCAGGGGAAAAAGTGTATGACACAGATGGATTACTCTACTGAAGACTTGCCCTTTTTTCTGATGGTTTGGAAGACACTCTCTCCCATGGAATAGATGCCTTGGCCACAGCAAGTGGGGACCTGCTGCCCAAGCTCAATACACCCATAATCTATGCAAAACAACTAAATCCCAGTCCCAGAGGGTACCAGCAATTTTTAACCAGAGCTAGATTTAGACATTTTCAAGTCCTCAGATAATTTCCCTTTTATCTCAGATAGAGGTGTGGTCAAGCCATTGTGTGGAAAACATTACTTAAGGTTTAGGGAGGGACTGGTAAACTGATTTTTGTAGAGGAATTATTCTAAATTTTGAGATGTGCATGTGAGAAGGAGAAAGAAGCTTTTTAGATCATCCTTGCTTCCCCTGACTGATGACCAGCTACCACCATTTTGAAACCTGGTGGTTAGTTTCTTTATGTTTTCAAGGTTACCTATGGAAAAAGAAAATAGAGGCAGAAATTTGATCTTAAAATGACATTTCTCCAAAATTGATGGTATTTAGGATGCCTGCCACTGAAAAGGTAGCGCTTGAAATAAATTGCAAGTGTGATGCATATCAGGGTAAATCTCAGAATTTTCCCAGATATTCTGAAAAGTCTGGAAAAAGAGATGGGTGCCTGGGGCCCTGCTTAGGCATCTGTTTGCCATATGTTTTCACTAAGGAAATGAAATAAAATGTCAGAAAATCTGCAAGAGGTAAAATGTAGGAGGCACCAAACTAAAAATAGCAAGGCTTACATGGAGACTGGACAGCTGGGTCTTCATGGGCTCAAAATGGAGTACAGTTAATGCAGTTTTTTCCATGTGCTTCTGAAGAACAGTGGTGCTGGTCCTCACAGAAGCCATAGCTGATCCATGGATCTCCCCCAGTCCCAGAACAAGGAGGAAGGCTAATTGATTGCCCATAGTTGGATACAGGATAGACTAGAACAGCAAGTTTAAAAGTTACATGTGTATGAGGTGCAGGTGTCAGACGTGAAGGGAAACTTGTCATGACACGTGGCACAGGCTATCGGGAGATCACCCCAGGAGAGAGAAATGTCAGTGTGTACTAGCTGGTACAGACCATTGGCAGTGAAATAAAGCAAAATGCTGAGGGCTCAACTAGGTGGGAAGCCACTGGAAAGACAAAGTACCACAGGGAAAAGTTGCTGCTGAGAGCCTTATGGGAACAAAAGAAGAGAAAACCTGGAGCAACAAGTGGGAAACAGCACAGAAATTGGAACATAAATATGTACAGTAAGCTGCAAAACTATATAAAAGCTGTACACAAAACCCATTAAACCTATCAAAAGTTAATATACCTGTGTCCTTCAGAAAACAAGCAGTCCATAATATTTTATTGCTACTGTGGCTATCAATGTTATTGCTCAACTCTAGATTTTGAGCTGGTGAAACTGGAATAGCTCTGTCCAAACTAATAGAGACAGCAGTTTGCACCAGCAGGAGAATCAGGTCTTGTCTGTTTGCATGGAACCTTTCAGGGTGGCATGTGAAGATATTGCTCTGCTGTTTCCTAAAAATAGAGTACCTGGCTGCGTCGGAGATGCAGTGTCAGCATGGATGTCACTGGATGAACCATTTCACCTTTTTGCTGTTTCTCACAAATCATTCACTAACTGATCTTCATTCCTCAGGATTGATTCATTTTTCAAAGACCTCACCTGAAGATTTAGAAGGAAAATATTGTCAATGCTTGTGAGTTTTTGAGTGTGACTATTTGCTGCTTGTGACGTATAATTGGTCACTTCAATTGAATTGCAATTTTTATGCTCCATGATTGGACACAAGAATTACTATGCAAATTTAATCAGTGGAAACTGTAGCAATGACAGAAAAATTTACTAATAGACAGATAGGGACCAATTCCCAAGTTACATCCTTTTAGTTCCCTATAATGTGCTGTTTAAAATCCATGGTTAAATGATTTGAAGTACAGGCGTGTGAATATACTGTATGAAGACAGCTGTCTTTGTCAACCAGAGCTATAGCTGTGAACCAAAATAAAGTTGTAGAAGACAAAACAAAGAAGGTTTGTTTTACACAACCTGCATTCCATGTAATCATATTGATTATTATTAATTGCACCTGAAGCATTCAATTCTATATTGTGGGCTTCTAAATGAAACTTCTTGTTATATGTCCAAGCTCAGCATCTGAAAAACACATCTATATTTTCCTGTATCTCTCTCTGCTCTTTTAAAATACTTGGAATACACTGGTATTCAGAGATCTTTGAGGTTTTTCCTGTTTTCCATGCTGTGTTTCCCTCTAAGCTGCTTGATTTGTTCGTCTGTAATTGCAGGTGACTCTGCATCATATTTTTCCTCATTCTAGATGCCAGGTGTTCTGGTCCATCTACAGTGTTTTATCGGGCAGATTTATCCTCCTTCTTCCTTCTGAAATCAGAAGAGAAATGGTGATGAACACATCTGTCTTTTTTGAGCCTCTGTCCGAAATTGTGATACCTGTTTCTAGCAATGGACCAATATTTGGTGCAGAAATTTTTTACTCAGTTTCTTGCATGTTCCTTCTAACTATGTTGCCCATTGATCTTTTCTGATATAGCTGTTTTTAGCAGGGTACATTTTTATTAAGTTTGCAGTTTACCGCTATTACAATTTTTCTGCATTCTCTTTATTTTTATTGCTAATGTTTGACTAGAACTTCTGCAACTTCTGTATTTCAAGATTTTTTTCTTCCCCAGCATGAATTCTTTTCTACTTGCAAATTTGCAGGTTTTTTGTTTTTTTTTAATACCCAGTAGAATGTTCTTGAACAATTTCCAGTTCCTATTAATATTTCCCACATTAAATTAATGTTCCTAGCATGCTAAAGCAACAGGGTTTCTTGAGCTTGGACAAATTGTCCCTTTGTGTTTCTGGGTGGTATCACATTCAATGTGCATGAAGCAGATGAGAGAGGGCTGTGACTACAGGTAGCCAAATAGGCATGTCTTTACCATCCTAAAGTGTCTGTATTGGCTGCAAAATGCCTGTGAAGGCAATGGTCCAGTGGGATGCAGGAAAAATACGGAACTTCACTGGTATATGTATGTAGTTTATAAATAAATGTATGTTTGTAGTTTATACATAAATATATGTACATTCGGGGTGCATGCTCAAAAATGTTTTAGTGATAGGGGCTCACAAAAACAGTGTTTAGAGACCATTGCTTGATGAGTAAGTACACTTTTAGGTTTCAGTGATCCTAAAGTCATGACCAGCCTGCACAGTCCGTTTCTGGTTTGTCCTGGCCACTTGTCAGGATGCTGGGCTAGATGGACCTTCCCTTGGAACTATCACAACTCCTTACGTAGTCTTAATCCATAAAATTAAAACCTTCTGAGATTGTGGGTGGTCTGCAGCTTTCTGGCAATATATAGGTTTTGATTTAAACTTTTTTTCTCTCTCTTCTCTCACTACTGAATTACCATCTTTTAAATGGTCCAGTCATAAATCACCCTTCTAATAGTATTGAAAACAAACCTGTTATATGATATTTTCTTTTTTTATATGACCTAGTCTGTTTATAATAAATATAGACAGTCACAGTGACATCCTTTGCTTTGTATGTTATGACATGCAGGTTTCTGTGACTGGTTTGGACTCCACTGACTTGACGGTGGCAGCTCTTCACGATGTAGGGGGGACTACAATTTGAGATTCAAATCAGTAGTCCACTTCCAAAAGAGTTCCTATGGTCTAGAAGTGTGTAGGTTTAAAACTAGTATTGAACCAATAACTAGGCTCTTATTTTAGGGCAGCCTGTTAGAAATGCTGTTCTTTGCAGCTTCATGTCTCTCTCTCTTTCTAAGTGCAGAAAACAGTCCTTTTGGGAGGATTTACTTTTTAGGACATCTTAACATGCCTCCTAGCCCTACAAACCTGATGGGTTTTGCAGTCCTAGCTGAGTCTGATCGAAGCTGACGTCTGTGGGCTTCTGTGAGGGATGTGGGAAGAACGTACTAAATATGTCAAGGTAGAGTGTCCCCAAGCAATTTGATGGTTGTTAGACTGAAAGCACTGCTTTGGAAAAGTATGCTGACTCATGGCTTGAGAGAGGAAGGATTTCTTTTTTAAAGCAATGGGCTAGTATGGTAGGATCTGGATTCACTTCTTAACTTTTCCAAAGTTGCCATGCAACAAAACCAATCTCTAAATGCCTCTGTCCATAAAAGTTGTCTCCATACGGCAAATATAGTATTTTTTTCCTTTGTCTCTTTTCATTTATTTTAAATGTCTTCAGACCTGGAGGTGTCTGTGGATGTCTCCAATTACGTAAGTGAAGACAACTTGGCACAATGGGCCCCTTATTTCAACTGGGAGTTCTGCAGGCCACTCCTGTGCAAATAATATATGGCAGTAAGGTTCCAAAAAGTACCCATGGCTATTCTTGCTTCTATTTGATGCTACGGGTATGCAGCAGATCTAAAAATTCGGCCAAAGTATCCTGACAGCAAATGGGTAAATAAGTGTCTATAAATAGCATTGCAGACCTGTAAGGAAAGAGCAGGAATCACAGAACCACAGAATGGTTTGGAGTTGGATGGAACCTTTAAAGATCATCCAGTCCCACATCCCTGTAATGGGCAGGGACACCTTCCCCTAGACCAGGTTGCTCAAAGTCACATCCATCCTGGCCTTGGACACTTCCAGGGATGGGAAGTGGTCTTTCTTCTAAGCTTTCTTTCTACATCGAAAGTCTGCAATCAGGTCTCCCTGGAACCTTCTCTTCTCCAGACTCAACAACCCCAGCTCTCTCAGTCTGTCTTCACAGGACAGGTGCTCCATCCCTTTGATCTTTTTCATGGCTCTCCTCTAAGCCCTCTCCTAAAGGTCCATGTCCTTTTTACACCAGGCACCCCATAATTGGACAGGTGAGGTCTCATAGGAGCACAGACAAGACCCCAACCTGGGAAAACCAGGTGGGTTTTAAGCCAGATGAGTTTCTTGCTGTTTCTCCTCCCATCAACATGATCTGTGCCCTAGCCCAAGGAAGGGAAAGCCCTGCAGAGGGAAGAAGCAAGTGTGGTGTGTTGATGTCCCTGCTGCTGACAGAAGTTCTGCTGTGCACTGGTCACGTCTGCAATGCTGCAGCCTAAATGATGCAGGAGCCCAGACAGAACCAGGCCTTTACTTGAGCTGCAAGAGTAATGCACTATGGAAAAGTGGAAAATGCCAATGCCAAATAGCATTTCCCACCATATCTATTAGATTTCTGGGATTTTTTCTGCCCCTGAGAGTCCAGCAGCATGAGTCTGAAGCCTTATAACGTTGTGTTAACAACTCCATCTCATGGGAAGAGAGGCTGATTTGGAGGCCTGGAATAAAAAAAGCCTTTTTAAAAAAGTCTCATGTTTCATAAGAGAATTTGAGGATTTCAGTTAAGTTCATGACATACATTTTTATTTATGTATTATCTACATTTTTCTATATTTTTAATTTCTTAGGTTCAGCCATCCTTGTTAACTTAGCTTGAAAAGTCTTTCACTGAAAGCTATCACTTAGGTCCAAAGTGGGTGTAATTCTGCATCTGAACATGCAATGGATCCTGGTTCTCTTTCCAAAAGACTGAACAGTGTCAGCTTGCCCAGTGGATGGAAATACTTTCCACTGTGCTTCCCTCAAGAGATCAGTTTAAAACAGAGCATCATTGCTTCTGTAAAATTTGAACCCAGAGCCCTCCAGCTTTGGCATTTTATTTTCATGATTTAAATTTGTTCCCTAACTCCTTAATTTCAAAGGGGCAGCAGCCTACCAGAGTTTCCTTTAGCAATCAGACAAAAAGCAGATGTTCATGCTGAATATTGCACAGCTCTGTACAGCAGGCAGGAAACTTCATGTAATAAAGTTACTCAGTGTGGAAATTCTTGACAGTGGCCGGGTTCACAAAGCTTGCAAAAAGCCCTGCCATGAGTTTGACCATGCCCTTTGAAACTAAGGATAGGGGGAACAAAGTTAAGTCATGAAAATAAGGTCCCAATGGCTGAAGGGCTCTGGGTTCAAATTTCTCAAAAGCATTAGAACTAAATTTTAAAACTGGTCTTTGCAGTGAACTGCAACAGGAGGCATCATCAAAAACTGGGCAAACTGGCATAGTACAGTCTTTCCTCAAAAAACAGGGAGGCAAATCATAAGCTTCTGAGGCAACAGGCTTTTTTTCAGTTAAAGGCTTTCTTTAGATGTTAATGTCAGCTTGTCTCAGTGTCTGTTGGAATACAAAGCTTCTTCCAATGGTTCGCTTTTGTCTTGAATGTCCAATGTAAATATTTGGTTTGCTTTTTTTAACAAATTATGCTGTTTATTTCAATAAGACCTCCTTACAAATTATAGTCATTCTTCCCTGAGTTCAAATATAATCTCCTAAAAAGATTCAGTAATTTACCATCAAGACCAACTCTCAATTCCTTCATACCTTATGAGACATTTTTCTGTAGTTTAAAGGGTTCTTGCCTCCCCATCACATAGGAAAAGAAGACAGTGATCAGACTCAGAATTTTTTCTTCAAATGCACATTTTCCATTAATACTGTACAAAATCCTTTCTGTATTAGAAACAAGTGATATCATTTAAACTGAAACATAACAAAGATGATTTAGCTGGTTGCATTATTTTTCTCTTGCTTTTTAGTAATTTGTAGTGTCTTGGAGTATAAATATACTATAACCAATTTGATTTACCATCTTCCTTTCCAAATTAAGTTTTCTCTCGTTCGTTTTGTTTGGATGTCTTTTTTATTGGGAAGCCAGCTTGACAACCAGCTGGGACTTGTTATCAAGGGAGCTGCAGAATGGGAATCTTTTACTTTGTGTGGTAGACACTTCTCTTTCTTGCTCTGAGTATGCATGAAAAAGTAAAACCTCCCCTCTTGCTGGTGATGCCATCATAAATTTACCTTCTTCCTTTGATAACAAATGAGTATGCTTTGCTTTTTGAGAGGCTCAAAAGCTCACTACCAACACAGGGCTTGATAAGACTTTTGAGATAAGACTTTAGGCACTAACTCAATTGGATAACCATAATACATGATTAGTCATAGAGCCATAGAATGGCTGGGGTTGGAAGGGACCTTAAAGATCATCCAGTTCAAAACCCCCTGCAATGAGTAAAGACAGCTTCCACTATACCAGATTGCTCAAAGCCCCATCCAGCCTGGTCTTGAATAGTTCCAGGGATGGGACATCCACAGCTTTGCTGGGCAACCTGTTCTAGTGTCACACAACCTTCAGAGTAAGGAATTTCTTCCAAAAGTCTAATATAAATTTATCCTCTGTCAACTTAAAACCATTGTCCCTTGTCCTATCACTACACTCCCTGATAAGGAGTCCCTCCCCATCTCTTTTCTAGGCCTCCCTAAAGTACTGGAAGGCCACAACAAGGTCTCCCGAGGCCTTCTCTCTGCCATCTGAACAACCCCAGTTCTCTCAGCCTCTACTCATAGGGAAGTGTACCAGCCCCCAGTCATATTTCTGGGCCTCTTCTGGATGCACTCGAGAAGTGCCATGACCTTCTTATATTGGGGGCCCTAACCTGAACACAAGAGTCCAGGTGGGGTCTCACTAGAGCGGAGCGGAAGGATCACCTCTCTTAACCTGCTGGCCATTCCTCTTTTGATGCATCCCAGGATACAATTGTCGTTCTGGGATGTGAGCACACACTGCAGGCTCATATTCAGTTTTTCACCCACCAATCCTGCAGGGTCCTTCTCTGCAGGCCTGCTCTCAGCTGGCTCATCACCCAGCCTGTGTCCATGTTTGGGATTGACCC
The DNA here is from genome assembly GCF_017639235.1 of Corvus kubaryi. Lineage (NCBI taxonomy): Eukaryota > Metazoa > Chordata > Aves > Passeriformes > Corvidae > Corvus > Corvus kubaryi. The sequence continues at coordinate 20,934,416 of NW_024582056.1, forward strand.
AGGCACAAGACTTTGCACTTGGTCTTGTTAAACTTCATGAGGTGCATGTGGGCGCAGCTCTCTATATTATTATATAATAAATGAAGTGTCCATAAATGCTTTTGATATGCTTAAATTAAAATACCTAGTATGATTTTTGGACGTTTGCAGAACTTAAGCTTCTGTGAACAGAAGGCTTGTAGTCCGCCTTGTGCAAGATTTAGCATCTACCTTTAAAAGTAGCTTGGAAGATACAGCTAAGCCTCTATACCTTTCCTTACTACTTTTGCACCTGCTGGTGTAGAAGCCAGCTGGTAGTACTGAAACTTGGACTAATTTGAAGGGTAAGAAATGGAGCTTAACACAAATGCAGGTAGGACTGCAGTTGCTTCTTAACTGGATGTGTGAGAGCATGTAAGAAAGGTGGCTGCAAATCAGAGGAGGTATTAACTGAATCTTGAGGCCATGTGGGAAAAAACCTGTACACGGGCTGAAGAAGTCAATTGTTAAAGTGGGGTATAATGAGAAACGGATAAAAGAGGGAAAATTATATGGGACCATACTGAAAACAGTCCAAGTTGCCAACCCTAATTAGTGTTTGTGAAATCCTCAACTGTTGCCATGGCAATAAATGTGATACTACAAATGCTGCATTCTGACTTCTTCACAGGATCAAGCAAAGTTGGAAAGGAGCAAATCCCTATGTAAACATCAATATCGTCAATTAATTAGGAAACACAGCAAGATAAATAATAAGAACCCATGAAAGGTAAATTAACTTCTGTTTCCTGCCTGCTATATTTGAAAGTTTCCCCAGAATCAAGCATTTCTGTAATTCACTTTCATTCTACGGTAATGTTTATCACAGACCACAGTGGAAGTTGTTGTGAAGAGGGTTTTTTAACACATTATTTAGCAAGTTAAAGACTTCGGCTTATTTGGGCTACTTCTGCAACTTCAAGGCATTTCTTTCTTTAAATGTCACTTAGCACTTTATTTATTTGTTTGTTTAAGATAAAATTCCACCTAAATAAGCTGAGAGTTCTCTGTTCCTTTAATAAAAACTGATAAACAATCTAAAATGGAGCAAATCATCCTGAGTGCCAGCAAGTGGCATGTACAGGATAACCAGGGGATCAGGTCCAGACAACATGGGTTTATGAAAGGTAGGTCCTGCTTGACCAGCCTGATCTTCTATGACAAGGTGACCCACTTTGTGCGTTAAAGAAAGGCTGTGGATGTTGTCTACCTAAACTTCAATTGAGCCTTTGACACCATTTCCCACAACATTCTCCTGGCGAATCTGGCCTCCCATGTCTTGGATGGGTGTATTCCTTGCTGTGTAAGAAGCTGTCTGTACGGCCAGGCCCAGAGAGTAGTGGCAAATGGAATAATCCAGACGGTGGCAGGTCACAAGTGGTGTTCCCCAGGGCTCAGTGTTGGGGCCAGTCCTGTTTAATATTTTTATCAATGATCTGGATGAGGAGATCGAGTGCACCTTCAGTCAGTTTGCAGACTCTCACCAAGATGGGTGGGAATATCAATCTACTGGGTGGAAATATTGATCTACAGGAAGGCTCTGCGGGGGGATTTGGACAGACTGGATGGATGGGATGAGACCAACTGTGTGAGGTTCAACGAGGCCAAGTGCCAGGTCCTGCCCTTGGGTCACAACAACCCCAGGCAGCCCTACAGGCTGGGGGCAGAGTGCCTGGAAAGCTGCTGGTGGAAAAGGACCTGGGGGTGCTGACTGGCAGTGGCTGAACATGAGCTGGAGAGTGCCCAGGTGGCCAAGGAGGCCAATGGCATCCTGGCCTGTAGCAGGAATAGTGTGGCCAGCAGGACCAGAGGAGGGATCATTCTCCTGTACTTGACACTGGTGAGGCTGCACCTCAAATCCTGTGTTCAGTTTTGGGCCCTCACTACAAGAAGGACATTGAGGTTCTGGAGCAAGTACGGAGAAGGGCAATGGAGCTGGTGAAGGGTCTGGATGGGAAGTGCTGTGAGCAGTGGCTGAGGGAGCTGGGGTCATTTGGGGAGGAGGCTCAGAGGTGACTTTATCACTCTCTACAACTGCCTGAAAGGAGGGTGTAGCCAGGTGGGGATGGATCTGTTCTTCCAGGTAACAAGTGACAGGACAAGAGGAAATGGCCTCAAGTTGTGCTAGGGAAGGTTTAGATTGGGTATTAGGAAAAATTTATTCACTGAAAGGATTGTCAAGCACTTGAATGGGCTGCCCAGAGAAGTGATGGGGTCACCGTCTCTGAGGTATTTAAAAGGCATGTCTATGTGGCACTTGGGGACATGGCTTTTTCATGGCCTTGGCAGTGCTAGGTTAACCGTTCGACTCAATGATCTTAGATGATTCTATGTTTCAAGGATGCCATAAAAATATTAAACAATGTGAAAAAAAAGTCTTTTTTTCCCCATGGTCTTGTCTCTTGCATGACTTCAGAATCTTGTACTACTTGAGTAGTTTCACTATAGACACATAAGGATCTTGCCATATGCAGAACATCATTTACATCTGTGCCATGGTTTAACCCCAGCAGGCAACTCAGCCCCACACAGCCACTTGCTCACTCCCCACTGGTGGGCTGGGAGACAGAATTGGAAGAGTACAAGGGAGAAAACTCTTGGGTGAGATAAAATCAGGTTATTAGAGAAAGCAAAAGGTATGCATACAAGCAAATCAAACCAAGGAATTAATTCATCCCTTCCCATGGGCAGGCAGGTGTTCAGCTATCCCCAGGAGAGCAGGTCTCTATCATGCTTTACAGTGACTTGGGAAGTCAAATGCCCCATGCCAGCTACTGTGACGAAAATTAACTCTATCCCAGCCAAAACCAGCATAAGGTGGAATCCCACGCTTCTTTATGAAGAAAATCCTTGGTTTTGTGGGGTTAAGTTAGAATCTTTATCTCATTTGACTTTCACAGCCATATAACAATTTCAAGTATTTAAACTCCTTCTGTAATCAAATGCGGCCAGAACATTCCATATTATGAATATAAAGGTGTTCTAATGCTAAAAAAGAAAACAGAATAAAATTTGCTGCGTTTCCATATAATAAACAAGTTTCTTTTACTTTTATTTGACAAATCACTGCATTGGTAATACTCACAAATGCAGGTCTGGCATACAATTCTCAAATATGTCATCTACTGCTAAGAATTTGATTAATTGGCACCCCATTTATTCAATTACTACATCAATAGTCTGGCATTTTTAAAAGTTAATCTTTTTTGTCCATTAGTAATTATTGTTTAATCCATATTGTGCAATATTCCCAATGGTTGGCTTCATTAATTTAATAAAGGACTACTAAGTATTTTTTTTCTAAATACTATCTAGTTTGGTTCACAAACATGTGATTGACCATCATTTTGAATAGTCTCATGGATGACTTCATAAGCAGGGTAAGAAAGGTCAGTTCGAATACCTGGGTTATTTTGAATATTTCAATGCTTTTATCATGTTTTTATAGTTCAATACAGTGGCAGCATAATGGAAAGAAAAGGAAAGCAAAACAAGAGCATTCACTGGACAGTAGCTCAGCAAACAGAAGGTTTTATTCCCAGCTCTATGACTGAGATGCTGTATGCACTTGGGCTGGCATTCTCCTATTTCCTTTTATTTTGTCTATTTGGACTGGAGCTTCTCCTGGGTAGGTACTGGAGGTGCTAATTAGGGTAGGTAGCAAAATGGGGTCCTGATCTCTGTTGTGGCCTCTAGGTGTTGCTATAATACAAATAATTAATCAAAAGACATGTTTCAGTGTCCACCGAGGGTGTTGGCAATTTTTCCCAAAGCCATGCTTAATTTTATACAGTTAAATCCCTCTCTCTCCCTCGTCTCTACGGCATAACTGAAATTTTAGCTTTGTGTATTGGGCAAATGAACCTGAATGTGAAAAGTAGAAGTAGGAAAGCTGTAGAAAGAGATTTGACTCACCCCTAGTCACAGTTCCTCATTTTTGGGTGCCTTTGTGAGTCTCTTGTCCAAGGATGGTCTCTACTAGAGGAACCTGCTATTAAATTCCTGACTCAGCCCAACCTTCCACTGCCAGAGTCAACCACTGGGCATCAAATCCCTTAGCAAGGCCTCTGCTGCTGATGTGGTTTAGGAGCATAAGTACACAAGGCACAGATAAGGACACAAGTGCAGGTGACTTAGATCAGGACACAGACCTGTTCTCATGTCTAAGGACGCAAGGGCCTAAAATAATTACAAATTGAGATACTTGTGAGTTTAGTGAGGATAAACTGTCTTGTAGGGTGAAAGTTCAGATCCTGGTGTGGCTTGATCTCAAGGTCTGCATATTTTGCTCAACGGGGGCTAATGTGCAAAACTCATTATCATTAACAATCTTAAGACTCGTAGTTTAAATTTTAAAAATACTGCATAGAAAAAAAACCAACAGAAAATAATTTGGAAGAGTTGGTGCAACCTTTTGTTTTCTCACATTTCCAAGGAAGGAGCTGCCAATCCTGCAGCCCACCACAGCACGTCGTTTGATGTAACCCCCAGCCGAGCAGCTCCTGCAGAGCAGCCCTGGCGGAGGTGTGCCGGAGCCATCGGTACTCATGGCGGTGCCCGAAACAGTGGCAGATGCCTCTCAAAACTGCATTTGTTGGAAATGCATTTGCAGCCAAACAGTTTTGCCTGGCAGGGGATAAGTGATCCCTCCTGCAAAGCAACGGCACGGTAAGGGAAGGAGCTGGATGCACATTTGAAGAAAATGATGCAGGTGCCTGCTGGAGCGATGCCTTGGCAGGATTTACTGACGCAAAGGGGCTGAAGACGGGATGGGAGCTCTGTCCTCTTTCTGGCCAGACATAGGTGCTATGAGCCCTGTAGCCATCCTTTCCCTTCCCTGTGGCCTCATCAGCTCTGGGTTAATTATAATCCCTTTTTGTCATGGAGGAGAAATAGAGTGAGGGGTGAATAGTGTCTCTGCTCTGGTCTATATGTAGTTCAACTTCTGGGACAACCATGGTCCAGCTCTCAATATCTAATTGCATAACCAGATACTGCAGGCATGTATTTATATAAAAGCTATTTTAATCAAAAGACTAGCCATTAAATTGCCAGTGTTCTTAAGCATGCTTCACCAATTTTTCCACTTTTAAGACTCAAGTAGACAATTTTTTAAATGTTTTATAAATGATAAAAAATTCACATCAGATTTTAACAGAATTAAGCATACTTATTCAACACACATGGGGCCTCTGAAAAAAAAAGTTATTCAATTTAATAATTTTAATTTACATTGTATATGTACATGAGCATTTCTTTCAACCCACAGGTTAACACCACAAAAAAAAAAGAAAAAGAAATAAAAAAGAAAAAAAGTACTGTGGTTAGTTGAGTGAAGAAACTCTTGAGACACTGTTGTCTGAAATAAAAGCAAGGCACCCTCCCTTAACACCTGATATATTCCTGAATTCTGCCTAGACAAAGGCATGTTCACACTGAGAGAGCTCTAAGAATAGTAGTAGATTTATTCTGCATTAACTCTTTCCTTTACCACTGTGACAGGTCACCGGTTGTACTCTAGGATGAATCCGTGTATTGAAGTTGACATGAAGGACAATTCCACAGATGATGGGATTTGGGAGAGTATCACAGCTAAGACTATCTATGGAAGACTGGAGGACACAGGCTACGTGAAATCTCACATGGGGCTCTCAACCTGCTTCCTCCCACTCACATTCCACTTAATAAATAAACCTTGCTCAACAAAAAAGCAATTTTACTGTACTATGCTGATTTGCCTGAAAATCCTTGGTAAGGGCCCACTCGCAAAAAGCTCCTGCAAACCCTTGTCTGGCTGGTGCTCAGCACCTGGCAGGATTTGTCCCTAGATAAAAGTAATTTCTCAAGGGACCTTGTGTTTTACACAAGGAGACAAAAGCAAACATACTTTTTTTGGATTTTATGTCTGCATGTTTTTGTATGCGCACATGTGTGTGAGTGTATATATATATATATGTATATATATATTTAGTATATACAAAAGCAAATTCAGTCAAAATATATTTGTCTTGCTGGTCAGGCTTGTTACAGCAACCTACAAGAAACATTAGCTTCTCTGATATTTAATTATGCTATTATGTTTGCACATAAGCTTAAAAGTCAATACAAAAAGCAATACTTTTCCAAATATTATCTGCAGGTAAACCAGAAATATTAACTATAGTGATTAGAAGTCTGTTTCCCTATTGACACTACTATAAATCTTGATATAAGAATAATTTTTTCATAAAAGCACATCCAAACATAGTAAGTGATAAAATACCAGATTACTATTTGAAAACCATACAGTGACTCGATATCTGGGTTATCCTTTGCAGCAATTAGGCAATTCATTTGGCATCTGTTTGATTGTATAATTTAATTTCCATATAAACAGCATAGTTTAAAAAAAGACAAAAGCTAGAATGTTTAAAGCTAACAAAAGATACAGTGACATCAGGTTGACATTCAAAATTTCTTTAGCAAAATGACCAACAAAATTTTGACTTAATACAGTGCATATAAAGTTTTTTAGAACTGAACTTTTTAAATATTATTTGAATTTAGCAAAACATGAGCAAGATTTTAATATCAAAGTGCTAAACAGTACTGCCTTAAAAGTCACTGCAAATAAACTGTAAAATAACTCTGCTTGTGATTTGACAGATATTTTATATACAAATGGTTAATAAAAAGACACGCACACACACACGCACACAAATATAGGTATATACATATATATACATACACATTATATATATGTATATAGTTTTCCAACTGGTGTATCTGAGTCAGTGTGAACACCCCATTTAGTTATCATGTGTAACAGGGCTCCCATGAGCTGGCAGTCATTGCAATAAATACAGGCAAAGCCATTACAATATACCATGCATACAAACATTTATACAAATAAAGACACTATGCAACAAATTATCTCATATTAATATGGCATCAACAGTATAAACATACAAAAAGGAGTACGAACACGGAATGTTTAAACGCAGCCCACTATACCCTTCCTAGCACTTACATTCATACTATTTTACAAGACTTGCTTGTTCTTGAAAACCATCTTCTGTCTGCTTACTAACGAGTTGCTTGTGTTAGAAGTCTAGAGCTGAACTATCCCTGATACTGACCCTGTATGCTCCAATCACTACTTACTCGGGTTTCCTTAGCTAAGGAACAACTGAGCCACAGTTGCTCCCGTGTCTTCCACATACATTTGTCAATAAGTCACGCTACATGGAATCAAGTTTGGAAAACTCTGTCAGGTAAGTTAGTGCATGTAATTTTCTCACTTGATTTCTTCCGTTTGTTTTCCTAGTAAAATAAATTAGTTAATAAACGAGACTTAGTAAGACAGCACTTTAAAAAATTGCACTTGAACATGGGAGCTAACAGCCATTGTCATTTTGCTATATTTGATTTGTATGAAATGTTTAATTGAATGTACTTTGCTAAAAAAGTGGATTTTTGTTTAGATTGTGCTGATGTATGTGCCCTTGATGCAGGAAGTATGCTAAAGGTATCCTCACAAAACACATACTACCCTGGCAAACAACTATTTGCTGTTCTTTCAAACACAGCTTCTACAATTTTACTCCTCATAGACCATGAGGTGTTAAACAACAGATTTAAAACAGTCATGTTTACCTTTTACTGCTGCTGGGATAGCATTGTCCAAAAGTGCCATATTAGCCATTTAAAAAACCCAAATCACACAAAAGAAAACGAAGAACACAACCCCAAACCAGTAAGCCAGTAAGATTCAGGCCTCAGGTTGTAAGGACAAAGCGCCAGAAAAGACCTCATGTTAGACTCGGAGCGGCTTTTCTGTTAAGTGAGGGCAGAAATGTTAACTGTAAGTCACAATCCGTTTGCCTGCTCTGGTGGGCGTTTGCCTCTCAGGAGGGTGGTTTGACTCAGAAGGGTAAGGTGTCCAGAAACAGCCTGTCAATGATGGAAGGGGCTGGCACCAAATCTTCCAGTTTCAGGTAAAAGATGCGCTGCAGTCCCAGTGTGCAGAGAGAACGCAAGTCAGCCAGAACACCCAGTACCTTCGGCTCTGCAGACTCGAGTGGTTGTCCTTTGTTTTGGCAACTGAAAGTTAAGTGATCTTTCAAACTGCTTGTGATCTTGTTGCATAGCTCTTCCACTTTCTTTGGTTCTTTTAATCCATGTCGTTCTGCAAAGCCAGAGGAAAATAACACATCAGCATCCCGATCACAAACGGAGAGAAAGCGTTTTCTTAGGCGTAACCCAGGTCCATACTCTGGAACTCCGAGGAAAAAGTGCTTTGAAATTGTAGATTTCTCAGAACAGCTGGGGTTATACGGTGTCAGTTAACCTTTTTGCCACACAAAATAAGAGAGGGCAAGTGCCCTTTTCTCTTCATCTGCTAAAGCAGGCAACAGAGATGCTCAGTTATGATTGAAATTCTAGTACAAGGAATCCAAGCATCCTGCATATCTGACATAATTTTCATGATACGAGACAGAATTAATTGGGTGATTTTCCAGCAAAACTATCACAGGAGGTGTTTTGGAGATTTCCGTGCTTCCCCACCAGTTGTGAATGCTCAATAACTATGGCAACCATTATTTATTCAGTGAATTCAAGTGGCGATCAATATCCTTAGCTAGTTCCATCAGCGCCTGGCCTAGAATTCCACCAGGAATTTGCAGACACTCTTACAAGAAACTAAAGGCACCTTACTACCCTTTGTTATTTTGATCAGCTGCTGCTTCTTAGTTTATTCATCTTTAAAAGCTCTAAGATAAAAGAAGCCTGGAAGTTAACTATTTTGCTTTGAGTGAGCAATGCCTGAACAGCTGCTATGTTATCCATCACAAAAACCTCAGCACTCCTAAAAGGAAGTGGAGCTGGGGTTTGTTCCCCTTCAAATACCGTTTTAAAATACTACAATGACATTAAATGCATTCACAGTTCTTTAAGCATAAGTAGAATGAATCAGGTTTGTGATTCATTAAAAGCAGGCTCTTTACAGGGGAAAGAATTCTGTGTTGTTTGCTATCAAGGCTTAGTGAATGAATTAAAATAACAGAACAAAAAGAATTCAGAACAAAAATCTCAAATTTGTGATGTGTTCATTTGCCTCTGACTTTGAAATACACAGGTAAGTAAGAACTGGCTTCACAGCAAAGTCATAATAATTTACATGTGGAATAGAATTGTGCCAGACAAGGTAATCAAAGAAAATGCATGTTATATTTAGTCAATTAGATATATAAAACAATGACAGCAGTGGATAAGGAGTAATTGTGGCAGTTCTTGTGTTTGATGCTTTTGAAGTCATGTCCTTCCCTGGGCCTCTCTCCCATCCCTGGCAGCCAGCAGCCACACTGCCCATTGTCCCCAAGTCTTGTTCCTCCATGCCAGGAGGAGCAAGCAATAGACAAGTTCTCTGTCTGTCCCCTAATGAACAGTGAAAAGAGTACAGTTCTCTTTATTTCCAGAAGCAGGAGCAATGCCTGCACCAGGTGCAGTGGTGCCTTGCCCACGCCTGTGTACATAAACTCCTTGCTGCCTCCCCTCACCACCTGTTTTGGCTTAGATGCTCTTTACAAACCAATAAAACAGACAGGATTCAATGAGGGCAGTTAGAAATGTAAAGGTCTGGGTTTGCACTGATATTCACCCATTTTACACTTTTTTTCAACTGTATTTACTTAGGCACAGTTAGCTCCTGAATAATACTGGTTCGGGATCAGAATCGGAGATGTGCAGACGTGGACATCGCTGGCCAGAAGCTACCTTGCTCTATCATTTAAGTACCATCAATCTGCCCTGTTGTTTCAGAGCAACACTTATCCAGCCAGTGACATCTGCTTCAGACACGTTTTCACCTTGCAGGAATTAAAAACCCTAGGTATCCTAAGTGCCTTGTTTACATTAAAACATGAGAAGTCAATGAATATTTAAAGTCTTTCCAGTAAATGGTGTATAGTGTAATTATGTAAGCCTTAACTATACAGGTCACTGAGAGTAAATACTTAGGCAGATTCCGCCATTAAAAATCTTGGCAGATAAATATTTTATACATGTTGGAAAAGCTGTAGGACTTTTTTTTTTTACCACTAGCCTACTGAGAGAATCTGCAGGACATTAAATTAATCTTGCAATCTTTGAAGAGTTCCCACATCTTAATCTGTTTTGTTTCCTAGCTGTGTAAGTGAAGATATTTTTTATGGATGTAGGGAGCTGGAATATTAGAGTGGGTTCAAAACCTGACTACAAATTAGCAGAGCACATTTTCAAACCACTGCCTCAGTAGGTGTGTACCTTGCTGCAGAGTATGGAAAATTATCTCTGGCTCTGGAGCATGCAGCAGATTTGTTAGCATTTTCAGCCAGAACTAAGCAGCTTGTCTCCCACTGACAAGTTCAGAAGGTTTCATGAAAAAATCATGTCTTCGGTGAATAGCCATGAAATGTACCAATGCACATGTGCAAAGATCATCAAATTAGAAGTCTTACTTTACACAACAAAATCGTGAAAATTCAGAATTAAGATATATTCTGTCCTTAAACTCTGGTGCTACAATATTAAAGCAGTCCCTGATAACCCAAATTGTTCTCCCCTGAGTGAATTGCCATACAATGGCCTCCGCTACTTGCAAATCTCCATAAGGGTTAATTTCTCATGCCTGGAACTGCCTCTAGGGTTTTCCCTAAATGAATTCCCTTAAATTTCCTATGGCATCCATAGAAAGTCAAAGCCATCTATGTGGAAGCCCTTCTGCTAGGGAAGGCCACTGAATGCACTGGCACTGGCACTGCAGTCTCTGGTGTTGAAGCACAACTACCTTCTGAAGAACACATTCATCTAAGAATAGGCTCCCCTACTTGGTAGACTTGAGGTGTCTTGGGCCTAATTTACTCAAAGATTTAGATTTAACAGGGTTCAAATAACAGGATGCACATTTTCTTGCCTTTTTTACATGCCCAGTCCCGTTTGTACAAAAAAAGACCCACAGTCTTTCTTACACAACCTAGCGGGAGCAGCACAAGATCCCTGTGGTAAGTGTGTGCAGTCGCACTGAAGCCAAGGCCCTCTAATCATTATTCGCCGTCTTCCACAGGATGTTCATATCCACATGGGAATGATAAGGCCAAGATTTATCCCAAGAAGTACAGCTGGTCAAAATAGATAGATTTTCTCTAACTGATTGAGGAGATGTGTAAATATTATTGTAGTCAGACTTTCTTATAATTACAAAGGCACACGTAAAGTGAATATAGGATTTCTCAGCCTGTAACAAACCAAGATTCTGTTTTAGGATAGCATTGATTTTTGCAAGAAAAATGGTGATTTATGGCAAAGATGCTGCCAAAATGACTCACCAAAAGTCTTGCCTCTAAAGCTCTGCAAACTTAGCTCATCCCGGCAAACTGAACACAGCAAGTTTTTTACACCTTTGTCCTTTTCCCAGGAAGCTGAATGTGATTTTGTGCTATCATCACACTGATCAGCAAAAACTCAACAGGAAGAAAGCAAAGAAATCCATCACCCAGCAGTGCTAGTCCCTCTTTCCCTAACCTCTGACCCGAGGTGGATCATGCCAGGGTCAGGCAGACTGAGCAGTACCTTTGGAAAGAAAATGCCTCTCAGAGAGCACGAGTACCTCAGAGACCTGAAGTACCTCAAAGACCTTGGGCTCTGCACGCTGTGTCACGGGGGATCACTTTCAGTCTCAATTAATTCTGAGGTGTCCAGAAATGCAACGGATGAACACTGCAGACTTAAAATAGGCCTCTTGATTGTCTCGGTTTCAATGTAGTTATGTGATTTTCTCTTCCCCCTTCACATTCCTCTTCCCCTTCTATAACTCAAATAAGCACAAGGCTCAGTTGCCTACAGCTTTCTTGTGCACACACTATTACACGGAAACACTGCAACTCAGCAGACCCAAGAATCTCCTTTCCTGTTGCAATCTGGCCCCTATTTATCCTGCCTAACTCTCAGACACTTCACAAGGATCCCCAGCTTTGGTGCACAGACTTCTCAAACTCCTCCTAATATCAATACAAGGATGGGCGTTTTTAGAAGATTATTAAATTTTAGGTGGATGAATCATCTTCTGGAGGTGCCCTGTATTCTCCATCAGCTGTGCAAGGTACCTAAAGTCAGATGAGCTAAGCGACCACACAGAACACCATAGTTTGCTCCCTCCTTTGAGAAAACCACAATATAACATGGAGACTGCTGGTTGCTGTAGAAGCAAAGAGTTCTTGCCTCAACAAAGAGGTGGGAGTGAAAAAGGAGGAGTGAGTACTTTACTTTGACGCTGACAGTACTTCCCCCAGCTAAGTGGCGGGGGGAAGGCAGACAATGCAATCTGGAGGGTTGTTTTTTTTATAACCAGCTCTCCTACACTCCTCCAGTCTGCCACCTGCTTGTATGTAGACCCAGCACACGAAGCACCCACTCCAGGGGATATCCTGGCAAGAGGACTGAAGGATAGCTGCTGCTGCAGAGTAGGTAAGTCTCCCTTCCATAGGGAGGTCGGACAAATTCATGTTCAGAAGGAACTGCAGCAGTCATACTCTTTTTAGCCACACTGGTCTCATTACTATTTCTTGGTATGACTGATGGTGCTAAAAATTGTGTTTGTAAACTGGAACAGAAAGCCCAACAGCAGGAAGACAAACACAAAGTTGTAATTAATTGAAACCTCACAATATTCTTCAGTGGTCTGGTGCCAGTCTAACAAAGCATTAGGAGTGTGAATAAGCCCAATATATACAGTGGTTCTGGGCTGGTCTGTAACACACTTAAAATAAAACATATGCTGAAAGAGCTTGGCTGAATGAGGGCTAGAATGCTCTGTACTCGGCAGCATCCCACCGAGAGTGTCAAGTGGGCAAAACAATAATGGTTTGACGTGGACAGAGAAAGGAAGGGGCAGAGAGGAAAAGCTAATCAACAAGGAGAAAGAGAGAGAGAGAAAACACTAGCAGTTCTAGAGCATGCAGAAATTTGAGGCTAAATTAGAATGTGCCCTTGCGATGATCTGCACTGGAACTCTCAGTCTTTGTATTTTCACACTGTTAGAAAAAAACCTAACAAATGATCACTTGGGAAGTTAAGGAAGCATTTTCAAGCATAGACTGGCTTAGTATCTAGTCTACTCTGCGAAGCTTCATCTTCAACACTATCCAGTCCATCATAGAATGATTGTGCAGGAACATTTGTGATCCATGAACATACTAAACTGATAGTAATCATCCGTGTGGAATTAACAGAACTTGTTCCAATATGGCCAGCATTTTCCTTCCATGTTGTCACTCTTCTTCAGCTCATTAGATCCTACATACCAACAGAATAAGTGATCCAAAGAAGAAGAACATGATAGACCTAATTTTTTTACTTTCATAGGCATGTGAGGTGAGTGTTGTGTGTTGTTTCCTACCTACTTTCTTCTGGGTGATGCTTAGAGCAACACTCGTGCTGTGGAGGAAGTTGTGTCCAGCCTTTCTAAACCAACTAAAGGAAGTAAAAAAAGAGAAGAGAGACAGAGAGAGGAAGATCCTAAAGGAGCACCTTACAGTAAAAAGATGAGTTTTGGCATGACAGAGTTCTAAGTCAACTGTTTGCAAGCCTCCACAGTAAACCAGATGTTACTTCTTTCATTCTGGATGCTCTTTTAAGCTGATGTCTGAGAGGACCTGAAAATTCATCAGCAATCTGACATAATGCTTTTTCTTCAAGGCAACATACCACAAATTTTCAGGAAACATAAAATAGATAGAAAAAGCATAAATATATGGACTTTCTAATGGAATATGTAATGCAAAATATTGTACATACCTTTACTCAAAGCAAGCAGTGTAGTGAACTAGTGAGTACTGTGATACTCAATAGGTCTCTTGTTGTTCTCTTTGCAATTACTGGAAAGAACAAATGACCCTACATGCCTATAACCATGCATCCTATGCTGTCATCTGCAGCTGCGGTTGGGATAGCACATGGACCTTTGCAGCTCCAAACAAGTCAGCAGGGTTAATTGAAGGTCACTGGAACTACTGGAGCTGTTACTGGGGAGACAATTTGACATCCCGAAATGAAGGAACAGCCTTCAGCATATCTTAGGACACTGGGACCAGTGGAATGTGTTTTAGTCTCCAACACTGATTTTTACATTTATTCCTTCTTCCTTCACTGGGGGACAGATGTTAGTTCTCCCTGTCACTCTTGAAGAACAGAAAGAGAACATGCAAAAGAGAGCAGTGGCTCCTCTTACTCTTCTCCCTCAGCAAAACTGCCAAAAACTAGTAGTATACAAGAGGGTTTGTTTTCTAAGAGCACATCTTTGTTTGGGCTGAGGACAGCACTCGTGAAATCAAGAAGAATGAACAGGTCATTATTCCCAGAAGAAATTTTTCTTTACCTGGAAAGACAATCCTTGAATTCAATGGTACCTAAGATGCTGTACAGTATTAAAACAGGCTATGACTACCATAGATCACAGGGTTGTTGTGTTTTTGGTTTTTTTGGTTAAGCCATCAAGTCATGAGCAATTTGTGTAATAAGCAAGAAAATTTAGCTCAAGGCAGCATTCTGGTTTTGCAATGTTGTTACTAAAGGCAAACAACTAGATTCACAAAAGAAAGCTTTCCTGCTCCTTATCTTGAAGCCTAATGACATGGATATCCATCTGGAACATGGGAGAACCAGAGTCAGATTCCCTTCCTGTTGGAATCAGACTAGAGATAGGGTCTTTGGTATCCCTCTGACCACCAGCTTGTCCGCAAATCATCAGACACAACAGCCATTCTGCATCCCCATGAAATATATCAAGTTGTCTTAAGACAAAAGACAGTGACGCTCAATAGCTGGATATCCTGTGTTCCTGGGGAAGGTTGCTCTCCCTTGGTCTGACTCAGAGAGAGGGCTTGATACAGGGTTTGCCAACTACCCATTGCCTCCAACAGTCCATTACAGGAGAAAAGGGTGCCTTCCCTGGAGATAAAGAATGGCACCTAAACCACCCATCTAAATCTAAGCCAAGCTTCAAAACAATGCTTTAAAATGTTCAACATTTCAGACTTCTTCAGGTTTCATATTTCCAAATTTTCTCTTCATTATTTTTTCTCTTTTGGTGTAACTAGCTGAAAACCAGCACATGGCTTGTCATACTCAAACTGCAGGGAGAAGACAAGAAGCCATTTCTTGTGGGATGCCACATCAGAGGCAAATCTCAAGGTTTTCCTGAATAAAAAATTTCAATACACTATCTAGAATCACCTGATTTCCTCTTACATGTTTTATTTTTAATATTGTTCATCATTATACAATGCTATCCGTTTTCAGGTGACCAAATTTCTGGCTGAGTCCCTGAGTTAGCTAACTGCCCTTGGACATCTGAAACCTGTGAATATAAGTCACTAGAGCTTTGGTCTAATTTAGATCACATGAAAATACATGCTGTCCTTAAGACCAAATCAGCAGAGATATACCAGCCTCATGAAATGAAAGAAAGCAGAAAACAGCATTAATTTTAAACACCATCTCAGGTGAGAAAATCAAGAGAAGCTTGACAAACAGAGAAAATCTTAAAGTTTCTATGTACAGAAACTGTCTCCTTTTAAAGGCAACAATTGCTTCCATTTGTTTAGAAACTTTGGGAAGACCAGCACAATATAGCAAACTCCTGGAAGGGTTATGATCAAGGAAAGGAAGAAAGGTGGGGTGTATCCAATTAAAAGTTATTTCTAATTATCCTAGGGTGAACTGAGCCAGCCACTGGACAACTTTGACTCCTTATGTAAGGGCAAGCAAGCAGTGGTTAACTGAACAAATTACTATGCTAAGACAGGACAGATGGGTTTGTAAGGGGAGTAAGTCTGATGATTTTTTCCTATACTTTTGTTTTTGCTACATTCACTTATCTTGCTGGGAATCCTGTTCATCAACCTGCATCCTCTCGGTCTCCAGAAGGATAATCAAGAACACACTACCAATGACTATCTAAAAAAGACATATCTTGTATATAGTAAATAATCTAAATAATTCATATGTGCTATATATATATGTGTGTGAGCATATATGCCTGTATGTAAATGTATAGAGGGACAGCACCTGTCCTTGATTTAGAGATATCTAAATGCATATACATACATAAATATATTATGTATGTATACAGGTATACACATACATATATAGGTATTTATAGCACATATATGTAAGTAGGCATGAACATATGCCAGTGTATGTTTATATGCAGGGGAAAAAAAAAACTGGTAATGTTCTTCCTGACTTTAACATAACACTCATCTCAGAAACTTTTTAATACAGAGTAAAGCAGCTCCAGTGAGTTATTTTGGTCTTATATGTTTTATCAAAGAAACCAGAAATCTGGACCCTAAAGTACCCTTTCGAACTGCAGAAAAAATGAACAGAAATTAATAAAAAGCCTGAAAATACTTAAGAAACAAAGAGCTACACACATATACTAACCCCTCACCAAAGTGCAGGAAGGAAGCGTACCATGCAAACTCTGAAGCCAAAATCCTGGCCCTGCAAATGTCAGCAGGAATTGGCCAATTTTAGTTTTTATATCTGTCATTGAGTGTTTTATCTCAGTGTTGCCCTGATATCATCTCATCCCGGGTAAAAGGAAGGCTACAGCTGATACTGTTGAGGCCACTGCCTGCAAAGTAGTGGATGCCTGAAATGCAGAAGGAAATCAATATCTATCCCGGTGGAGCTTATAAGCATCCCTGGGAAGATTCAGCTCAGGGCACACTGAAGCCCTGTCTCACACTGATGACACAGTTGCTCTGTTAAACTACCAGTTTTTCAGATATGAGTGTGAGGATCTCTGTGGAGATGACTTCTGCTCCAAATTCTGCTGTATGGTTGTCAGACACCCTTTCTCCCAACTCCTCCTACTGCCATCAGCCATGACTCTTCTATTGCAAGATGCCCAAGGTATGCAGTGGCTTTATTGTTTCAGGAATGCAAAAATTACACTTTAAAAGGTTATGTTCCCCCATTTTGTACTTACTGGACAGATTTGGCAGATTCTGACATTAGTTTCCTGCTGCTCACCCCAGCCGGCAGAAGGGGTCATATGGGCACATGCACACCCAAAAGCTTTTGTACAGCTGCGGGATGTGACTTTTTTCTCATTATTCTCTGATTTTCCTCTCTCAGAAAAGCAGTACGTGGAATACCTAGGCAAGCCTGGCTGCCAAAAGCAGCCTGCCTGCTCTCATGAAGCATTCTTTCTGGTCTAGCTATCTTGCTAAGAGATGAGCTATACTAGCTGTACGGCTTCTACGTCTCAAGCTGCCTTAATATTAGTGTTCCTACACAGAAGACCTAGCTCTGGTAATTTCATTAAGCTTTTCTGGGACTTCAGCAAGTATCTTGAATATTTTCATAGGAGCTACACAATTTTCTTGGAAGCAGTTTGCTTTTTTAGTCTATTCTGAGAAAACAATGAAGCTGCAAAGAAATAGTTGAGTTACATTTTAATGGGGTGTCTGATAGCCTAATGTTAATCCACAGTTTCAATATGGCCATGCCAGTGCTTAAAAATCATAATCACTTCACCCTGAACACCGCTAAATTAATTGAAATTGCTTGAATCTACAATAAAGCAAAGCACTAGAGTCTGAAGCTTTCTATTAGAAAAGGAGCACTTACCTGTAATCATAGTTAGAGCTGATAGACTTGCTAAGGCTGGGATATCAAGGTTAAGGCTCTTTAAGTTTAAGGAAAAGTCTTTAATAGAGTCGAGCCACTCCCCAAATCCACGAAGGCACTGAAGTCTATGAAGCACGAGTCCATTGCAGAATACAAACTTATCCTCAGCAGTATCAGACCTCAAATAAAAACAATTGAAAAAATTATAAATGCATCTTCTACTTTACAGCCAAATGCATAACCAGTATTGAAGCGTCTGTCATTTAAAATCCAAGGCATATTATCCTGAGACATATGTGGGCATTCACGTTTGACAATATGTTTCTCCCTTGGGGCCAAAGTACAACAAACAAGCTTCTATGATTGCTTACTTGGTAGAGTTATAAGCCTGAGGTTAGCTGTAGCATGTGGTGTAGACTGTCTAATTAGTTAAGATTTTGGTCCTGCCCAAAGGCATAAACAAAGAAGACATTTTGCATTAAATACTGTATGTTTGAACCAAAGGAATACTAAGTGAGTGCATTTTGAAATACAAAACTAATAAAAAGATAGGTTCTGCAACTCTCAGCATTTACTTAGTATCATCTGCATTTTTCAGATTGTAAAAATTGGTAAGGAAAAAACAATGGAACATGCATGCAATAATGCAGCACAATACACATAACAGCATAAACCTTTCTATATGAAAACCTGTGTGTAGAAGAGAAATTACAGCCAAACTCTCCTCTCCTTCTCCTCCCCATTGCCAATATCACACATGCAAAGGTCATTTTCAACCTGAATAAACATGGGCATAACTGAAATCACCAGTCTGCAATTTTTCCAGTTTCTGAAAGTGGGTTTGGTAAAGTGTCTTAACTAGTACTAGACTGACAAATAGCATCTCACTCTATTAAATGACTTGGTATTACGAAGAAAACCAATCTGAACAAGATTTTAAATCTTCTTCATCCCTTTCAAAAACAGATGACAAAGGGAAAAGAAAAGAACTTTCCTACTTAAAGTGCTTTTCTATATTTCATACTTATGAGTACAAAGCAGACTTGCTCAAATAGTACCTGAGGATCAATTTTGTTTGCTGTGTAGGGAGAAGATGGGATAGATCAAATAAAAGAAGCACATTAGTGACACCTATGATCTCTTTTTAAATCACCTTCTCGGTTTTTCCTGCAGTGTAAAACAAATTAAACATCATATCCTTTGTATGATGACATTGCTGATTATTTTGTGCTTTTTTTTGGTACAATTGACTATGCTCAAAGATAGCGTCATATTTATTCCTTAAAAACACTCAGATGATTTTTGACATCATCTTAAGAGGAAATGAAATAAATAGTTACCTGATGGAGAGTCTTAGTACAAACAGCTCCAAAAAAGCTGATTCTATGAGTAATGTCTGATCTTCTTTTGGGAGGTCAGTAAATCCTGGGATTTTTTCTGCCCAGCCTCTAGTTATGTCAATGGAGGCAGTCAGAAGATTATAGAACTGTTGTACATGTTCTGCATCTGTGCCTGCAGCAGCCTGATCAGTGGAACAGTACTAAAATGAAAGCCACAGAAAGCAAGGTTATATGCATTTAAGGGCATTCTGTGAAACATACAGCATTATTTGCCCAACAACATTTCCTTCTGTGGCAAAGCTGGTATTATTAACAAAGACATAAAAAGTAGGTTTACGTCTCTCTACTTATTTGGCTACCTACAGGCATTTTGCTATTCAGATAGATACTGCAAAAACATTTCCATATGTATAAAAGTAATTTCAAATTTATAACTAAAATATAATATCATGTTTTACAAGTACCTATATGCTATTAGTAAACAGAAATAGAAACCTGGTGGGTAGGATAATTTGCATCACACTAGAATAGGAACATTATTTGGCTTACTACAATGAAACACTTCTCCCATTGATGAATTTGTCTCAATATGTTGGAAATGCAGATTTCTTCCAAAACCTCACAAAGTGCGTTTTATCTGACAGTGATAGAGACACATAAGATAAATCACGTTTTATCTGACACATGCAGCATTGCTTCATTTGAATACAGAATTGGTTCAAAGTAAACCAGCTGCCCCATATCACCTCTTATCCTTCAAATTGAAGCATTTGAGGCTCAGCAGAACCTATTATCCTGCTTATGTGGCCATAACTCTTCCAGGCAACCGTTTTGACAGTCTCAGCTTGCTCAGCTTCCCTGTGACCCCCTGACAGCTCACTCCCCACTATCTCCTACTTCGTCACCAGTGGATCCCTGTCACTCCTTTGACACTGCTCTCTCTCTGTCGGCAGAAAATACAACATGAGCTTTTGTGGCTTAGTCCAATTCTGTGCTTGGAAAGTGCTGCTGGTTTTCTGAGCAGGTACTGAATAATGTGGTATTTACTGTAATATCCTCATCATCAAACATCTGCTGGGTTATTTCTGGGAGAGACTTCATACCCACTCTCTCTCATGGATTCAGCCAAAGAAAGGCTTAGGTAGTCTCCACAGCCAAAAGAAGCCTGCATACCCTTTGGAAACAACTTCCCACATGCAGTTAGGCTTCAGTGCATCAGCCTGAAGGCCACTCTAGCAACTCTCCAAGCCAGAGTAGAAGCAGAAAAAAACTCTTTCCCTATCATTAACAGTGGACTGGCAGCCTGGGAGGACCATATTACAACTGTGGGCTGCAGGTATCACCCAAGTTGCTAACTGCAACCCAAGCTGCTAACTGTGCAGGACAGAGAGCAGGGGCAGCAAGCAGAACTTCTCAGGTAGCTGTCCTGCTCTCTGCCCCTCCTAGCTGGAGCTGGTTGCTGTTGGCAGGTAAGGGATGAAGGACACAATGTCAGAGCTGCTGACTGATGGGAGAACCACAGCAATCCTAGAGACCTCTCCCTGTATCTGTGGTCCTGGTACTAGCCCTTAGTGACTCTGTTCTGCTTACCCAACACTAACTGCATGAGCTTCTCATGGTAAATTCCAGTTCACATCCCTTATCAGCTGGTGAAACGTGCAATCCCTCTTAAAAAGTTTATATGGAGACAAATTTTGCCTCAGCTACTCCGAAGAATCCTGTGATAGTGAGGGAGGTAGAGGCACAATATGGAGAAGGGGAGCATCAGTAGAAAAATCTGTATGCTGCATCATTTATGTGTTCAGACTCCCACCTGAATGGAGCAGTTGAGGATACTCAAGCAGCATGAATCAACTACTCCTGGCACTGGACTGCAGCAAGATGCACCCAGATAATTAATGGGTAGAAAAAGATAATTTGCTTTTTCACAGACTATGCATGTTCTGGACCCTCTAGAAGTGAAGGTGCAGAGCAAGCCACAGCAAGTATGCATTTGGCTCTGGGAGATGTGCTTTGCTGAACAGGTGGGGACCTATGACTCTTTCTTAATACACAGGGAAACTAAACAGGCTGATGGAAACTCCTGCCTCACAATAGGTATTGCTAAGGCAAGACATATTCTTGATCCTTTGAGCAGTAAAGAGGAGGGAAAAGAAAGGGGAAAGAAAAAAGATAGTACCCATTCTGAATGGGTTCATTCTAATTATAACTCAACTCAGTGTAATTATGCCAGGTGTTAATTTGTTCCCAATATTTATAAAACATTCCTTTGGCAAAAGTACGGCAAAGTTTTAACATTTTCTAATGAAGGTGAATGCTGCATTATGTCATGTAACTGTGAATGCTACAGTGTGGTATATACCCCACGCTGGGCACTGAAATTAAATGCATCTAAAAAAATTATAACCTGTATTTTTTATTATAGTCTATCCCATGAGAGCAATTTTAGAAGAAAGGTAAAAAGATTATATGGAATTGTATAGTTTTCAGCTGCTGCAATACATCACTGCTCGCTACAAAGAGTTAGCACTTACAAAGGATTGTTAAAATAAAATATTATTTACTTGTAATAGATTTAGGAGGATATAAGTAACCATAAATGGTATGTATGTTTTTGTTTCTTGCACCACAATTGTGGGGTTTTTCCATGATTATTTCATGGAGAAGTAATGATATTTGACCTAACTTGTGACCAAGACAGCTGGCAAACCTGCCCTTGGTCAGGAGGCCACAGGGACGGAAGGGCTCCCTCTGATCTGCATTTCTAAACCTGCCCTATGCAAACTGGAGGCAAACAGGGAGAAAGACAAAAGACAAAGCTCTGCCCCACTCCCTTCCTCGAAGCTCCTTTGGGAATTAAATGAAATCTGACAGTTACTTAAGGAGGGGGTTGCATGTGTAGCAAGCAACATTAACTTGTATGTTATATCTGAGGAGATTTGGAAAGCCTGAGGTTGGGAAGCCCGATAGCACAACTTAGCTCTGCCCTTTGCCTGCTTTCATCAGTCCTTCATCGACTGCTACAGCTGCAAAAGCCTAACAATAACTTCCCTGCACAGAGGAAAACCTACACTCATTTTTCCAAAAGCCACGATATGTGCTTAATTTTGTGGCCCAGGAAGGGGGGGATTGTTGCCTAAATGCTGCACTCCCCCTCTGAAAAGGCAACATTTCTATTTGATTTGGTGCCTACTCTGCATGAATAAGGATGGCAAGTTATAGGGTCTGTTTTTCATCTCACTTCCTTAAAAGTGTGAACTCAGGGAATTGTACCAGTAAACAGGTGTGAGACCAGACTACAGCCCTTGGCAATTGCCTTTTGAAACGAAGTACCTAAATATACCACTGCTTGTGGACTGGTAAGTTAAAACCAGTGCTGAGATGAAAAGCAGCCATGTTCTGAACAGAACTGTTTCCAATGTTTTGGTGTAAAGTTTGTTGCTTATGTAATTTCATTTTTGTTTTTGTTTTCTTCCTGGGTTGCTCTGTGTGTGTGTGTGTGTGTGTGTGTGTAGGTTTTTTGGAGGGAAAGGATACATGTTTCTCTCTGAAACTTTTATCAGTATTTTAAAGACGGTCAAGATATTACAGCCTGTAAACATGAAGACCATGCTAAACATTAAGGTCGTATCTGCAGAAGTGCCAGGACTGACTCCAAAGCCAGGTTTCGAGATCTGCCCATTTGTGGTGCTCAGCAGGGTCACAGCCTAGCTGAACATGCCATAAGTTAGTTTTTACAGGTACAGGATGATTCTTCAGAGGAGTATTTTAGCATTGCTGTGTGTTTATGGCACGCTTCATTAAACTCAGTTAATCTTGCTTTTTACACAGCATTTGTTTCTGACCTCCTCTAACTTTTCAAAGTAAGTATAAGGGTGTATGAAAAACATAAGAATCTACTAATTTCTAGTAGAATCTTTTTGTCTTTTCAGTACTGCTGGGCATAACAGACTATTATATATTTTAGTGTAAAGGAAAACTTAGATACTAATAGGTTCTAACAGAAAATCACACAATCTTTTAGCTACCAAGACTAAGTTACTGTCAATCATATGGTCCCTGTAATGTCCCACAAAATTGTTCCAACAAATTTGTTCAATAATTAAATCTATGGGTTGTTTTCATTAAAAGAGAAATAATTACTGCAGGACAAAGAAAACAATCACATAAAAGTACATAATTTTTGTTCAGTTTTCTGTAAATGCAAAAGAGCTTTATATCAATAAAAAATACAAACTATGGCCTCTGGACTCCTGTAATTCTGTGGAACCCAGCAGATTGCTATCAAAGAGCACAGCTCGTCACACACCTTGGTATTTGCAGAATGATCCCTGAGACATTCTGGGTAAGTTAAAGTACATGCAGATATGGCTAATGCATTCTCCCCATAGTAGGTTGTCAGACACTGAACAGCTAGATTCTTGAAAATAACTTGAAAAATTAAATTATTTAATACTTACAGATTAGCTTAAAGAAAATATGTTACAGCATGTTTTAAATTGCTAAATTATATATGTAAGTATAGTCTAAAATAGCATAATGTAATTTTTATACAATTACAGTAAATATGATTTAGGATTAAATATTACTTAGCAACAAGTGATAAATGGCCAATGGAGTTGTTGTCTGAATACAGTTGCTATTTTTTACAGTCTCAAATTTAGTCATATTTCTTTTAGGGGGAAGAATTTGATCTTTTTTTTCCTTAGTTGTAATTTCTTTCTTATCCTATATCAACCTGCCTAAAAATTGTATTTAACAAGCCATTTCAGTGCTGTATTTTAACAACTACAGAACATTTTTTTTCAGACTTCAGAATGTGGCATGAATATTTAAATCATGACTATGATACATTAAAGAACAAGGTTAAAAAAATATATAATCTTTGGTAAAGCTTTGTTGAGATAATTTTTCAGAATTTTTATTTTAAAAGGCTTGTTTTAAAAATGTGAGTTTTACTGAAGGAATATTCATGCTGGAGTATCCAAAGCCAACCCTGGTCCCACTTAAATAATGGCAAAATTCCTGTGGATTTCAACAGGAATGGTCCTATCCATCCAGTGCCATACTCTGCAACCCTTCTATCTGAATATTAGGGAAGTGCTATTAAATTTTAGCCTTCAGAAAATGGAAGTTAAGATATTGGACATACAAGTACTGCTCCTGGTTAATCAATGACATCATACTTGATTGTGTTTTGGCACAGCCTTTTTGCAAGAAGAATGCTCTATTTATCCGTGCATTTTTCCTTTCACTCAGCCATGGATATACTGCAGAATATTAGATCATTTTGTGATTGAGATCCTCACAATGAATAGTTACTAACACTAATAACTAATAGTTACTAACTACTGAACTTCCTTTCCTCTCATAGTCCACCTATCACAAAAAGACAACGGCTGGCTGGACCAGTTTCTACCCTCATCCAAATTTCACACTTAATTTCATTTTGGCAAACCAGCTGGTAAGGAGAAATGCAGCTTGCAAATCATTTCTGTGAGGAAAGCAAATAGGGAAAGAAAAGTGAGACATACTCTTGAATAGTCCAGCTCCCTGGGCGTGGAGTCGGTTAAAGCTCGAACGAGGGCATTCATCATGCTGATGGGAGGAGAGGGTGGGGAGGGCTGAGAGGGTTCTTGCTGTAAGGGGCTCTTTGGTTTGGAAGGCAGCCGACCTCTTCTCCCTTTCAGGCTGTCGGTACGGACAACTAGGTGAAAAGAATCCCAAGGGAATGAGTTGTGAAGGTACCAGCAAATGATGGGTCAGAATGAACACCCTGCTTTCCTTACAGTGGACAGACCAGCAAAAATAAGAACGTTCTCCAGTTTCAGCACATGCTTCTGATGCCTTTGATTGCAAAGGAACATAAATGGCACCAGAACTGTGTCAGACCTATGACTGTAAGCAGCAATGTAGCTGCTTACTGAGAGCCCAGCTGTGTTCCTTGTGTCCATGCTTTGTTTGCGGCACGTCTGTGTGCCCATGTATGTGTGCCTGTGACACTCCACTGCTGAAAAAAAACCTGAATGTGAAACACGGATTTTTGTGTTTCTACTACCAGTGTCTCTTTTAAATGGCAGAGGCATTCATTCAAAGTAATTTTAGCTTTCTTGAAGCATTTGAAAAAACACGGTCACACTACATAGGTTGTATTATCCATGTCAGTATTTGCAATGGGACTGCTCACACAATATTACTCACATGCTTAAATATTTGCAGAATTGGTACTAATGAGTTGATCCTGTTTCCATTTAAATTAATTGCAAATTTACAATCAGCTTATGGGAATGAAACGAGATCCTATGTCAAAATGCACACAATCCAGTGCAGCCCCCAGTGAGATAACAAGGGGAAGCCAACAGCATTATCGAGCAATGTTCAAAGTTAATAAAGGAGACATTTTGGCCACTGTCAAATTATCCTCTTGTGACCTTGCTGTTCTTGAACTCTGGGGTCTATAGTCTAAATATGATAATAGGGGTGAAAAGCAGAAAATCAATACATTATTACATAAACACACATATTTGGGGGTAAGTTATGAATCTCATCACTGTCAAATTTATTGTAGAGACATCCATGCTGAAATACACACACACACACATACACACACACACATTCATTAAACATAATATTTTAGTTTCCTGGGATAATAGCCAGGGCCCTTACCTTCTTTAACCATGCCGACACTGAGACACTTCTGGAACCGGCAGTATTGGCATCTGTTACGACGTCTCTTGTCCACTGGGCAGTTTTTATTTGCCAGACAAACATATTTTGCATTTTTCTGAACTGTTCTCTGCAAAAATGCAACACAAAAATAGTAAACTGATTGTTTCTTGAGCAACTTAGAACCTGACAAAATGTGTTTTAATTACAACATGAAAAGTGACAGTGCAATTCATATAATTAGATAAAATTAATTTCCTAACACACTAGCCTGCAGGAAAAACAATTTTATTAGTGCTAGCTGCTGACAATGAAAATCATCTAGGATTGTTCTGAAGCAAGTCTCTGGAGACAGGCAACTTTGAATGATAAAATCATATCTGAAATTACCAGGTCATCACATCTACCTTTGGGGATTAGATTATCTCCGCTTTTAATATCCCTTTGGGAACAATTTTCTACTTGGTTCATTCCCTTGATTATTGCTGACCTTATTAAAATAAAATCAAAATTATCTGCAATGTACTTCTCTTGCTATCACTATTGTTAGTCAAATACCACAATAACTGGTTTGGTTAGCCATTAAAATCATCAGGGAGAAAAATAAAAATACCAGAAACCCCTACAAAAGATTTTTGGCTAAATACTCTGGGAAAGTTAACCTGACCTGAGGAAAAAAGACAGAATAATGCCATAGATACGTACATTTAATTAACTCTAAAGTCATGTTGAAAAAAAATAAAACAAAATTAAAATTTGTAGAAAACTGGTAAGCTTTGGAAGAATGTAACAAATATTAGTGCAAAAATGTATCAAGCTGCCATACTTAAAATCAAGGATAGATCAATAAATAATATCCAAAAAGATATTACTAGAAAAGACACCCAGAAGAAATTTATCAACTCAACATTCAATATTAAATCTGTCACTGCAATTAAATTAATGGATAAATTTTATTTCCTAATTTGTGTTTGTTATCAAATAACAGCCTCAATGTACTAAATATAAGAGATATAGCAAATATTGTTCATTGTGATTTGGAGCTGAAAACAGTTTAATTTTGCAGAGTAAGGTACTGTTAAAAATCAAGGATATGCTATTGATTTCCACAGGGGCAGGTTTGGGATAACAAGAGCTGCTATTTCCATGTTATTTGTATACCCTTTTCTAGTTACATTTAAATAACAAATTAGTTTTATAGGAGATGTGTGTGTTACCATGTGATCAAAGGATTATTATTAAGTAACACTGACAGCTCCATCTACAATAAAAAAACATTGCAAGCCCTCCCCCCAAATATTTTGGGATTGTTTTTCTTTCCATTTTATCTTTGAGCAGAACAGGGGCATGACTGCTATCTTAGCAAGAAGAAATAGACCAAATCAACCCCAAATGTTTCAAATCTTAAACTTGCTGCCCAGAACCATCCTACCAAGAGTCTATCCCAAGCTCTTCACTTAAACAAGCTATTTCTGAAATTAATACTGGACTCTGGACCCAGTCTGCTGAAAGGAAATTACAAAGCACCCAAATCTAAGATCAAAAGAGCATATTCAGCTCTTGAAAATATAAGCACAAAGTTTCCACTGAGAAACTGCTGTGTGTAAGTTATTTGTCTTGCTATTCAGCTGCAGAGCTGCCTTCACTGCAGAGCAGGCACCAGGACCCTGTGCAGTGCTTAGTCACTGCTCTGCAGGCAGCTTTCCCCCGGTGAGGACTCCCTGGGCTCCTGAGCTGAAAGTTACAAGGCAGCTACCAAATGCAACTAGAAGTACTTGCGTTTTTCCCATGAGTGAAACCAGTTTCTTCCTGGTGCTGACCACCCTGCATTCCTCCTCACGCTGACCACCCCATGACAACAAACGGCACTGCTGCCACCACCTAAAATATTAAGTGGACTCTACGATTTCAGGGTTTCTTTTTTCGCCTTAAAACAAAACATAATTGGAATGGGTGACTGAGTAAAATCCAGGTTGAATGTACTCCAGGTGCATTTCACTACAGAATAAATGCAGTTTATAGCTTAAACTAGGGTGACCCATGTTTCATTGGGAATGCTGGCAGACCAGAGATGTGGTTTGCCCAGATCACTGCCATGGCCTCCTCTCAGCAGCCACTGGCAGATCCTTTTATCCTACACAGGGCTTTCCTTGACCTTCTTCAAAAACTCTGGATGTCCCTCCCACCCTGGTGGGGGGCCTGAGTTTTAACACACGATGTCCCTGAACCCCCGGGTCAGGACCAGGAGCATGCAGGGACAGAGGGGGTGGGAAGTGAGGTGGGGGCAAGCAGGGAGGGGAGCGAAGCGCAGAGCTCTCACCTTGAAAAAGCCCTTGCAGCCCTCACACGTCCGCACCCCGTAGTGCTGGCAGGCGGCATTATCTCCACAGACAGCGCAGGTGCCTTCCCCAGACGAAGAGCTCCTGCTGGGCGGAGACGGGAGGCCACTGCTGCCGCTCCCGCTGCTCTCGCCCATCAGGCTGGAGGTGGCTGCGTTGAGGCCGAGTGGTGAGAAGGCTAAGGTGGCTGGTCTTTTGGCCAGGTGAAGCCCGTAGGAATGGCCCTCCATGGGAGCCTGGCTGGCGGCGGGCCTGTCCGAGCCCAGGGGCAGGCTCAGGGAGGCAGGGTCGTAGCACATGTGGGCGGCCGCGGACGGCGTGTGCGGAGGCGAGTGCTTGAAGTGGAAGAGAGGGAAGCGCGGAGGCACGGTCTTCATGGGGGTGGCGTCCATCAGGTGGCCGGGAGGCAGGCAGGTCTGCGTGGGCTGCAGCGGGGGCTCATCCCACAGGCCCTGGTGAGCAGGGAAGCCGGGCGTGGTGGGCGTGGAGGGTGGGGATTGCTTGAAGTACATGGAAGTGCTGGGCATCCCCTCATCTGTGGATGGGGGCAGTGAGGGCTGGTATGGGGACAGCCGGGTGTCTTCCATCTTTATGAGGGGCCTCTGGCCAGAGGAGGCAGTTTGCATTTGGTAGAGGCAGGAAGGCTTGAGCTCATAGCTGCCAGAGTAACCCTCCATAAAGGTGCTGAAGCTGGGCAGGGAGGTGGTGGCGGTGGCAGTGATTTCGGTACTGCTCAGGTCCATGGTCAGCTTGGCATAGTCAGGGTTCATGATGTCTGAGCTGTACTCCGAGCCATACGCGTAGGTCTGAGATGCATAATTCGAACCCGGCGGTGAAGGACTATACTGCGCTTGCACACAGGGCATATCTGCAGGGGCAAAGGGGCACGTTAACAACCAGCCCAGTGCACCAGGCCGCGGCCCAGGCCCTCACAAACTTCTTTCCTAGGAGCCTTCCCACGTTTCAGAGCTCATAAGCACCCAACTCCCATTCGGACATTTAAATTAGCCTCAAGCCTTTTCCTTTCAACAAGAAATATTCAT
Source organism: Corvus kubaryi (assembly GCF_017639235.1). Classification (NCBI taxonomy): domain Eukaryota; kingdom Metazoa; phylum Chordata; class Aves; order Passeriformes; family Corvidae; genus Corvus; species Corvus kubaryi. The sequence continues at coordinate 20,963,477 of NW_024582056.1, forward strand.
CAAGGACCAGCTAAGTATTCGGTATTATGGAGCCTGCTCTCATCTAGTCAAGGGAGAAACTCACATTTATACCAGTGTCAGTGAGAGAAGAATCCATCTCAAGCTGCCCTACATCTGCTGCTTAATATACATAGGTGTCAATGAGAATTAGATAAGCAGAATGAGAACAGTTTATGACTCTAAGTCTGTCTCTGTATGCATGCAATCATGCTGTAAAATTTTCATGAAGGGTAAACGAGATTATCAAACGCATAATATTAAAAATTATATTTATTTTAAAAGAAGCAGCATCTGCAGTACATGTCAGAGGAATTACTCAAATCACAAGGTTTGCTACTCAGGACTTGCAAACACCAATTTTGCTTACCCAATTCCAGACCTTCAAAGAATATTTCTGGTCAGCTAATAATTTAAAGTTGCTGTCTCATTGTTAGTTTTAAGGCTTATGTCTGGTAAAATGTTCTTAAAAAAGTGGAGGGTGCAACATCCCCCTCAATTTGCAAAAATGTAGGATAAAAATTACGTGGTATTTCTGTTTTTATAGGAAAGCAAGGTTGAGGCTAGTAATACAGTTGGTTTTATTCATTAGTCATAAAACTTAATGTGGTTAACTGATAGCTGGGATGGTTGAAGCAACACAGTGCCTGGCTAAAAAGATCTGATTGTTATTTTCTTTTACATTTCCTACTAGTCTGCCATGTAATTTGCTGGTCACAGGAAACAATCAACTGAATTCTGCAATTCATTGAGGTTTGTCTGACTAAACACTGTGAGATTCTAGCCCAATATTTGCAACTCGAACTAAAAGTGTGTAGTGTATTTTGGTTCCACAGCAGAGGAAAAAAATGCTCAATTAGTATAAATTTCCTCATAAAGAGAAAAGTAAATATGGATAAAATGTATATCAAAATTAAGTGCAGTTCATCTCTTCTTAATCATGGTAATTTATATTCCAGAAGCACTTGAGAAATAATTCATGCTAAAAAAAACCCCCCAAAACTGCCTTGAAAATAATGAGGTTTTCCTCATTATTTTAAGAACTCTTTTCATTTACAATTTTAAAATATTCACTCCTGGCATGGAGGAATCCAACTAATTTGTGTTAAATCAACTTTTAATTCTTTCCTGCCCACTTTACAGATAAATATATTTAAACTAAGCACCAAATTTGAATTATCACGCTGTCACAAACCATTCAGATTTTTCTTCTTCTCGAGGAAACATTAAAATCTGAGAAAAAAACAGTACTGCTGTTTCCTGAAATTAAGACCTTCCTGCTCTTAAATCCAAAAGCTTGAAGAAAAAGGCAGGACAACCCTCCCCCAAGCCTTGCCTCCCAATGTTATTCATGTATTTATTCTACTGTTCTCTTTTTTCCTATCAATTTCTGTCCATGCCATTCCACGCACACACATTTCCTGGCAAGTCGTATCACTATCATTTGTTAGTTTAAGTACTGGCTGTTAAAACACAGTGATCAGTGCTTAATCAAATAAAAAGGGAAAGAAATTCTTTCCACACACCTCCACTGGAAACTGACGGAGGAACACAACAGAGTGAGTGGACAGATAATGTCACAAGTGGACATATTGATACACAGCTCTATGAAGGAAAAAGTCTCTTTTGCTAGCTCAGAAAACGAGCAGGAGTTCAAGGGAACAGATCATTATGCCGTTTTTTCTGCATTTTTTTCTGAGCATTAGAGAGTTATGTCACTGAATTCTGTGCAAAGTGGAGTAGAAAAACAGAAGTCTAAAATAACTCTGACCGAAGGACTGAAAAAATATCCCTAACCTAAAGGTCTGGTCTATCCTGGCTCTGTGGGACTCCTCCTACCTCGCCTTTTGCCAGCACACTTGTCTAAGTCTAACCCCTACTTTTCCACTTAGGGCAGCAGTATTATTTCCCCTGCAAAGTAAATAACCTGGGATTCTTTCTTCTTTATCTAACAATATTAAAGCAAGAAAAGAAAAAGCCCCACAGGAGGCACATTGAAGAGCAACCTGTCACCAAAACCCAAATGAATGGGTAAAAGCATCAGGGCAGGGACATCGGGAGCTATTACCATGTTATTTTGCTTTCTTTGCGAGAACTTGAAAGGATGCCCAGTTTAACGCCAGAGAAGCTGGGCTCCTCACAGGGACGCTAGCACCCCCAACCAGCTTCCCCTTAAATCTGTCACATCTTCGGCGAGGGGCTCGCAACCTCGTGTGTGCTCAGGCACGGCATCGCCAAAAGCGCTGCGAAAGGCAGGCGCTGCCCTGATCCTTTTGGGATTTAAACGCCCCGGGACGTCGGGGACCAATGATGCCAAAGGGATTTGGGAAGGGTAGGGGCCGCGGCCGCGGCAGGAGCTCCCGCATTTCCCCCCCACCCCCCCTCCTGCCCTTCTCCCGGAGCGGCAGCTTACCTGGTGGGTATCTTGCGCGCTGAATGGTGGGGCTGGAGGTGCGGACGGAGGCGGCGGCGGGCGGCGGCGGCGGCGGCGGGGTGGGTGCCGGCTGGGACCTCTCTGCGGAGGCGGGCCCGGGGCCTGGCCTGGGCGGGGGGCGCTCTTCCGACCCGGGCTCTGTCCGCCGGAGGCGGGAGACAAGACACGGTCAGGGGCGGCGGTGCCCAGCGAGGCAGAGGGGAGACCCCCGCCTCCCCCCGGCGCGGCGCCTCGGGAGGACGTGGGGGGACCGTCCCCCGCGCTCGCACGGCAACCCCCCGCCTCACCCCGCGGGTGGGAATGGGGAGCCGGCCGGGGAGCGGATTCCTGCCGGCTCCCGCTCCCTCATCACACAAAAGGCAGCGAGCACCGGGCTGGGACAACAGAGCCGCCGGTTTGTTCTCCGAGAGAGGAGCCTGGGGAAGGCAAGAGGAGAACCCCGGGTGGGGTGACTACAACAAGCGGGGCAGCATCCTCGAGCGTCCACTTCCCCGTGAGAACTTTCTCATTTTGGGATGTAGAGACCGGGGAAAAGCAGGCTGGAAGTTTCTACGCAAGGTACCGGCCAGACTTGAGGGGTGTTCTGCCGGCCCAGCTAGCCCTGTGCAGTGTCTCCGGGCCCACCATCGCCGGCGCGGGGGAGGGAGCGCTGCCCAGCCGCCTCCCCCTGACCCTCTGGGCGCTGCCAGCCGGGTTCCGCGGCAGCGCGGGGGATGCGCGGCCGCGCCGGCCCCTGCCCACGGGAGCCGCTCCCCGGCGACTCTTTCTCCCGCTCCTTGCCTTTCTTTTGCCTTCCCCGCGCCCCTCGCCTTCGAACCCCCGCCAGCTCCCGGGATGATAAGTGCCTGTCAGCTCATCCCATTCTCTCCCGATGGTTTTGTTCCCTCACGAGCTCCTGCTAGGCGGTTTCCCGCTCGGCGCGGAGCGCCCTAGGGCTCCTCTCTGCCCCCCCCGAGCCGCCGGTTACCTAGAGACACTCGCTGCGCTTTTAACCACGCAGCACCCCTCCGGGCTGCCGCCGCCCGAGCCAGGAGCGCAGGGCCGTAAGGGCTGTAAATTAGGAGGAAATAACTACCCTTGTCAAAGCTCTTTTCTTCCTCCGTGCACTTTACATTCAGCCCCGAGTGACACCCCTCCCCACCCTGTAATACGAGGAGGAAACCGTGAAATACTCCATTGTGATTGTGACTTCTTCAGGCGAGTTTCGAAACCTTCATTTACCCGGGAGGGACTGCGGAGGGGGAAGCTCCATTCAATTAAAAAGTTTCGTGCTGGATTTCCACCGCCGGTTAGCTGGCGATTTTTTTGGGGGCGGTGGGGGGGGGTGGGGGTGGGAGGGATCGCCCCGAGCCGCACGGTCACTCCAGCAAACGTCCACGAGATCGCGTGAGATTCACCTCCGAAGAAACCGTCTGGTCTGGTTTAGTCCATTGTTTTTTACCGGGGCTTGACTCCAGCATACAGCGGTCTCCACGGAGGAGAGAAAAATAGGGCGAAGAATGTAATCGAGTGAAGCGGCTTGGATAAAAGTTAGCGATTCATTCCCAAACTTTTTTTTTCCTGGAGAAAAAAAATCCTATCCCAAAACACCAATCCCCCTACATAAAACAATGTTTTACGCCCTTTCCCTGGGAAATATCCTCGCAAGGAATCCATCGTATCCAAAAATTGCAGGTTAAGTAACAGCGTTCTTAACTAGCCGCGCTAAGGTGAGCCGCATCTCCGCCCGGGACAGACTATCGCGATAATGCTGCCCCGATAACTGCCCCCCTACATACTATCACAACCCAACGCCCGCGCTTTCTCGCCTCTTTCCAAGACTGAAACTTCTTTCGCAGCTATTAAGGCGAGAAGGCAAAGGCGAGAGGCGCCGCGGGGGCAGGGAGCGGGGCAGCGGCGGCGCTGCCCAGCCTCCCCGCATGGTACCGCCCGTGCCGGGGCACCGCGGCCCCTCGTTACCACTTCTGACCTCCGAAGGGAAAAGTGCACATTTCCGAGGAGCAGATGCCGGGCAGACGTGCCATGCAAACATCCCGTCTCATTTCAATACAATATGTCACATTCCAGCAATTACCTCTTGGGCGAGCTCTTTGGGCTGCCGAGGGGGGCTGCTGTCTCCCAAAGTGAAATGAGCTCAACCTGCCCCGCCGTCCCTATTAGACAGCTGAACTTGTGCAAACAAAACCACCTATTTCCCAAGCGCGGCTAAAGGAAGGAGACAAATTGCTGCCATTCATCACCGGCGCTGTAAACTCCCCGCCGCCGCCGGCAGCATCATTTCCATGACAACAACTAGCAGAAATACCTTAGTACCACCGGCTCCGGCTCCCGCTCCTCTCAACCACAGCCCTCCCGTTTGCGAGGGGCAGCAATGCCCCGCGCACGGCAGGAGTTGCCGAGACGGCAGGGAGGCTCGGAAGCCAAGCGGCAATTGAGCATCCACGGAGAGGATGGGGGAGGAGGGGGGGAAGGTGAGGGAAAAGTTTCAGCGATAGCCCAGCACGGCAGCGCGTCGGCTGAGCCGCATCGCCCGCCGCCGGCATCTCCCCAGCATCTCTCTACCCCGGCGGCGCAACTTTCACGGAGTGGGGACATGCCGCGCTGTCCCTCTCCCTCAGCCGCTCCCGTTCACTCGCATACGTACTCGGTTGCTGTGGAGGTTCCGTCTTTACATCTAGTTTGTAGGTGCCCGCTTCCTTAAAGGCGTATGTAGGCGCTGTCCAGCGGCAGGACCCGAGACACAAAATCCCTCAGACTCCCGGTAGCTGCAGGTCCAGAGGGTGCGTTATCCCGAGGCATGGAAAAGGATTGAAAAAGCCTGAGGAGCCAGGAGCCCGTCCCCGGGCGAAGGGAGGGAGTGAGCAGGCGGTCGGGCGAGGGATGCCGAGCGGCCGCCGCCGCCGCGATGTGCCTTTGTGTGTGTGCGGCGGGAGCCGGGCCGGGACCTGTGCCCGCGTCCCGGTGCGAGTGCCCCGGGGTGCGCGTGTGCCTGCGCCGGAGAGAGGGGACGGAGGCGCCTCTCTGCGCTGCTCTCCCGCTCCCTCTCTCTGAACGTCATTTATGTGAGAGGAGCCCTAGCGGCCTCTCCATAGAGCGGCTGGAATGCGAAACGTCAATAGTGACGCCATGGGAGCCTGACGCTACTGAGGGGGGGGGGCCGCCGGGGTGGGGGCGCCGCGCTCCCGCCGCACCGCGCCGAGCCGTGCACAGCCGCGCACAGCCGCGCACAGCCGAGAGGTGCGGAGCGGTGCAGAGCCCCGGCAGAGCCGTGCTGAGCCGGCGGCAGCGGGACAGCACGGCCGGCCGGCCGCCTTGGGGCCGCCTGCCCGCGACAGCCTGGCCAGTCGTTCCCAAGTCTGATAATAATAATAATTATTATTAAGATACTGATAATAACAAAATTAATATATCTTTACTGAAGCGGCTCAAATTAAAAGAGCTTTGCGTGGTTACTTAGTGGAACTTTCAGGATGAATTAATAAAGGTTTCTTTCACTTTTTTATTTTTCACTTTTTTAAACGTTTCTTCTTTTTGCTTTTAATTTTTTTCCCTATTCTTTTCTCTTCTCCCATTTTTTCTCTTTTTTTTGTTTCTTTTCTTCTTTTTTCCTTTTTTTCCCCCCTTTTTTTCACCCTCTTTTTCTTTTCTTTCGAAACTTTCCAGTGCGCAGGAGCAAGGAGCAGGTTACGGGAGGTGCCGCTCACAGAGCGGGCACTATTGCGAGCGGCCCTGAGAAGCGTTCCGGCTGCCGCCTGCTTGTGACTGCCCGTGTCCGTGTGTCTTTCGGTGTCCGTGTGTCTGCCTGTGTCCGTGTGTCTGCCTGGGGCACCGGGCTGGCGGCGGACGACTCCTCCGCTGTGTCCGCCGGCAGCAGCCGCCCGCCGCCATGCCCGGTGCCGTGTTTACATCCACCGCCGGCAGCCGTGATGTTCGCGACTGTCACCGCAGCCGTGACAGCCGGTGCTGCGCTTGTGCTTCGCACAGAGAGGCTCCGCCAAGCGAGTTCTCCCGACGGACGGGACCCGGGAACGGGCGAGGCGCCTACCGCCCCGAGGAGGGACGGGCGGCAGCGGCGGCACTTTTCGCTTTGCCTCTCGCTCCACCATCCCGCCGCCGGCACCGCCGCGGGGCGCGCTCCCTCCCCGGGAAGCAAAGCCAGGGCTGGCGCAGGGCTCGGCGGACGCCGCGGACCGGCGGCGCGGCGGCCACGTCCGAGCCCGGGATCCCCTTTCCGAGGCGGTGCGCGCCGTCTTTCCGCGGGCGCCGGGGCGTCCCTCGCTCCCTCCTCCCTCCCTCCGAGGCCGCGGCCAGACCCCGCTCCCCCCGCGGGGGAACCCGCCGGGCTCCCCGCGCGGCCACGCTTCCACTCCGGACGCCGCCGGCCCCCGGCGGGGGCCAGCCCGCGCCCCCACGTCACCGCCCTCGTGCCGCCGCCGCGGCCAATCCACGCACAGGACGCGGCGGGCCCCGTTCCGAGGGGCGGGGCGCGGCGGGGCTGACGCACGGCGGCCGCGTCATTGACGCAAGCGGCGTTGCTAAATTTAGCCCCGCCGGGGCCCGCGCGGGGCGCTCGGGATCGCGCGCGAGGGAGGGGGCGGGGCCGGAGCCCATTGAGCGGCGGCGGCGGCGGGCGGGCGCGCAGGGCTATTTTTGGGACACCCCCCTCTCGCCCCCCCCCGGTTGTGATCCGGCCAAACCAAATATAGACGCGGGCGGGTATTTATAGCGCCGGTGAGTCCCATTGTCGTGGGGCCACGCCCCTGCCCGGCTTCCTCTGCGCAGGGGGTGGAGTGCGGGGCAGCGCACGGGGACCCCGGCGTGCACACCCATCCCCCCGGCAGGTCCCCGGAGGGGAGAAAGCCGCAGCCGGACGCTGGCAGCGGGCGCCAGACCCGGCTCCCCCCTAAAAAGAAAAGTCTCATGGTGGCTGTGGCTGGACTTTCCCTCCGCGTGGCCGGCTCGGTGCGATTCCCTCCATGCAGTGCGCCGCCTTCCCTCCCCATCGCATCGCACGCCATCCCTGCACGGCCACACGGCGAACCGCTGTTGACATTCCCGAGCGGCGGCCGAGCGCCCGCTGCGCGGGGGGGTTGTGGTGTGGAGGCGGCGGAGGGGATGTAGGCAGGATCACCCCCCCCCGCCGGCGGGGGACACGCGTGGCAGCGCGGGGTGTTTCCGCGGCGGGGATGCCCCGTTCGCTCGGCCGCGGCGGGGATACCCCCTGCCTGACGCAACGGAGCGGAGCAGGGGCGGCGGCGGGCACAGCGCATAGCGCCGCGGTGACCTCATGGCAGAAGCGGCGCTGGTTGGGAGTCCTCCCCCGCCCCCCCTCCAAACCAGCCCTGCCTCCCCTCCCGCCTGTTGAGTAAGCGCCGGGAGAAGCACAAATGCCATGACGGGCCGGTGCTCTCATCCCCGGTGCTGACACGCCGCGACAAGGGAGATTCCCTTTGATGCCGCTGCCGGCGTGGGCGGCTGAGGGCAAGGGAGGAGAAACAGAGAGAGGGTGGCACTTTCCGCCCACCCTTCACCCCGGGCACCGGCCCCGATAAAAATACTCCTCTTTCCATGTTGTCATTTCTCCTTTGCCTCTCGGCCTCTCTGCTGGGAAAGGGACTCCGCGGAGCGCCACCGCCCTCCGCCCGCTCCGGGCGGGCTACCCCCGGGGGGGAGAGGGGTGGGGGTATAAAGTTCCAGAGTCATCCCGAAACTCGCAGCTCCGCACTGAAAGTGTGTGCGAGAACAAAACGTCGGTGCCAGGTGGACGGTCCTAGAAACCGTATTGCACCCCCCCCCCCCCCGCCTTTCCTCCCCCGGGTACTCTGTGCAACTTCGCAGCTTCCTCGAGCTGTTCCTGTCTCCCACGACGTGAAAAATCGTCATGCAAGAAGGCTAAAAAAAAACCCCCAACCAACAAAACCCACTCCAAACCCAAAACCGGCGGCAAGAGTGTTTTGAAAGCCTTTAAAATAATCTCTGAGGTGCTATTTAAAGAACAGGAAATGGGATGTTTGGAGAAATGATTAGAAAGTGGCATTGAGAGCGCTATGTGCTTCGGGCAGATGCGGGTGTTGTGCAGAGAGCCGGGCACTTGCTCACCGACCGGCCCAAGGCAGAGGTTCCCTCCAGGGAGAGCACGGTCTGCTGTCCTGCAGTTATTTATGTCATGAGAGGTCACTCACTATACGCTGTGTGCTTCCCATGAGGCGAAAAGGAAGTTCTTCATGCAAGGAACTACCAATCCATTAAGCATAAATACCGAGGTGGAGGGAGAGATAAGGGGACAGGAACAACAGTAGGCAAATTGTCTAACTGGTGTGTACACAGCTTGATTCGCTGGAGGCAGTGGTGCAGGAGTGAGGGCCAGAAGGATGTCATTCCCAGGGCTTGTGGGATAACTCGGGATAACAAAACCAGGCACTGCAGCAAGGGGAGGAAGCCTGCAGCAGTATGAAGGAGGCCTTGGGTGAAATAAAGATCGAGGAAGCGGGGAAGGTTGTTGAGGGATGTTTGCTGGGTGCGCCAGAGTTGGGGAGGATGAAGGTTACACAGGGAGCAGACAGTGTGGAGAGACTGAGGGGTTCACTTCCAGTGCCCACCCATGCGTTTGTATTTATGGCCAAATAACTTGACAACTCCTTATCAGAATTTGCTTGGCTTCCCCAAGACCAGAGCCAATCTTTAGGCCTGAAGATTTCTGGGGCCAAGGCCATGAAATGTCACTGGTTTTAGGCTTTTACCACAGGATACCCAAGTCGAACTGCTGAAATCCTGACTGGCTGCCATCTGCCCAGAGGCACCTAAATTGGACAGTGGTAAGACAAGGGGGAATGGCCTTAAGCTGAAGGAGGGCAGGTTTAGGTTAGATACTAGGAAGAAATTCTTTACTGTGAGGATGCTGAGGCACTGGAATAGGTTGCCCAGAGATGTTATGAATTCCCCATCCCTGGAGGTGTTTAAGACTAGGCTGGATGGGGCTTTGAGCAACCTGGTCTAGTGGAAGGTGCCCTGCCTATGACAGGGGGGTTGGAACAAGATGATCTTTAGGATCCATTCTGACCCAGTGCATTCTGTGATAGATTCAGTAGTACCATAGAAATGGCATCTAGTCTAACCTCCTATGCAAAGACTATCCCCTGGCATTTTTTTAAAGAAAATTTCCTACCTTCCTCCAGCATGTAGAAAACAACTGTTCATCTGCCTAAATGCCACATTCTAGGAAAGCCCCAAAGAGGAGTTGGCTAAATTACACAATAGCTCAGTAGTTCCAGCATTTGCACAGAAAACAGGACATTCAGATTCACCTTGTTTGTCTGGGGCAAGGAGACGAGGGTGGGAATGGGGAAACTCAACCTGCATTCCCCACCTCCCAGGAGATTGCTGTAATCCCTGCATCATTCTGGGTGGTATCCCAACCACCTGTTTGAAGTGGTGAAACCACTTTCAGGTTTGTGTGCAAGCTCTGTAGTCTAGTGCTTCAGGCTGTCTGCTGGAATGGAAGAGAACTGCCTATACTATCCATTCCTGCTCCAAGGATGGCTTGTGTTATTTTATATTACACACCTATAGTATAAAAATACTGCTATGGCCTTAAGAGAACTTTCTTGCCTGATTGAGCACGATTTCTATGTTGAAGTTCCTTTTCCCCTCCATACCTTCCTGACAACCAATAACCTGGTGATGAGGCCATTCTCTCAGATAAAGGTCAGTGTGGATTTGAGTCTTCTTAAGAAAGGAGCTGAATCATAGATCTTCTTTTTTCTAGGGAGTGCTGTAATTGACAAAGCTACAGAGTCAACAGAAGGTAGCATCCGTCTCCTTCCAGATGTGTCTTTGAAAAAGCTTAGGTGAGCTAAGGTTCTACTAGCCTAAGACTTCCTGCTGTCCTAAACTACATCTCCTTGCTCCAGAGGGGTGGGATTTGGGATATGGCCCTTATCATTGTGTTGAAGTTAGTCTGTTTTGTACCCTTTCTTCATCCTGCAAGCATGATTAATTTAGATTTCTGAATTTGTGGACATGGGGCACTAGAAAAAACACTGCCATTTTTAATCTGGTCATCTAAAACATCGTTGGATTTAGGTCTGAGTCAGAATCCTGCCTTTCAGAGTTATTCTGTCATTCAGAAAAAAAATGTAACATCTTCTGGTGCTGATCAAAGTAACACTCAGCAGAGTTTGATAGCCTAGAACAGCAGCTCTGCCTCAGCTGCCTTACAATGTTAGGCCAGCACATTTCTAGATGAGAGGTAGCATGCTACAACAGCTTGTCAGGACACCCAGTTTATCACCGCAGTGTTTCCAAACTGAAAGAGGAACTCATTCCGCCTCCTTTGCTTGAAAGGTGCCTTTGCCATAGAGAGGTCATGATAGGGAAGAGGGGAAGGTCTAGCTTAGTCTTTGGTGGTGTATTTGGCAAGTCATCCCCTGCTAAAACCGAGTCCTAGTCTTGACTAAATGAAGTCCCAATATAATCCAGCCTGCTGTCATACTTTTACAGTCAAACATTCATCTTTTCATAACTAGTTAAAGACATGGTTGCATGGTTTATGCTCAGATTTTCCAAATGACTATAACTGGATCATGGCCATGCATTGGAAATTTTTGCCCCAAAGGAAGAAATTTTGAGAAAGATTCAAATGATTCAAACCCAGTCTTTTATGAATGTTAGAAATATGCACAGTATGCTTTGTTCACAATAGCTCCGTTTTCCCAGACAGAAGCTCCACCAACTGGTGGAATTGCCCTGGAATTCTGCAATACCACAGATGGGGAGGCCTGAATATTCCTGGACTGACTCAGCCTGTTCACTTTGCCTGGCTTGTAAGACAATAGACGATTCTTCCTTGGTTGTGGTGATCCAAAATGAAAAGTAAAGGAGGTCACATATTAACAAATGGAACGACTGCCTTTTAGACAAGCCCACAGACTGAACTGTGATCATATTAAGCAGAGGGGCTGTTGAGAGTATAATTCCTACTGCCAACGTAAGAGCTGATTAGGAATGGGAGAAGCCAGGACCAGACAAGGTTCAGACATGCAAGCACAGCAGATTATTAAATAAGGAGATGAAGGAGCATTCAGAGAGATCTTAAATTAAGTACATTAATTATGTAATCATGAAGCAGCTTTAAACTGGATTTATAGTGGATACAAAAGAACTACATTTTGCATTGGCCTTGATACTTTCAAAAGGACAATCTTATGTGATTGTGCTCACTTAAAGAGAAACGAGAGAGTGGGGAAAAAAAAAAAAGGCTCAAGATCATCTTATCCTAGGCAAAGATCTCACAGACTGTAATGTTTATTACAGAGAGATGGATTTTAATAGGGAATCAAGGCCATGGGACTGGTTTACAAACCCCAAAAGTTAGTATTTTTTTCCTTCTATTTACCAATTATAATTATTATTTTATAAGTTATTTCCATGGCTTCCTTTTGGGCCCTTCATTTCTACATTTAATTCTTGACTGGATTATCAATCTTTACCCCTAAGAAGGAGTCTCTTTACTTACCACATGAAGTACTAAACAAATGCAACTATATAGTTGTAAAAAAATTAATAGTTTATACCAGATAATAATTTAGGCTTGTTCAGCAGCACTGCTTTTTTGGCAGACTTTCTACTTGTGTTGACAAAGGATAGCTCCTCAAAAGCAACAACTTATTACTTATTTACTTTCCCTAAGATCTTTTAAATTTCATCTGCTTTTTACTACATTGTCTTTCCAGTTACTGTTTGTTTTACTCTAGTGATTTCCAAACCATCTTCCTATGTTACTGAGCATTGCATTTCATTTACTATCTCTCTCACCTCTTCTTAAACTGCATTTTCTCTGTTTCCTACTATTTCCCTGTCCCTTTCTTTGTCTTCTCACTACTGCGCTATCCGAACTGCCCATTCCCAAGAACCAAAGGGTAGCAGTTCTTCAGCTGCAGTAGGATGAGGGATTTGAGAAGTGAGAGATCCCAGCTGCCAGGGCAAATGCCTTGTCCAGGTTTGCTTTTTGCTTCATCTTTGTCCTGGCTTGTGCCTTTTCACAATTTCATTTACCTCTGCCTGCTCTGTTTCTCCATCTGTAAAATTACAACAGGGTGTTTAGGAAATAAAGGCACAGAAATGAAAACTAATTACTATTATTGTTTATGTCTAACTAACACACAAGGCCTCAAACCCCTCAATGGCAGTAATTACTTTTTTTTTTCTCTTATATAAAGAAATGAATCATTTACCTGAGAGAATCTGGACTATTTCTTTCAAGCTTATCATATCTTAAAGATCAGAAGTGGGTACTAGTATCACGTCACAGGTTAAGAGAGTTTAAGCATCAGCTTTCTTCAATCGTGTCTAAACCTTCCGGCATCTCTGAATCAGCTGAAATACGCTGCTAGAGTGAGCTGATGAAATCAGTTCCATTTCTACCCCCCTGCACTGTATATGAAAGACCAAATTGTGGTGTATGCACCTGAACTTACAGCCCCAGCTCCAGGAGTAGGGTGATGAGCTCAGAGTCTAGTCTTTGGGGTTGTGAAAATCATCTTGAAATCCAAACTTGAATGAAACTGGCAGGTCAGGGCTGCTGCAGCCCATAGTGGGCTGGGAATGCCATGCCTGGAGCTGTGTTATGTGTACTCCTCTGTGCAGCCCTCTGGAGCTAGTGGGAATGTGGAGTGCCAAAACAAACTTAGGAACAAAAGGAGCAAAGTGCGCTGAGTGCAGGTGTGCTGCTTAGATGTTGTGGTTTGACCTGGTGGGTAGCTAAACACCATGCAGCCACTCACTCACACTTCCCCCACAGCAGGATGGAGGAGAGAACTGGGAGGGGAAAAGTAAAGTTAGTGAGTTGACATAAAGACAGTTTCATACAACAGAAATGGAAGGGGAAGTATTATTACTACTACTACCACCGCTAGTTAGAATATACAAAACAAGCAATGCACAGTGCAACTGCTCACCACCTGCTGACCAATGCTTAGACTGTTCCCAAGCTTTCCCCCAGCTTAATGTGCTCTGCATGGTGCCATATGGTATGGAATGTCCCTTGGGTCAGCTGGGATCAGGTGCCCTGCCTATGTCCCCTCACAACTTCTTCTGCATCCCCAGTTCACTCACTGGTGGGTTGATGTGAGAAACTGAAAAGTCCTTAACTTAGTGTAAGCCCTGCTCACTAGCAACAACCAAAACATCAGTGTGTGTTATCAACATTATTCTCACCCTAAATCCAAAACAAAGCACTATATCAGCTACTGGGAAGAAAATTAACTCCTTTCCAACTAAAACCAGGTTACTGGGGAAGCTTGGCTCTTCTACTAAATAGGAGGAGCCTTCTGCCTTTTCTGCAGAAAAAACCGAGAAAGGCAAAGGAAGAATACTATTGCCTCACACTCTTCAGGAAAGCATTTGAGATTTGAAACATGTCTTAGAAAGTCAACCTTGAAAATGAGACCAAAAGAGAAGCTCAATTACTGGCTCTTCCCTCCCATTTTAAGGAGCCAAGGAACTTGACAGTCTCACATTATAATTGTACACTACACAAAAACTTACAGGTGGAGTGCTGTATGAGATGATGATGTGGTTTAAATAGCAAAAAATTTGAAACACCAAGAAGTGAAAGTCAAACGCCTCTAAATAGTTTTAGAGAACAATCATCACTGCTTCTGGGGCACTTAGAGCAGAGATCCAGTTACAGAAAGCATGTGTGTCTCAATGATGGAGATGAGGGGGAGAATGGCAGCAAAGAGATTCCATGCCTTGTCTTCTGCTTGCTTAAGAAATCCTCCTCTGAGTGTTTGAGCTTCACAAAGGCAAACAGGAAGCACCACAGTGGAACCGAAAATCAGTGGAAGTGCTCACTGCTGCACAGATGTGCCATCCCTGAGCAGTGTTCAAAGCCAGGCTGGATGGGGCCTTGAGCAACCTGATCTAGTGGAATGTGTCCCTGATCATGGCAGGGGGGCTGAAAGTAGATGATCTTTAAGGTCCCTTCCAACCCAAACCATTCCATGATTCTAAGTGTTTCTCTAGTAAAAGGACCTTTGCATTTTCCAAAGCAAGAAGACCAGCAAATGTCTTTGCAAAGACATTGTCCTGCACAGTTTGGGCCAATCTCAGTACTCTGCCTTACAGGAAGAGAGCAGAATATTGCACAGCTAGAGGATTAATATTTGAACAGTCTCCTATTTTTTACTAGGATATGCTTTGTATTTTTATAAGAAATTTGTTGTGGATGATGCAGTAAAAGCTTTGTCATGTTGCAGTTAAAATTGGCAATAGAAACTAATTAGAAGTCTGGGCAATTTAAAAAGCAAATTTCATTCCCGTTTTCTCTTTCCTTCACCAAAGCTTTCATGTGCTGAGTGCTAGAATAACTGTGGTGTTTTCACCCTACCAAAATTCCCCACTGATCATTCTGCGCAGTTGTGGTTCCATGCAAGGAGGAAAAAAGCTTCCTGCCATCTGTTCTAAATTAGATATCTTTTCCTATTATATTTCCCTGTTTTATTGTTTTTGTTGCTGATGAAGTAGTAAGTTAAATTTTCAGTATTTCTATCCTTAAGAGTTTAGGCAGTTCTCTTTATTTTCCATGCTGCTGCTCTCAAATTAAGCCATAGTATCATGCTTTTAACAGAGAGATAACACCACTGAGCTTTACCATTTTATCATTCCTTATACCTGCTCCTAGCATGGTATTTAAATAGTGGCAAGAACCCGAAACCCTCACTTGGGTCCCTTCTAACACTGGAGGCTTTGGATTTCCTCTTTTCCGTCTCCTTTAGTATCATCAATCTAGTAACCAGACTGTCTCACCAACAAACTCCTTGACTACTTACTACTTTTCAACCTAGACATTAATGGATCTTACTCTGTCTAGATGCACGTATCTCTTGCTGTCAGAGAAAGTATTTCTTGGTCAAAAGTTGGACTGGATAATCCTGGAGGTCCTTTCCAATCTTGATGATTCTGTGATTCATAAATAGGCTTTTATGAAAAATTGTATCATTTCACGATTCCTTTCTTTCTAGCTGTCCGGTTGGCTCTTTAATAACTTTGCCATATTAGAAACATTCTGGGGGAGCTCCACGTTACCTGCAGGATCTGTGTCATACCAGCACACTCCACTAAACTCCCTTAATCTCTCATTTCTGCTCATGCGCTGCTTTCAGATTTGTTTTTAAACCTTCACCGGCGGAACCGCTGCCGCTTCCCCACCTACCCGAAGAGTTTGCTCCCATTTACCGTGCCTTGAGGTGGAACCCAGCCAGGATTCAGTTAAGCGGTTGTTCCCAGGCTAAGCAGCCGCAGGACTCCAGCTGGGACTATTTGCTTTAACCCCTCAGTTTCCCACCTTTTGCTGGGGGCCGCCTGGGAGGGGGAGACCCTCCATGACCCCGGGGCTCTCCCTCTCGCCCGCCCTGCTCCGCGGGGTGGGGGGGGGCGCGGGCAGGTGACAGCGGTGGCACGCGCGCCCGGTCCCGTGACGCGCGCGCCCGGCTGAGCGCCGCGTGACGGCGGCGGCGGCGCCAACAGGTGTCCCCGGGACACCCCCGGGCTGGAAGGGACCTCTGGAGATCATCTACTCCAGAGCCCCTGCCAAGGCAGGGTCACCTAAAGGAGGTTACGCTGGAACGCGTCCAGGCGGGTTTGGAATGTCTCCAAAGGAGACTCCACGACCACCCCGGGCTGCCTGGTCCAGTGCTCTGCCTCCCTCAATGTAAAGAAGCTCTTCCTCGTGTTGATGTGAAACGTTTTGTGATTTAGTTTATGGCCATTGCTCCTCGTCGTGTCGCTGGGCACCACGGAAAAGAGTCTGCCCCCATGCTCTTGGCACCCGCCCTGGAATATATTTATATACATTGATGAGAGCCTCTCTTCAGTCTTCTCTCCTCCAGACTAAACAGGTCCAGCACCCACAGGCTCCTCTCATACGACAGATGCTCCAGATCCCTTTCGGGTCTATTCTCGGAGCGGGAAAAAACTCCGAAAAGCCTCTTTCAACTTTCGGGAGCTGGGGACGGGACTGTCACCGAGAACAGCTCCGGCTCCGGGGGACGGCGCCTCCCCAGCACGGGATCTGCCCGGGTCCCTTCCCACAGGGGGCTTGACAACCCCGCGGGGGAGACCGGCTCCCGCCACGCTGGGACGTGGCGGTGGGAGGAAGGCGTTTGGAAGCTGCCGTGAGGCTGCTCATCCCACGCAGGCGGCGGGAGAAACGGTGGCTCCGGAGCGGCACCGCCAGACCCGGGCGGGCGCAGCTCCGCTTGCCGGAAACCCGAGCACCGCTACTTTTACGCCTTTTATTTTCCATGGGGGGGTTTCCCCGGGCGCCGGGGTTGGGGGGGGGGGGGGGGGCGAGGGCGGCGGGGGAATCCCCCCGCGCGCGCCGCCAGCTCGCGCCCGCCGCCAGCTCGCGCCCGCCGCCTCCCCGCCCCCGTCACGCGCGGTTCCCCCCGCTGCCGGCCCTGTCACCTGACGGCGCCCACGCCCTCCCCCTACCAGCGCGTGCGGACGGCGAACAAACGGCCCTTTCCTTTCTTTTTTTTTTTTTTTTTTAATTTTTTTTCCCTTTCCCCTCTCCGCCTTCTCCCGGCTATAAATAGCTCCTGCGCGCCGTGCGTGTGTCACGTTCCCATTACGTGCGCCTTACGCTGACGCACGGGGGCGGTGCGCTCCGTGACGTCAGCGCGTATCCGGGCCAAGCTATAAATAGCCTTCCGGCGGCCGGCGCCAGCGGCGGGCGCGCGCTGCCGCCGGTGCTCCCGGTGGCGCTTCCCGCGGGAGCCGCCGGCCCCGGCGGCCTCGCTCCCGTGGGGGCCTCCGGGCTGCGTGCGGAGGAGCTCCCTGGGCAGGCAGGTCTCTCTTCTATAGGGCCGCGCTGCGCTTGGGCAGTTGGTGCCTCTGCCTCCCCCTTTCGCCCGGCGGCGTAACTGGCCTTGAGCGGTGGCAGTTCACAGCCCCGTGATCAAAGTCATAGAACGTTAAAAGAGTTGGAAGGGATAATAAAGATCATCCAGTTCCAACCCCCTCTGCCATGGGCAGGCATATCCCCCACCAGACCAGGCTGCTGTACGCCCCGTCCAACCTGGCCTTGAATAGTGCCATGGATGGGGCATGCACATCACCCCTGGGCAGCTTGTTTCAGTTTTTCACACCCTCACAGTAAAGAATTTGTTTTGTATATTTAACTCAAAATTGCCCTCTTTTCAGCTTAAACCCACTACTCCTTGTCCTATCACTACAGCTCCTGATAAAGATTCCTTCTCTGGCTTCCATGTAGGCCCACTTAAGGTACTGGAGGGTTGCAATGAGGTTTCCACACACAACCATCTCTTCTCCAAGCTGAACAGCCACAATATTCTTAGCATGTCTTCACAGATGCACAAATCATTATGTGCCTGAGTGTCAGCGGTGAGTTAGCAGTTCAGGAGTCACCCTGCAGTCAGCCTGACTGCCATGTGCAGCCGAGATGGGAGTACATAGCAGAAGCAGTAATTTCAGTGCTGCTGTTCTCCCTCTAGTCTGAGATCCCAGGCAGGGTTACAGGGAATCTGTGTGTACTTTAGCTGGTTATTATAAATATAGGTAATGTGTTCCCAGCTATACAATGGGTGTCTCAATAGGCTTAGCTGTAGCCATCTCCCAGGAGGTAGGCAATGGCTTTTTTGGATCCTTTTAGGTCCAGGAGGGAAGTGAATGTTCTCACAGCCTAGGCAAGTGTTTTAGCCAGTGGTCTGCTGTGTAGAAATGGCTGTGATGGCTGGTCTGTGTGTGTCGGCAGGCAGTGGGCCCCTTGGGGCTAGGAGTGTAGCAAGATAACTCATTTTGCAAGCAGCTGTGCTGGCTGAAGATGCAACTCTCCCCCAGTGATTTGCTGCCTTTCTTCTGCCAGAGTTACCGCCCCCACAGCTCTTGAGTTGATGTTGGATAAGCGAGCAGCTGGATGAACTGTACTAATACTGCCTGAGGCACCCTAGGGAGGATTCCTGCGATATCTCTTGCTGACAGAGGTTTGGACTTGGTGTTCTCTATGGCTGTCCATGATGGCAGCACTGCATGGCAATAATACCTATTGCAGTGATACTCAAAAGAAGATGCCTGCCTGTCACTTTAGGCATGAGGATGACTTTTCTGTGAGTATGTGGGGTGCCTGGGGTTCAGGATGGGTACACAAATCCTCAGGTCAGCCTGGTTGGTAGCACCTCTGGATCTGTTCACAGCAGGTCTGTGTGCCAGGTAACCTCTTCAGGTGAGAGTGTAGGCATGAGTAGCGTGTTTGGCTTTCCTGTCTGGGCATCTCACTTGCTTCCTAAGTGTGTAGGGCTAGGTTTAAAGCTAGGCTTGTCTGAAGAATTGAATGGAAAACAATTCTGTAAAAAGAAATTCAATTCTAATGCTTAGACTGTTGCTAAATAGTGTGAAAATCAAATCATTACCTAGTTTTGATTGTAAGCTTTCTGGGTACGGGAGCATCACAGTTGTTGTCTGTCTCATACCCCTGTCTTGGTTTGAAAGACAGGTGTCTGCCGAGGAAGGCAGGAGCCTCCCTTGAAATGAAAAATGCAACCCCCTTCCCTCCGAATTGTTACAATTTTGAAATTAAGGGGCTTTCAGACAAAGATATGAGGAACAGGAATAACAGTTCTTTACTATTATATATCTATATGTGTATAACAAGTCAAACAAACAGCAATAACTCTGGCAGTAACAGCAAACAATCACAAACCCAGTCCCAGCCTTCTCGGCTGTCAGGCCCTTTCCCCTCGGGTGCAGTTCCGCTCGCAGCCGGCAGGGGCGCTGGCGGCTCCCGGTGAGCAGGGCAGGTGCGATGGTTCCCCCGCGGCTGCAGGGGGCGCTCCGGAGCGAGCTCGGGGAGCACGCGGCACCGGTGCCCTGGGATCCCGGGAAGGGATGGAACAAAGGCTTCACAAACCCCTGGGCAGCCAATCCCAGTGTCCGGCCGGACCCTCGGGAGCAGCAAGCTGGAACGGCAGGCTGGAACAGCAGGGATGACCACAAATCCCGGGTGGCAGATGAGAAGTATCAAACTCCGGAGCTGTGGTGGGAACCCCGGGAGGTCTCGGCAGGCAGGACGTGCGGGGCTACAGGGTAGTGAAGGCTTGAAGCAACGGTGGGGAGAGGGCGGCCGCAGCCCAGCTCCCAGCAGGGCAGGGAAAGGCGGGCTTGGGAATTCCGGGAATCTCCCTGAGGCACCCGAGCAGATGGTGAACAGGTCCCTCTTTTAGTAAGGTGGGCTGTTAGGGTCCTGGTGCAACAGCCGCTCCAGTGAGCAGGCTCCACTCACGGTAGAAGGAAGGCAGCCGAAAAGCAGAAGCCTGCAGCGCTGACAAATTCCCTCCACAACGATGGCAGCCTCTCTCCCTCTGAACACCAAATGCCGAGACCACCAGCCAGCCTGGGGTGTACCCACCCCCCAGGTGAAAGAGAGTAGCCACTTGGAACCCTCCCTTTGTGGCCAGGTCTTTTGTTTTTCTTAAGCACCCAGTAATTTGTTGCCCAGGCAACATGTATGAGAAAAATTCTTTAAGAGAAAAAGAAAACTGGACGACTTCTAAAACCCCAGCGACCCCTTATTGCTTGCACCAAGGTGTGTGTTTCTTCCAGAGAGTCTTTGCAAAGCAGTAACAAAGAAAATGGAAATAGCAGATTTACTCAATAGAGCACTTCTAGTGCTTGGCATTTCAGGAAATCCAGCCATTTTGACGGTTTTCTGGTGTGGGGTTTGTTGGGTTTTTTTATGCTTCATTTTATAGGTCAACATCAAAAACTTGATTGGTTTGCTTAAATTACAGATTACAAAATATTCGATATTACATTTTTCTTGTCTTGTGCTTTTATATCAATGGAGTTCAGAAAAGCAACTTCTTCCACTAGGGGAATTAGCTGCTTTGGTGATTTAGGGCTTCCACTGAGTTCTGTGCATTTGGGGAGTTTTGTATGTGTTTTCTAGCCCTGGTGGACTAGACAAATTCTTTTCTGTCTGCAGATCAATTGAAAATTTTACATCTAGTAGTGTGTTGAATAGTGATACTTGTAATTTCCAGTTGCTAGTCAGCTTTCTAGAGCGTATTTGATATAGTAATTTCTTGGACAAGTGGGAACTATTTTAAATCTCAGTTTTTTTGAATGTATGCCCTCCTCTGGGATACATGGTCTGTTGGAACATCATGCAGAGACTACATCAGCCCTCTACCATCATCTTTGATGCTAATATCAGCTTCAGTTCTCAAGCAAAATGGTTTACTTCAGTAATTACATTCAAGGAGAGAAACTCAGTGGTTCTGCATTTACTTTATCTGTAAGGAGGAGAATTTTCCTACACTGAGAAGATGACTGCACAGGTGAGTTGAAACTAGGAACAGGTGAGTAATCTGTGACAGATTTCTCCTGGTGTATTCCACCATTGCACTAGGAGACATTACCTGTGACATCATCAGTGGGGTAGATGGTATCATTGCCACTACCTAGTCATCCCCAAATTATGAATTCCAAGCCATTGGCAGCTGTCTAGAGCCAAGGGAAAAAGATGAAAGGAGCTAGTTATGAACAAGCCCTCAACCTACCTTTCTGAAAATGGTGGAGTTGAGTCACAGCACTATCTTTCCAGGAAATGTTTACTTAGGATCTATGTGCTGTGAAATTTCAAAGAGAACTTTGGTGAGAGCTATCATACGGTGTAGCACTGGTGGGCGAAATTAAATCCATAAATGTATTTGACCAAAAACACTCTTAGCAAGCTTTCCTTAAATTCATCTTGAGCTTTTTGTTTGAGGTTCAAGTGTTTTACTAATTGGCCATTTAAGGGTTTTTGATAGCAAAAGCACTTAGGCGTGCAGTCAACTCTCTTCCTGCGGAAAGTCTAGATTTGAGACACTTGAGAGTGGGCCAAGAAAAGCTAACTTTAACACCATGTCACTTCTTGATGGTGGGTCCCAAGGCCTTGAATTAAGGAGGATGAAAAATGTGGGAAGTAAGAGGTGATCTTGGTGGGGCTCAGCCCAAACCAAAAAAGTAGCAACTCTCTCAGCTCATGTGCATGGACCATAATTCTACCAGTGTAGTGATTCATTTGAATAGAAGAGAAATTTAACCGAAACAAAGACAGAGCTTAGGGAAAAGGAAAGAAAGATGAGTATGACACAAAGTCATAATGGCTTTGTAGGGTAATAAAGCAAAAAGCTAGTCTCCTTTAGAGCTGTCTCCTCTGTCTTGGATGCCTCTTAATGCTCAGTGCTGAGAGTAAACATCCCCTACCGTGATGCTGTCTGTGATCAGGCTAATCAGTAGTGTTTTTGTCATTGCAAATGGTAAACAGTAAAAATATATTTGCAGCAACAATTGGTCACAAGAAAATCAGATGTTGATGTGACAATACTGTACATTCTTTGAGTACTTGGGTTTGGTTTGTTTGTTTGGTTGGTTTTTGTGTGTTTTTTTTTTTTTTTAAATAACTATTCTTTCCAAAGGTTTACTCTCTAACTTCAGGTAGACTGGGATACTTGTCAGTGAAGTCACTCCAGTCTGTTTTACAGAATTCAATGTGTCAGATATATTTTCTAAATACAAAAAAGAAAGGCATTCTTTCTGAGATATATGTCTAGGAGCAGATTTGCAAAATTTTATCTTGAGCAAATTCCTGTTGCTTTTTTTCCAGAAATGATTCATTTGTTGAAGTGAAGAAAATTAGTTTAGAAAAACATGTCTAGATGGAATATAACAGTGTGCATAATTGTATTAAAATCTAGTTTGGTATTTGAATTACTAAAAAGTGTGGCTTGGTCCAGTTCTTGAATACGATTGTAACAATACTGTATGCAAGGGTTCCATGTTCTAAAAAAGATTTAAGTGGTGTTTTTTGCCTTCTTCCCTTGTTTTGCATTTAATGAGAAGCAAAAATGGGATAGAGTGGGAAGTCATAAGCAGATGAGCACAAGATAATGTGGTTTGTTAATGTCAGCTTTCAGCTTATGTCTGTGGTCATGCGTTAAAATACCCTTCTCGGTTTCTATGCTTTCTGTTCTTCTTTTCAGTCTAATCTCTCTTCTGCCTTGTACCTCTAGAGTTTCCAGTCTCTGTTTTGGGTCTCCTTGCTTCCACAGTAGGCCAGTTCTGGATTTTCCTGCTTCACATATCCCTAACTGACTAATTTTTTTCATTTATGTAGTAAAATTAAGAAGTGATTTCATGCTAGCTTTCTAGGGTTTTAATAACTCTTATTTACCTTTTTTTTCCAAGCTGGTCTCCTTGTGGGAGAAGTGCTAATGAAACCTGCTAAGGTGGCTTTTTTTTTTTTCTACATTCAGCCTTTTTCTAAACATTTTTTGACATTTGGCTTTCATTATGCACTCTTCTACTGACTTTGTTGTTCAGAACTGACTTCAGACGTGAAGCAAAACTAGTAAGGAGTTCTGCTCTGGGATCTGGCATGTGAGGTATGTATGATGAGATCTGTGCATGCCTTTATGTATCATGGCTTTTTCTATTAGGGAGTAGATCTCCCCTAATTATTTGGTCCGCAACTTGCTCACTCTTCCATGGCAAAGCCAAGACTTTTGCACTGAGAAGAAGACGCAAGCCTGAGATGTGATATTCTTAAGGCTTAGAGCCCTAGAGCAGCAAATAGTCTTGGAGGACTGGTGACTGCTTTCCATTTCCCATTCCCCGCAAGATGATTTGGAGAAAGACTAATCCCCTCATGCTGGCCCTTTTAATTCTGTGTGTCAAAGTGATTTGATATTGTATACATTCTCAGTAATTTATTTACAGAAATATGCTTGGGTAAGTTTATTGCTTGCTTGAAATTAATTTGATACTTAAAATGTGCATGATGCACTTACTTAACTGCTTGCACTTAGTTGTGGAAGAAGTTCTACAAAAATAATGGAAGGTAGAAATAACCAGTGCAGTCATCTGCAGGTTGTTCTAATTTCATTTGAATTTCCTCAGTCAATTGTGAGGGAAAAGTTAGAAAATGGGTGATTGAGGATATAAGTGATTGTTCTTAGCTGTGATCATTTGGACATTGGGCTGATTATTGGTAGAGATGGTTGGGTAGGGGAAGGGTGGATGTACAAGAGAAATTCTTTGAAAGTCATTGTTGATAGAACTTGATAGGTGTGATAAAACAGGAAGAATAGAAGGTAAGAAGTCTTGGTCATATTGGGCAAGATCTCGTAAAGGTTGTAAGGACTGGAGTAAGTGCTTTGGGAGAACCAGAAGAAAAATATGGGGAATGTCACACTGAAGTTCTACAACTCCAATAAAGATTTTGTTTGGTTTAGAGCTTGTTTTTTTGCAAAATTTTATGATGTAGACAAAACGTGATAGTTAACCACTACTTCTGAATGATGCTTGAATTGCCCTCGTAAAATCAGTTTGTGCATCCTGGTATAATAATTGTACAGATGTAAAGATTTGAGCTTCGATGTACACTTTCACATGAACAGTAAATGTTTGCTTCTTGAAAACCCTCCTAGTTGTTTTTTAAAACTGAAGAAAGGAGTTAAGTGCTAAGCTAAAGTAAATTCTTGGCTGAACAGTGTGTAGGATTCACTAAATTCATGGATGCATAATTGTACTGATAGGAGGAATGGGTTTGTATGTCTTTACAAACGACTTGGAAACAAGGATCTGTAAGAATGGGTGTGGGGGTACATGGTAGAGGGGAGATATGTAGTAATAGGATTGGGAAGGCTGTACCTTCCTAGTACCTCAGCCAATGGGAAGAGGAGGAGGGCAACATGCGGTCAGGAGTTTAGGATAAAAGGAGGCTGTGTCCTCCAACAACTCGAGAGACCCCATAGGGGTATGGCCGAGTGGAGTCTCCCTTTATCTGAATAAAGTCAATTTCTGCAGGACTCCTTTGTGGACACAGGCCATTGGCAGCATGATTTTCCACACAGTATGGATTTATTTATATTTAAACAGTTTCCTGAATTCAGATTGTGCCTCTCACTTGTATAAGTACTGAACCACTCCCTCCCCCCATAATTTCACAATAACTTTAGAAGCTACAAATCCCTGTGCTCGGGTTGGCTACTGACTTTTAGCAGCCAGTCATATGGTATAGATTTGCAAAGCTGACGCAAAATGAAGCCATTCATCTCCTCCCTATTACAGGCTGCTGAAAGCATATTGCCCTGAAGTTCTGCTCATTGCACTGTAGCCCCGCTGAGCACCAAGGCAAGTTCAAGGTTTTGGTTTTGGTCTTACACTTTACAATGCTTGATGGCAGTGGCCCAGGCTGCCTGAGGGAGCACCTTCTGCAGTCACGGCCGCTCATGACAGCTGCATTCCTCTGGAACAATGGCATTGTTGGCAAGAGGGGGAATGAATGGGAGAGACAAACTGCTTCTGCAGCTAGCCCAGAACTGAGGGATTGATTCCTGGAACACATCAGAGCAACTATAAACCTCCCTGTCCTCAGAATTAAGTGTAAAATTCACTTGCTTCAACCTCGACTTTCCACAATGACCAGGGGAAAAAAATCCCTAGGGCATAGGCAAGGATGATTTCAGTTTCCTTTTAAAAAGCCCAAATAACAATGTATATGGAAGTATAGGGTAAGAATAGGGTAAATTTTGTCTGCTCTTCCTGTGCAGTTTTTGGTAGTCTACCCCAAAACTTCTGCCCTCACAACTTTCACTTTGCTAGCCAGCAGTAAAAGTGTTACTTAGGCTTGTTTTTTTTGGGTGAGGAAAAATCCCAATCAAAGAGGAGACAATAGAAAGTCAAGCAGAAAGTCAACTCAAAAGAATGTTTCTAAAAATTTTAGTTTAATTTTTTCTGCTTCCTTCTTTCTTCTGCACATCTATTCTTAATATACTTTTAATTTACAGATGTATTATATATTGTTGAAATGCAAGAGTCTAATTTAGTAACTGTTTGCAGGAGTGTTGCAACTGCTCTTGGGACAAGAACCTGGTGTAGCTTGCATTTAAATTATAGATCAAATAGCAAGGAGAAAATACTTGCTACAATTTTTTCCAGAAAAGCATTGGACAACGTTTTTAGCCCATCTGGCTGTCTTAGTCCTTTTGCTCGATAGTTCAGTTTTGAGCCTGACCCTAAAGAAACTCTGAATCAGTTCAAAAATAGCTAACAAATGGTTCGGTCTTCGAAAACAGAAGTCAACCAAATCATGGGTGTCATTAGAGGGTGACTAGAGCCGGAGTGTCTGTGGTGCCAAAGGAAGCTGGTGGGAGTCACGTTCAGAACAAGAGGAGGTGGTTCTTTGCACAGTGTGTCACTAAGCTCTGACATTCCACACCTGATGACATGACAAACACTAGAAGTTTCTCTGGCTCCAAGGAGGCAGCAGTGTGGAAAAGCAGGCCAAGCATGCAAACTCAGGAGTGGTTGAGAGTGGTAGGTATTCCAGGGTTGTGTTCTGATGCTATTGCCTAAGCATCTTTGTTTTTAGTCAATATTGCACAGAATGCTTGGTTAGGGGGATCACTGATCTGGCACAATGCAGTCTGTATTTTTATGTTTAAAAGAAGTCTGAGGAGAATGAGGGGAGTGACGAAGCTTACGGAGACATCAAACCTAAAGCTGGCTATAAAGCAGTGCAGAAATTCTTGCAGTTCTTGCATGACTGGGTGAGAAGATGGCAGAGGAAATTCAGAACCGGTAAATGTAAAATAGTGTGCATGTGCACTAATTATACGTACACAGCGATGTGCTCTGTTTTACCTATTATCACTCAGAAATGATCCTGGACTCACTGTGACTAGTTATGTCAAAATGTCAGCTCAATACTAAATAGGGGTCAAAAAGGCAAGCAGAACTATGTTAGGAAGGAGTAGAAAGAGCAAAAAGTAAAAATAAAGGAAGTGGAAAAAGAAAATTTCATCAAATTGGTATATGAATCAATGGAAATCTTGAACACTGCGTGCATCTTGAGCCACCTTATCAAAAGGAAAATAGAGTAGAATTTGAAAAAATCCCCAATCTCAGCAAAGAAACAAGAATCATTGGAATAGTTTTCATATAAGGACAGAAGAGTTTTTCCTCTTAAATAATACATTTCAGGGGAGAGGAGTTGATAGCTCTTTACAGAGAGATAAATAGTGGATGGGAGGACACACACCAAGTAATTCCTTTCTCTGTAATAAGCCACAAATTAAAACTAAGTCTTCAAGATGAAAGCTTACAAACAAGCAAGAGGAGGTACTTCTAAAGGAAAAAAAACCCCACAAACAAAGGTGGTGATGTCACTTCTGGTTCAGAAAGACCTTAAACTGGCTCTGGCTAAAGAGCAATGGTGCTATGCTTTCTCCAAAGTAGCCAGTGTTGGCCACTGTCAGAGGTGGCAGAGTCAGTGAAACTGCGGCCTATTGTGGGGAACTCAGTCCTGACATCAGGAGAAGTTGCTGTGATACTCCCCACCGTGGCCTGTAGTGGAGGAAACATCTTGTGCACAGGATGTGGTGTGTGCATATAACAGTTGACAAAAGGAATGCTTTGTTTCTAAATATGAAAAAATGGAAATGATTGAAATTCAATGTAAAATCGTACAGAACACCATGGCATAGTTCGTTACCCACCACACACTGGTTTGATGGATGATTATAATACCAAAATGTTTATAATCTTTCCATAGGCTGTGAAAGATGATCGGTGAGCTGGTCCGAAGCCACAGAGCCTCAGGTGCATCTTAATGTCAGTGTACCTCTTTTCATCCCAAAGCCTTTAAAAAGCAAGACAGGAATTGAAAAGCTGTTTTTACTGACCTTCTGGGTGTGTTAACTTCATGGGCTCAGGAGAGAGCCTAGCAACAAAGACAGTGAATACATACCTGTCCAGTGTGTCAGATGCATTTGCTGGACCACAGGCTAATAATAAAAAGAGAAAATGAAACTTAAAAAGTTATTATTTATTGTCTGCAAGATTTAATCACTCACACTGGAAGTAACTTTACTCCTATCAATGTGTTCTTTTCCCTTTTTTTTGAATAACACCCTATATGAAGCAAGTGAGATAATGGTGAAATACATGTTTTCTAGTGCCTATCTGCTCAGCACCTGTCAGAAAATATTCGGAAGTTGTCCCCATGGAAGTGTCTCCTGAATCAGACCGAAGGCAGTAAGAGAGATTCTATGGTTAAAACTTCTGCCTACAACCAAGATCTGAGTATTGGTGTTGCAACTCTCATCTTCAAAAAAGGCATGATAATTAGAAAATGAGGAGAATAGCCCATATACAAGGAACAAAGATGCTCCATGCAAGTATACCACTTTTTACAATTAATAGACAATGCTAAGTGGTTTTTAACTCCTAAAATAATAATAAAAAATACCTGGTATATGTATGCTGGTTTGAGTAATTTCTTTTTTCAAGTTACTGGACTGAATTTATTTTTTCTTTGAACATAATGTCACACTTATCCTGTAGCTAGGTCTTTGCTGAAGACTTTACATGTCCATTTTTGTCAGACGACTGATTTTCAACTTCTCAGGTGGAAGGCCCAGAAAAATGTGCAGTGGTAGAAGGAAGAGCAAATTTAAACCTGTGAGAGTTCTCTTGGTGATTTTGTGGTCCTTGAGTCTGCCAATGCTTTGAGGGTCTCTGGAATTTGAAACAACTTATTTAGAGTCTTAATGCTTATAAAATAAATAAACAAAACTTCCAAACCCCTTCTCTGCATGAATGCTAACAATTTATCCCAAGTACATCACTGACTTTGCCAATAGCTTGCTTGGCGCATTTATTCATGCATTGACTAGAGATTTTCTTTCAAGTAACTTGCTGGCATATATGTGACTGGAGACAAAAGATGGTCTGGCCATGTGTGAGTCTTCCCCCCACAGACATACCTCTTCTCCCTTGTGATTGTCTCTGATGGGTAGTACGATTTATCCTAAGATACCAGGAGGGCCTCTCTGGATGCTCTCATAAGGAAAACATTCACTTTTGGACAGGTGAGTAAAACTGCTAAGATAAGGTCACATGTGGAGATAAAATGAAGTAGCTCCATAGGTGCTTTGTGACTGTGTGTTCTGCAAAGCCAAAGACTGTAAACCTGTACATTTCTAGCTCAACCTGCTTATACTGTAACCCTTTAGACCTGCTTATATTCTATACTTCATTGGCAATATTTAGATATTGTCTTCACAATAAATCTAATCACCATCATCCACGTAATCAGTGTCATATTTCTGGTGCCTGACTGAGATATTTCTCTTCTACTACTCTGTTACAATATAGTCAATAAAATTTAATTATTCTAGACCAATAGAATCTGTTTAAGTTTTCCTTTCTGCAATACTAAGGAAGTTATGAACTGGTGAGAAAGCTGCTGTTCTATTCAAATATTGCTCCATGAATTCTTTATTGTTAAAACAAATAACCTATTCCTGTATGATGTTTTCCCCTTTCTCTTTCCTTTCCCTTTCTTGTCTTTCAGAATTTAGTCAATTACTAGAGGCTTTTACTGGTTTGGTCAGCAGATCAGACATACTGGTCTTTGGTTTCTAGGATCCCTCTTCAAGTTGTTAAAAATCCTTCATGTTCAGTATCTGTCATTTTCCAGAGGCTGAAACAGACTGAAGTAAAAAGTTATGTGGCAGACATGATAGTTTATGATTTGGGGAAAAGTACCTTTACATCTTTGGTTTTGTCCTAACCCATTATAATTCAGGATTCAGCTGACTCCAGGTTTCTGGCCTAGTGTTCAAACTGGCCTTATAAAGAGCCTCATTCATCCCTGATAGCAGTGACTTCTGACAATATAACTGCATTACATTGTAATTAAAATAGTGTAAAAACCCCACAACTTAAACCAACAAACAAATCCAAAAGGTAGAGAGATCATGAGAAAAGACCCAGATTCCTTTTCATTTTCCTAGAGCTCATTCTAGTAGTCAGTCTGTTAAAGAGTGGGAATGCTTACTGATCTCACAGCATTTTGAACTTACCTGTAAAATGTTTTTTTTTAGTAAAACTTGTGTTTGCTGGTCCATCTTACACACTCTTTTTTTTTTTTTTTTTTTTTTTTTTAGATCTGAAGCACAAAGGACTATGAAGTTGCTGTGTCCTTTCTACAGGGGCAAAGGATCAAAGCTGTGACATGCACTTGGACATAGGCATTTAGCTAATGTTTCTAACACTTTCTCTCTTTGGTCTGCTTGCTCCTTTGGTTTTTTCCTCCATTCTGAGGGGTAACCAGGAGAACAGGAGGGTAGAGGAGGAGTGTTTTCAGCAGACTTGTCTTCTGCTGATACTCTCCTAAACAGGATCTCTGGAAAAAGGGCCTTCTGCTTCAGGACTCTCACACATTAATAGTATGATGTCCTGACTTTGCATTTGGAGGATACCCTGTCTGGCTTTGTGGTTTCTGTAGAGAGCTTTTGTATGGTAACAACTTGCCCAGTGAAGTAGGCTGTGTGTGAAACTAAACTGGGCCAAATTGAGAAATTTTGCCAGCTAGGTGGAGCTCCCCTACTGAGTTTCTTCCTGTATTGATTTGTACAGCCTTAATCACTGTTGCTGAATCTGTAAGTTCATTTAAAAGACGGCCAGCTTACATAGAAACTAAAATCAAAATGTGAGACAAGCTCTCTTCTCTTTGCCACAGGTGGAAGTGAGCACACAGTAATCCGGGGATGTATGGATCCACACTGTTGTTGAGCCTCTGTTTCTCTGTGGTGTTTTCATTCAGTGTGGTCCTGGAAGTGCTGATGACACTTGAGTGGTTTTCTTCTTGGAAAATAGAATTTTGAAAATACTTTGCAATTACTAAAGCATAGCCTGTAGGTTGCTGTAAGATGAACTTACCACTGAGCTGTAGCAAACACCGGCTCATGGCAAAACTTACTCTTCCCCCAACAATCACCAAGTGATTCTCTAAGCTTGGCATCCTTTGTTTCCATACTAGCTGGGTCTCTAGAGAGCACCAAATCAGGGGATTTCTATCTGTGTGAGAAAAGGATGAGACTTCCCACTGCAGCCTGATACCTGATGAAGTTCACCACAAATTCCATTCTGTGTCCACAGTAAAAAAATTGCAGAACATTTTAGACAATAATCTAACCCCATAAATTTTCTATAGGCCCTTAGTGGTGCTGAAGACACTTAGTCTTCAATAATTTTCAGTAAATACATGAAGTGAAGCTTAGTACATTATTTTGCTGATAGTTCAGGAAGAAATGCAGAATCTAGACTGCTGTCTTACAGCAAATTTTTATTTTGGGTAAACAGAACTGCTTTGTTGGGGCTGTGAGAAGAGCCTAGTGTATATCCTCACCAGTTTTCAAAATAATGGATCTGATTTTGTTAAAAGCATGTGTAAGGTCAGTTACTGCTGCTCAGCTGCTGAGCAGAAATTGTTACATTCCGGTGATACGTTTGTTGTTTGCTGTGATATCCATATGGTGGAGTAAAAAGTTATGGTTCTGGATTTGAAATGTAATAAAATAGAGCTAGTAAGAAGCTAATTTCTTTTTCCACAGAGCTACTTTTCATAGTACGTTTGAAGTTTTAAGGACCATATTGAAGTATAATTAAGTAAAGCTTTTTGGGGAAAAAATGAAATAGTGAACAAATAACTCTCTGTGCCAATAATCAAAGACATTTGTTTGAAACCAAATTTCACCAACAGAAATTGATGTATATATGTTTCTACTGTAATACGACAGTAGACCATAGACTTTGGTGTAATATGTACGAAATATATTGAACCACTAGCAGTCATTGTTTCAATTCACTAAATAACCAGTTAAAAGGAGAAAAACAGTATCATGTTGTAGCATTTAAATTGGCAAGCCCTTTTTTCCTTTTCCTGAGGATATGCATACATTAGTGTAATGTCAGAATTACTTTAATTCCACCTTCAATGTATGAAAAAGTTTAAAGAGTTTGAAGAACCCCGTTAGTTCAGATGAAGGCAATCTCTGAGATATCTGCTGACTGATTTCTGTAAAACAGTGCTCTGCGGAGTAGCAACCTTCTATTAGTTAATGTCTCATGTTTTAATAAATAGTGGTGACACATTAGCACATTTTGTCACAACTTGGGTATAATATGGAAGATGAAACACCAGAAGGAGAAGTCAGGAATTTGGAGAAAACAGCAGCAGGTTATTTTCACGTGCCTGATTTGGAGTGGTAACTACATTTATAAAGTTGTGGAAAGAAGGATATTTCAATGCAATGCTAATTTAGTTTTATAAATACAGGATTGTTGTATCATGAAACCAAAATCTATTTTTATATATTTGTCATTCCAATAACATTGGAAAAATTGTTGACCCTAAAGCATATACAGTTGTTGAAACTTAGCAGCCTGTGGAGTTAATTGCAATTCCATCCACTTTTTAACTGAAGATTTTTTAACGTAGTGTGTAGAATGAGGATCTCATGTATTTTGTGCATTATGCAGTATGTGCCTTTTCCTGACAATGTAGACGTAAGCTCTGCAATGATGACATTTTCTTGTCTCTATGAGCACCTTTAAATTTTGGAGGAAGACGAGGGTTTGCGGCCTTGGTCTCAAGGAACAGATTCAATCTTGTCTGCAACCTAAGTGCAGTTTTTCAGCTGATGATTTTGAGCTAAGGAGTGACCTGATGTTCATTGAGTACCACTGACTGTTGGTTCAAGGCAAACATTCAAAGCATGACCTGCATCAGTGACTCAGGATCTGTGTCAGTACCATAAGTTTTGGTTAGAACAGTTCATTCAACATCAAGATTATCACTTAAAATAAAAAAAAAAAAAAGACTTCTTAAGCAGAGCTGTGCAAAAAGATCTTCATGCTCTGGACAAAGTTACGAGAACATGAAAATACAAGTGTTCTGCTTTTCATAGAATCATGGAATCACAGAACTATAGAACAGTATGTATTGGAAGGGACCTTTAAAGACCATCTAGTTCAACCCCCTCTGCCATGGGGAGGTACATCCTTCACTAGAACAGGTTGCTTAAAGCTCTGTCGCACCTGGCATTGAACACTTCCAGGGCATCCACAGCTTCTCTGGGCAACCTGTCCTAGTGCCTCACCACCTTCATCATCAAAGTATTTCTTCCTTACTTCCAGTCGAAGTTTACCTTTTTTCCGTCACTTGCTTTGTTACTACGGGATTTGGTAAAAAGTATCTTTCTTAACTCAGAGTATTAAGCCTTGCAATGTAATGTTTCACTATACTCTAAAATACTCTCAAAAGCTCTCCGTAAGGTTAGCCATCAATAGTAATGAGTGCTGTGATATTACATGCCTAGGGGGAGAGTCGTTAGTTTAAAAACACAATGGCAAAGATGTAAAACCAGTGTGTCAGAGCAACTTACAAAAAATAAGTTTCACTTAATGAACTTCTCTACTTCTGGAGCTGACACTTTAGTGTTAGTGATATTCTAATTCTGTAGACACACAGCCGAGAATTTAAATGACATCATATAAGCTGCTAATGTTTCAAACCAAACAACAGGGCTATACATTTGACTGGAGAAGAAGTTTGACTAAATACTTTCTGGAAACCTTGAAAACCAAAGATGATCATAGTTTTGCCTTTAGGTAAAGGCATCACTGATGTAACAGAATGATTTCTTACCTGTTTGCATAGGACATCACTTTCCTACTGGGTTGCTGTAATCAAATTGCACAATAATGGAATAGTCGAGCTTTCACTTGGCACCCTCTTGTATTTCAGACCATTACCTGAGGACATGAGGGTGTGTTTCAGTCCTTCTGAGAAGATGGAGCCGCCATTTGAGTCAGAAGCCAGACTTCCATCAGTGATGCTAACAGTGATTTTATATGTAGCTGTATATTTATGGCAGGGGTTACTACCTATCCTTGAGGAAGTATGTAGGTATGAGGTTATCAGTCACTGTCTTTAGACCTTAAAGGTTCACCCTGGAGGGGAAGCCTTGAAGGCTGAACAGGGCTAAATACTGGATCCCGCCAGGAATTGTTTTCTTCTGAGTCACAGTCACTTCGAGCTGTGTTGGCAGCTGCTGACTTTGCAAATAGCTGGACTGGCTGGGGATGTTAAAATACCATCTCTTAATTCATTACCCATCTTGCTGCTGAAGAGTATCACCCTGGTAAATCTTGTAATGGAAATAAGCGTGCTTACTTTATCTACTACAGGCCCATCTAGAAGGTTTGATTAAAACAGCTGATAACCTGCAGACTGGACTGATGTGTGTGACCAAGGGCTCCGAAGGTCTCTTTTGTTAGTGGTGCTCTGCAAGTGGTAATCTGCACCTGATGGGCTATGAGGAGCAATCAGAAGTGGTAGCAACTCCATCCTACACAGCTAGATCTGAAAGGATACATGCATGCAGAAGAGCTTGTTCTTTCTCAGAGTGGTACTGCTTCAATTTATGTTGGTATGGGAGAACAAATACAACCTCCCCTTCTCCAAACACAATTATTACTAGTACAATGTTATATTTTAACTATAAGCTGTGCCAGTGTAATGCCAGATTGGTATCTCTGTGCCAACTAATAGTTTCGCTTAAAACATCGCACCCTTTACTGAAACCTTTAGGTGTCTACAGAAACAAAAAAAAGTTATATAGGTGAGTATTTTTGTGGTTTCTCAGTAATGTTGCTCTAGACAGGTAAATAATCTAAAATGTTAAGTCAGATGGATTTTTTAATAGTGTAGAATGCTCATAATTAATGTATTAGAAAAAAATAGGACAGGTATTTTACTTGTTGAGTACAAATATTTAAAAAGTGTCTTAATCCTTGGTTGACTGTGTGTTGGTTTTGTTTTGCAATTTGTAAAGAGAGACTCAGAGAAGAAAGTGAGAAATGTTTTACACCTTGAATTAGTTGTAATCTCACATGCACTTGTTGCAACATCTGTTGGAGGAGCCTGGGGAACATGAATATTCTGAATAGGAAAGCTTCATACCTACTTAAAGACAATTGTATATATATTTACTTGTTTAGGTCAGCAAATGGAGTGGCCTTGGCACGTCAAGGCTCTTGACTAGGAGAACGGTGTGCCTCAGAATGACTGTGGTTTACAGACTATTTTTCTTATTTCTGCATACTGTTGGATTCATTAATACATATATATTTTTTTCTTTTCAAAATACATTGCAAAACTGTAATGAGATATATATAAGAAATATATATATATACTGCATAACACTTGCAGAAAAGATTATACCTCATTGAGGATAGAAGGGGATTTCAGAATCATTTTAATATAAAGAGACTATTTTGAATCACAACGTCTTGTTTCAAAGGCAAATGTATTAGTACAACGAAAACTGTTGATGTCTCTGTGTCACATATTTAAACTTACTCCTCAGCTATAAATGAAAGGTTATAAAGGTAGCAAACAACAAAGCAAAGAAAAAACTCTAATATTTGTCAGGTAAGGAAAAAGAACAAGTACTATGATGACAAGATTAGTGTGGCTTGATGTAGATAGGGTTTATGGTATCATGCTCTGTGCGAGTTGAAGGGGATTTTGAAGCAATGAGGAGCTACCATCAGGTATAGTTTTTATTTGTGATGATGGGTCTGGTAAGTAAAGAAAAATACACGCATGGCATACTTTCTCTAATATTAACCATGCTGTGCTTGTTTGAAGCTAGAGATTGTCCTGCACTTTTGGTTACAACAATCATATCATCTGGATAAAACAAATTATGTACATGTTTCTCCCCAGTTTTTACAACACCAGATGCAACTGCTTCTGCTTCTCTGCTCCTTACTGTTGTCTACACTGATGAACACTTCTACTGTGACTAATATCTCCAGAGCAGTAGTGATAGGACTCCTGTGCGGTGCTATGGAAATAGGATGTTTTAAGGGTGTTCAGGACCTCCAGTGGAGTAGTTTTCAACAATGACATTCTTTGAAATTATTGACAATTCGCAGAATATAGGGCAAGTACTTCACATTGTTCTTGCTTCTTGGTGACAGTTTTCCTGCCTGTGTCTACAAAAAAATGTCCTGGCGAGTACAGGAAAAGGCAGAAAGGTGAATATAGCAGTGCCAAACACAGGAAAAGGATAGGAAACTTTATCTGTTAAGAAAAGCTAAAACTTTTTGATGTTTCAAACCTCATTCAATGATTTATCTTCTCATGATTTGTCCCTAGTTTTCCTAGTTTAAGTTTCTAATGTGTCTCTGATCATATTTTAAGAGTACTAGGGCAAAATTTCTAATCAGTGAGGAAGTGTAGTAGACGGCAAGTCTAATCTTGGGTATGATGGTAATTCTCAGAGAAGTAGCAAAACAAATTCTAATGCTAACTTGAGGAACAGCTTTGCTTTGTTCTGCTTCTAAACAGGATATACTTGGAGACATGGTCAAGGTCAGATTTAAGTGTTGTATTGACCAAGAAGACATTAGAAGGTGGTATGTTTTCCATCTGCACATCCAGGAGAGAGTTTTAGAAAGTTATTTCTTTTAGAGATGTTAATGACATGTATTATGGAATTTGTAAAACCGTGAAACAGGCATCAAACTTACATCTAAATTTGATGGTAGCTGTTGCACGAAAGATATAACCTATAGTATCCCCATCTCAAAAAATACCCAAAATGAACATCAAAGATCCTATATATCCTGTCAGACAACTCACACAGCATTTGTAATTCCATAATCACATTTTTTCTTTTGATGAGTGAATCAACTATGTAAAGAGTCCCCACATTGGTTGCAGTGCAGAAATGGGTAAAAAATACAGCATCATGAGGTAGGAAGAAACATAACCTTTATGAGAGTAGTTTCTGGGCTTGTCCATTAAGTGAAGGCTGGGTTGAGAGCAGAGGTTAGAGTAATACCAACTGTGAGATGCACCCTCAAGCCTGAGTACCATCTGCTGAATGGCACTGCATTTCTGTGACCTACCTGTGTCGCAACTACTGGCTGATTAAAACTTGTAGGAACACTTCTTCTATCCTAAAACCACAATGAATGTGTCTGGGAAAGGCATCTTTTCTCCTTTGGTACTTGGAAGGAATAGCCATGATTAAGAGCAGTTTCTTAGGCAATGATCCAGGCATTGCAGAAACCACAGTGTGGTTTCAAGCACAGAACATCCTGGTCACTCCTTCCAGGAGGGAGCAGACTGGTAAGAGAGGGCAGGACAGACATCTGTAGCAACATTGTTTGGTGTGAGCTCCTCTTGGTTAAAGACAGTCACATAGTCAAGCATGCTGCATAGTCAGCAGCGGGGGAGCACCACCACTTTAATTTCAAGTGCCCTCTTGTAAATGACAGGAGACTTGTAGGTGTCAAAAGTCCATCATTCTCTTTCTTAGCCACAGAAATCCTATGCAAGATGAAATCAGGCAATCTAGTGGCAATAAAACTAAGTAGGGAAAATGTTGGGCAATACCTGTTGACATCACTATCTCTAGACAGCCTGTATGTGACTGCCTTCAGCTGAAGTATGTAAACTTTACTGAGCTATGGTGTGCTGCCAAGGCTAAGGTTAGTCATGCTGGAAGTGTAGCAAAAGGTCTCACGAAGGAAGCCCACTTCTGTGACAATTGATACCCAAAAGAACTGAAAAGGCAGAGTTTTTCTCTAGGCAGGGATGCCCACATCAGCAGGGTGGTTATCAAGCTGAGCATTGGTGTGGCTCTGGAACCTGCTGCTCAGAAGAGCCAGACCCTTGATGGAGGAGGGGAATCCTGGTAAAGGTGTGCACATGCTGGAGCTTTGAATCTGTAGAGGGATAGCAGGCAGAAGGGGTCTGAAAAAACTTCCAGAAGCAGGAGGACAGGGGGAAAAGCAGTTTAGGTTGGTAGTTGCCAAGGTTTCTGATGGATGGATGCTTGTTAGCCTCATTCTTTCTCTCGTACCACCACTGGGCTGTCTCATCAAACTGTTAAAAGAGACACTGTTGAAAACAGTGTTTTCACAGACTTTTGCAGACCAGCCTTTGAGTGTTTAGCCTGGTCTGCTGCACCATACTTTGGGAATGCCTTCTTAAGGGGAATTCTAGTCTACTTATTGTAATAAAGTTCTTAATTCATTGTCAGAAGCCTGAAACTCTTTTGGGGATTCTGCACTATTGTCATTTGACATGGTGGCTGTCGGGGATTGTGGATGGTTTAGTGGCTTATGGGGGGTATTGGCCTATCACAGATTCCCTGAAAGCTGCTGTGTGCCATGGGGGGCCTTGGAGTCTATTCTGTCTTGCAGAAGGAGCATGCTCTACCACCCCCAAGGAACAATAACTTTCAGACAAAGAACATTTTTTCCAGATCTCTTTTGCAAACATGGGGCTGAGTGTAGAACCCTTTCTGAGCTGAGAGGTAGCTGAAGAATTTTGTGCATCTGCTCAACCATGAAGCCAGGATGAATATTGGGAAGAAGCTTCTTTGGAGGGTGATGTTTTGGGACTAAGTACAGATGGTTCTTGTTGCTGTAAAATCAGAAGAGCTTCTGAACCTCAGACAGAAGGTTTTCCATCCTTTTTATTAAAAGCAGATCAACTGAATTACAGAGTAAGTGCTAAAACACCTAAAAAAGCAAAATGGAGTGCTCTGAAGCCATAGGAGGAAGTCTGATTCCTGAGTAAATAAGCTACTTTTGATGAAATTGCAGGACAGCTAGTGCATCACCAAGATAAACTGTGGATCTAGACCAGGTGTGGAATATGTGGAGCAAAGACACAGACACATCCTCTCAAGCAGTATCTTTTCAGGGGATGAGACAGAATGAGCAGGCACACTAGCTCACCACTACCAAAAAGATGAGATCCTCTACCCTTCTCTCTCTTTCTTTTTCCATCATATACTTGGTGCTTTCTCTGACTTGTACTTCTCCAGGAACTGATTTAATTCACTTAAATGGAAGACCATTTGTGCCATCTATGTTGTGGGTAGCCTTCTGAAATTTCAGCCATAAAATGTGACAGTGGACTATGGTGACTTTCAGAAGGGGAGGAGAAAGACAGGAGCTGGGGCACAGAAAGAGAAGAAGGAAAAGAAGAGAAGGGCAGACAGACTTCATACTTTCAGCTGCAAGGAGACATTTATTGGCTTTATCTACCCGTTGAACTTATGCTGTGGCTTTATGCCACTTAAAACAATTTTTCCAATTAAAATTGAAGTTTTCCTTACTAATTTTTGCAAATGCCATTTTTCCCCTTTTTCTTCACTTGCATGAGGAACTGACACATATACTGTATTTTTAGCTTTTCACATGCCTGAATTTTTCTGAACTTGCTGAATTCCATGACCTAGATGTTGGTCTTCTCTTGTTTCAGGAGGTATGTTCTATGTCTTCTTTAGTTTTTTTTCACATGAATCATTTAACATCTAATACAATCTCCAGCTAAGGGAAAAATAGATAAGTAGAAGTCAAACAGCAACAAAATACTGAATGTCAAGCATATGGAACTCCGATTTAAAATGTGGACTAAGCTGCCCTGCTTTACCCAGTGCTTTGTTCCTGTGGACATTCAGATTAGAGCAAGAAAAGATGGGCCATAAATACAATGGTCTTTAGAAGCACTAACTAATAGGGAAAGGTAGGTCAAATATCAACCAACAATTTTAGCCTCAGACTCATGAGGATTATACACTAACAGCTAAATATAGGATCGTTCTCCTAAGTTCAAACAAAATAATTAAGGACAGAGAGAATTTTATGTGGTTCAGAGCCCACTAGGAAGAGCAAAGTCAAGTCATATATTTTCATAAGTCTGAATTCTTGTTTTCAGTGAACAAACTGACTTAAATGACTGACAACTTCAACACTCAGCTGGCCAGAATAAAGCTGGCCCTTTCACTGATGACTGCAGACTTTTCTTTACCACTGAAGATCCTTCTTTCTGTAATAGAAGCTTGGGGAAAACTAGGTTTTACATTTGGAAGTATTAGACTACCTAGGTACTTTGTTCTTTTAAAGATTGTATTAGTTGAATAAAAATAAAATGCAACAACAATTAGACCTCTTTTTAGCAGTGTGAGTAGTACCCTTTTTAGTGGTATAAGCATTAGTGATTCAAGGATCCTACATTTAGACTTTAGAATATCTAATATATGTATCAGGGAGTGGTTCTCTCTATCATGACATTAAGTAGAAAAGGAGAGATTAAAAAAAAAGAGTTCAGAATAACATATCTTTGCAGCCAGCTCAGACCTTCGGCCATGCACCTTTGTCTTGGCCCTAGGTAGTGTTTCGCTTACAACTTTGATGTAGGTATTTCAGGGTTGCTTTTCCCCCTACATGCCAACTCAGAACTGTGCTTGCTCTTTGGATGGGACTAGACTCTGGAGTTTTTGTCTTTAAATTGTTGTTGCTTATAATTACCAGTGGACACTGAAACAGCTGGTAGCAAGAAGGGATGAGGGGCAGGCAGAACCCCTGGCAGAGAAGGGGCTAGAACACTTGGACTTGGGGGCAATGAATGTGTGCCCTGCAGAGTCAAAGACCCTTGTATCAGGAACGGGATCAAAGATGGGGTCACATAGAACAATAACTGGAGATGAAGAATGGGAAAGGCGGGTATAAGGTGCACATGGAAAATGAGAAGCAGGAGCATGAGAAAAAAGGGGGAATGGGAATGTGACGTGTTACAGCAGTTATACTGCTTTAGTCTGTCAGTGTGGTGTGACAAGAGAATGACTGGGATCCACATTTCTGCCATTCCTTACACATTCTTGTCATATTGGCTGGTTTGCAGGCATATATCAGGGAATTCATTTAAATTTTTTACTTATGTCTGAAATCTGCTCTAGAGGAATTTGTACGTCTTTACCATACATGTTTTTATCCTTTGTCTTCGTAAAAGCAAAGATCAACCACAAACTCTCATATTTCTTTACTAATTTTGTATTGAGATGTTTATTACGTCTTTCTTGCCTGGGGAAAATCCCATTTGTCTGGAGCACACAGTAGTTTCTTCTGTTTCCTGTGAAAAGCTGTTCTTCTCAGTAGGCTGTGCCTCAAAGATATTTGCTCTAAAAGGCAGGCTCAACAAAAGCCATGCAGTTTGCTTGATCCTATCTGCTTTAAGCAATCGTGCAGCAAGGGCTTCTCCTAATACAAACAAACAGTGCATTCTAAAACCTGAGTATCTTTGAAAAGGTGTTAATGGAGAAGTGTAAACGAAAAGAAATCAAGTTGACAATATTTTTTTAACCTACTTTTAAATCTTACTTTAAACTTAAGCTTTGAGTAAGTAGAAGGGTTGGAAAGGGAGGGTGAGGAAAAGGATCTCTTGCTCTTTCTTTCTCTCTTCCCAGTTTGTTTACTCTGTCCATGTGCCAGCACAGTGTGGGTATTCAGTTTCACTCTTTTCATAAGGGTTTTGTACAGACATGCACAGAGATTTTAAAATTTCTATGGTTATGGAATATGTTAGTGGGGGATGTGAAACCTGTTAAAAAAGTAGAGGTTCCATACTACAAAGCCACAGAAAATATCCCATGGGATTTAAGGACAGATGTGGGATTTGCCCCATTTCAAACCACGTTTAGATTGGTTGGATTTCACCCTGTTGTAATTGCTTTGAAGAGATGGTTGCCCCAGATTGCATGTCTGTGGACTGCTCTAAGGGTGATCCCAGGGCATGATAAACTACTTTTGGCAGCTACTAGGAGGAAATTTACAACTTTTAGCTGCAGCAGCAGCATACTCCCCCATATTGTCATGTATGCTGGGTAATATATGACAGGGGAACAGTGTAATGATTCTCTAGATACCTGATCAGTCACAGGAAATAGCTGGCACACAGTCTGCTAATCTTAAATCTGAGTTTGGCTGCATGGGAGAATTTTCTTGCTTCTTCTCTCCATGGTTATAATCTGGCCCTGAGTTTTTTTTACTCTAGATAATATCTGATAAGAGATTAAGGACTCGATAAGATGTTGTTTTATATGAAATTTAAGAGGCCATTAACATTCCGCTGAATTGTAAAATTGTCAAGCTAAAAACAGCTCTCCTGGTGTTCTGCACAGATGCAATAGCAAATCACTGAGTCACAGGAAATGATTCAGTCAACATTTCTAAACTTTCAATGTGTGTTTTATGGAAGAAACTTGATGTAAATGTTTAGACAGTTACGGTTTTGGAGATAAATATTGCAGTTTTATGTAGTTTGGGGTTTGACGTACCAGAATTGTGGTGCACAGTTGTCAATTTATTGAACATCTAAAGCTGTTCAGTCATTGTATTAGATTCCAGTGTGGGATGTATTTTCTTTGGCTAATGAAACGTGGTGTTATATTTGGGCATAACAGATTACGCATCAGAATATCAAAGAAAAATTATCTTTTAATGACCCGGGATTCCCTCTGCACTGTTGGAAGAGAGCTTGCATGGGCCTCCACACAATTCTCCTTAATTACTTGTCTCCTCATCCTGTAAATACAGTGCTTCAGTGATATGACCTCTCATGTCAGGTTATCCTCTGCCCTAAATGATCTCACTCACTTAAACTGCTTTAGAAGGTTAAGTTAAAATATTTCCTTGCTTCTCATTTTAATTTCATTAATTACAACAGAGTGCTGACAATGCAAAATTCACTTTTTCTTATGTTAGTTGCTTGTAGTTAAAATTTTTCTTGTATTTTTCAAGTAATTTTTTTTCAGTAGGATTTTTTTAAGTGTAAGTACATGGATATGCAGTGTGCTGTGCTTCCAGGACATTAAATCAGCATTATGGTTCCTCCTATCCTTAGGCATACTTCTGTGAATGTGAAGCAGCACTAATAAAGCCAATATAGATTCTCTGTATTTATACTGACTTAATTGAGACCAACACAGGCCTAAATATTATTTCTCACTGTTGAAATGTAAGCAGTGAGGTAGGAACTTAAGAGTATCTCTTCTTAACATGAAGTATCCTGTGGCAAGACTATTGAAGAAGACTTGCTAGCACCAGCATGATAGAAAAATTCTGGCTTCAACCATATAATTTCCACATGCCTAACTTGTCTGTACAGGAAAATAATCCCAGGAGACAGCTTCTGCAGGTGAGCAAGGATCTGCTGGTGTGTGTGAATCAGTATTTGGACCTGAGACAGTGGAAGAACCGGGTGTCAGATGTTTCCGGCTGTAATACATGAGGACACATGAGATGTGTCAGGACCAGTAATGTCTTTATGGTTCTAGATTTCCCCCTAGAGGTGGGCTGTACTGGAAGGATGCAAAAGAGACCCCTCTGAATGACCAGGATGAGTCAGCCACCCTAGACACCACAGGGCACCAGAGGGTGACCAAAGAGTTTGGTTTTGTCTGGGCCATGCTGTACTGGGTGTGGGTGCCCAAGTGCTGTCAGAGGGTGCTGCAGAGACCTCTGTGATAAACAGCCAAGGCTGCCCTTTGCTGGACACAGCCCATTCCAGGTGGCTCCAATGGCCCCACCACAGGCCTTGGCTGAGCCCTGCAGCCAAGGTAGCTGTGCTTCAGAAATAATGTGTGTAAGAAAGGGCAAAATGCTGCCTGGCAGTGAGGGGTGCAGAAAAATATGAGAGAAGCAGCCCTGAGAGCCCAAGAGCAGCAGGAGGGGAGGAGGTGCTCCAGGTGCCCCAGCAGACACTCCCCTTCAGTTCTTAGAGAAAACCATAGTGATGGAGGCTGAGCCCCTGCAGCCCACAGGGGAGCAGAAATGCACACTGCAGCTCATGGAGGACCCTGTGCTGCAGCAGTCTTATTCTGAAGGAACTGCAGCACAGGTGAAGGGCCCAAACTGAGCAGTTCACGAAGATCTGCAGCCCATGAAGAGGACCCAGGCTGGAGCAGGGAACAGCATGAGGAGGAAGGAGCAGGAGAGAGGAGCTGTTACGGACTGACCACAGACCCCATTCCCCATCCCTTACACTGCTGGGCGAGGAGGAGGTAAAGGAGTCAGGGGTGAAGGTAAGCCTGGGAAGAAGTGAGGAGAAGATGGTTTTACTTTTGTCTTTGTTTCTCGACATCTTATTCTAGCCTTAACTGGTAATAAATTAAATTAATTTTCCTCAAGCTGAGTCTGTTTTTCCTGTGTCAGTAGTTGACGGCTGATCTCCTTGTCTTTATCCTTTCTAATTTTCTCCCCCTGTCCTGCTGAGGAAGGGGAGTAAGAGAGCTGCTGGGTGGGCATCTGGCAGCAGGGCAAGGTCAGCCCACCAAAAAAGCGTTTTGTTATATGTGGAGACTATGAATATTCTAATCCAACCAAATAACTGCTGTATAATTCCTGATGATGAGGTCTTTGATGTCTAATTGTTTTTTAGGGAGATGTAAAGAAAAGGTGAGCAGGGAAGCAGACCTAATATTAAATAGATACTCAAATGGCAAAACAAACACAGATAGCTTTCAGTGAAAATTGTCTTGTAAGATTTGTAACAACAATGTTTCTTGATTTTATTTTTATCTCTGGAGTGAATTTTCTTAAGTAAAAGGCAATAAATAGTAAAAAAAAAAAAAAAAAATCACAATGCTAGTGATAGGTAGCAAAAAAACCCCAACCAAACCCCCAAAGCTTTAAAAATGAAAATATGTCCTTTGTTTAACAGCCTGTAATATCTAGCTTTGATAATTAAATCCTGAAGTTTTTGCATTTCTTTTAAAAAAATTTAAACTAAGTATTAATATGGCCACTTGGGATTGCATAGTCTCCTTGAAAGGACAGAGAATAACATCCTTATAGGGCTTGTACTCTGTATTCAGTTTTGTAATTTATAGCATCTCTTTTTTGAAAACTGCAGTATTCTTTGTGAAATTTCACAGGCAGCAGTTGGCTAAAAATAAATTATTTTTACAACAAAACAAAAAATTCCTTAAAATTCACTGATATGTACAATTAATTGAAACTTAAAGAAATTACTGTTAACTAACTTGTCAAACTTGTGTCCCTCACCTATAAATCCTTTTCAAAATATCTGTT
Organism: Corvus kubaryi; assembly: GCF_017639235.1. Lineage (NCBI taxonomy): Eukaryota > Metazoa > Chordata > Aves > Passeriformes > Corvidae > Corvus > Corvus kubaryi. The sequence goes on from NW_024582056.1 coordinate 21,007,725, forward strand.
GCCAACTAACGTTCACTTTTCCTGCAGAGTACTTTTTACTATTAATATAAAATTGGCTTAAAGTAAATAACTTAGTGATTATCATAGCTAAGGCTTAATATTGAAATTGTTTAAAGTGTATGCACATAGAAAGTACTGTGAGTCATGGCTTATCAGACTAGCTCAAGAAACAAAAAGCTGGGGCTTTTTTTAGTATAGTGCTTCTGTAATTCTTCTGGGTCTGTCAAAGCCAAAGGAGTTACAACAGCAAGTGTAAGAATATACATGTCAAGTGGAACACAGTGAAAAAGAAATTCTGCATGAAAAACAGGACAGACCTCTTTATCTCCCTTTTTAATCAGATTTTACATTTATCCTGACTTATGTGATCCTTCTCTTTAAGCTAAATTGTAGTAAAATGAGTCTGCAGTAGTAGAGTAGAACAAAAAGGATGAAAATGTTAAACTCCTGTTTAAGAATCATTCATGGAATTATCTGTCATAATGAAGTTAATAGAAGTTCATCAGGGATAAAAGCCAAACCCTGCACCAGGGAAGGAGGGACCCCATGAGGACCACAGTCTGGGGACAGAGTGAGCAGCTCTGTGGAAGGGGCCTGGAAGGCTCATGGACATCAGGTTGAGCAGGATCCAACAATCTGTCCTGGCAGCAAGGGAGGCCAACAGCATCCTGGGCTATAGCAACAGGAGTGTGGTGAGTAGGTGGAGGGAAGTGACTATTCCCATGTACTCAGCACCTGTTAAACCACATTTGGATACTGTGCTCAGTTTGGGGCCCTTGCAAACAAGAAGGACAGTAGTGAACTGGTGTGGGTTTAGCAGAGGACAACAGTTTGGGGCTGGAGCACTTACCCAGTGGAGAGAGTCTGTGAGTGTAGGGTTTGTTTAGCCCAAGAAGGGAGAGACTGTGTTGGGGGCCCCTAATAGCAGCATTCCCCTACCTTATTCTGAAGGAGCTGCAGCACAGGTGAAGGGTCCAAACTGGAGCAGTTCACGAAGATCTGCAGCCCATGAAGAGGGCCCAGGCTGGAGCAGGGAACAGCATGAGGAAGAAGGAGCAGGAGAGAGGAGCTGTTACGGACTGACCACAGACCCCATTCCCCATCCCTTACACTGCTGGGCAAGGAGGAGGTATCAAGATCATGGGACAAGATCCTGAAGAAGACAGAGCCTGGCACTTCTCAGTAACACAGTGTGGGAGAGTGACAGTCAACGAGTAGAAGTTGAAACAAGAGAAAGTCACTGTATAGGTGAGGAGAAACCTTTTCACATCAAGGAAACTCAAGATACTGAAACATGTTTTGCAGAGGAGGTTCTGTACTCCCCATCCTTGAGGATTTTGAGGTCAGATTGAATGGACTCACAAGGTTTGTCCTGCTTTAAGCAAGATATTGGACTTGAGATCTCCTCTAACTTGAATTATCCTCTGATTCTTTGTGATGATAGTATTATTGTGGGAGAGACTTTGACAAGTTAGAGGGCTGGGCAATCACCAACCATTTGAAGTTCAACAAGGGAAAATGCAGGATTCTGCACCTGGGGTGGGACAACCCTGGATGTACAAACTCAGGAATGAGATGCTGGAAAGCACCTGGTGGAAAGGGACCTGGGGGTCCTGGCTAATGGCAAGTTGAACATGAGTCAGTAGTGCCCTGGCAGCCAGGAGGGCCAAGTGTGTCCTGGGGGGCATCAGGCACAGCATCACCAGCCTGGCAAGGGAGGGGATTGTCCCACTCTGCTCTGCACTGGGGCAGCCTCACCTCGAGTGCTGGGGGCAGTTTGGAGTGCCACAAGATAAAATATTAAACTGTTAGAGAGCATCCAAAGGAGGGCAACAAAGATGGAGAAGGGCCTTGAGGGGAAGCTGTATGAGGAGCAGCTGAGGTCACTTGTTCAGTTCAGCCTGAAGAAGAGGAGACTGAGGACAGACCTCATTGCAGTTACAACTTCCTTGTGGAGGGGAAGAGGAGAGGCAGGCACAGATCTCTTCTCTGTGGTGACCAGTGACAGGATCCAATTAAATGGCCTGAAATTGTGTTGGGAGGTTTAGGTTGGATATTAGGAAAAGGTTCTTCACCCTGAGGATGTTTGGCTACTGGAACAGGCTCCCCAGGGCAGTGGTCACAGCACCAAGCCTGACAGAGTTCAAGGAGGGTTTGGACAATGCTCTCAGGAACATGGTGTGACTCTTGGGGATGTCCTGTGCAGGGCCAGGAGTTGGACTTGATGATCCTGATTGGTCCCTTCCTACTTAACATATTCTATGATGACGATCATTATGTTTTTAAATTATTTTCTGTAAGAGGTTGAAAGACTGTTGTAAAAAAATGTCCTTTCCAGAGTTTACATTCAGTCTCATTTCAAAAGTGCTCTTAAGCATTTCTCATTTGTGCTAAATGTGATTTGATATAGATGAAACAAATTGTGTCTGACACAGAAGACTTCAGAGCTTTTAATTCTATAATCTCAAGACATTTAGATAATTACATATTTTTCCTCAAATAAAAATACTCCTCTGCTCATTTTGGCAAATATTTATTCGTCTTCCCTTTTTTAATTGGCAATTAAATGAATGGAGCATGACTTCTTTATCAAATAAATACTTACTTAAGAAATTAAGGGTATAATTTGAAAATAAAATGTAATCTTTGAGTTGAACAGATTGCTAATATTCAACAACTATTCATTATCTATTTTCGCTTTATGTCTTGGCTGTTTAAAAGGATTTAAGAATATATTCCTAAACTCAGCATTAGATGCAGGAGCTACATTTTCTGGTTGGAAGTTCTTGAACAGACCTTACAATAGGCTCAAGTGAGCTAAAAATAAACTAGCAGTTCATATTAACTGGGTAATAACAGTCAACAGCAAAAAGCAGTATCCAGCTATGATGAAAACAGGAAGCACATTACACAATCTGCCCTTTCCAGATAGGTATGAATTCTTAAAGGCTTAACTAAAATAATAATCCCTCAAAGTTTTTAATAAAAGCAGAGAGTTGCCTATTGTTCATAGCTGAGTGGAGACGAAAAACATGCACCCCAGTACATTGTGAAAGATCTGCTGTGTCCTGGGAAACAACACTATTTCCATTTAGTTCTTGGTAACCCTGATTTCAATTTTAAGTCACTATGGATTTGATCCTGCAAAGGTCTGAGCATCTGAGCCTTTTCCAGCAAGGCTGCATAATGCTGTTAATCCTGGGAGCGTTGTGAGATAGAAACCCAGAAGCTGACCCTGATTGACTGGGGTGAGAAGAGAGTGCTGAGCTCTTGTCATTTATTGATGCTGAAGATATCTGTGCTCCAGCATCTCCCAGGAAACCATGTTCCCTCTCTGAGGCAGTCGCATCCTCTTCACTTTTTCTTGGCAGGTAGAGATGGCAACGGGGTCCTTTCCTTAGAAGTGAAGAGTGAAGCACTAGCTAGATCTAGACCACCCCAAGAGAGGTTTTGGTACAGACCTACTACTTATTTTCTTTCTGTGGTTAGGCAGGTAAAAGAAACAACCTCCCTGCTGCCAGTGAAAGGTATCTACAAAAGATCTGTGTTTCCTCAGGCCCTTTTTCTGCTCGTGAAGTTGTAAAAAGTAGTGGAAAGTAGTCATGTGCAGAACCAAATATCTGGTGTATCCAGATTCCTGTTGTCTTAAGTCTGATACCGTTTTGAGCATCTAAGTAAAATGTTTTGGATGCAGAATCATGTTTTATGTATTTTTTGGGGTTAATACTTTTTCTGGTATGTTAATGGGACAAATTACAGCATCTTAAGCACAAAGTGTTTCAGATGTTGTCGGAGACTGAAATGCTATAGTTTATGACTTAAACATTTTCATGTATACTTTTGCCTATTATAGCAAAAACTGTATTACAAAAGCTGCAGAGAAGACCACTTTGCCTTGGATAGGCTTCCTGACTGAGGCCTTACGCTGCTCGATGATGAAGGCAAGATAAAGTAACAACTCAGGGCTGGGAAAAAGGATACATTCATAGAGCACAAGCCTAACACCTAACACAAGCTAAACACCCTATCAGGCTATCAGCTGCTAAGCTTGGCACAGACCCTCTCACCAAAGGCTGGGGAGAAGAGAGGCTTTGGGGTGTGTTGGTCAGAGGCACAGTTAACACCCACCCTCTGCTGTGCAGAGGAGCCCATCTGAGGGGCCCCTTCACCCGGAGAAAAGCTTATCCACAGCAGAGGGGGTGTCATGGCCCGTCAAAGGCCCCCACCAAGGAGTCCCCAGACCCTGCACCAGAGCACCAGAGATGATGCAACAAATCCACAGTGTTGCAAGGGACGGCGTCTAACCGGGCAGTGCAAGGGAGGCCTCTGGGAGTTCCCACCTGCCCAAAACGTTTATTAATCCACGGGATTTTGTACTCTTTGGCGTGGTGCGGTGTGGCACAGGGACAGGGTACCCTCAACACCAGCAGACCAGATGGAGGGGAGCAATGAGATGTCATTGGGACCCTCGGATGGGTGATACGCTTCCACCTAACCCTGTCACCTCTCCCTATCCCCCATGCACACTTCTTTCTCTATTTCTTTCTTTCCTTATTTTCTCTTTCTTTCTCTTTGCCTCTTTTGCTATTAAATAACATAGATCATTTTTTTGGCACCAACACCTAACGTTGTTTGGTTTTAATCATGTTTTTTGGGTATATTTTGAACCTTCAAAGTTCTTTCTGTTTTATACATGGAGACTTCGTTTTCTTTGATCTTCTGGTTTTAAACTAGATCGTAACAGAAGTGCCCCTTGCTTGGGTCAGGACCCGGCCAGATTGCAGAAACAGAGGGTGTTGCCTGCCCAAGAAGGGCATTCCTCAGCCTAGCTATGGCCTTCTTCTGTCCTGGAGCACTGGCTGATCCCTGCTGCCCTTTTGCCACGGTTATCCCCGCACCTCTGGGATGCCTCCTCAGGGAGGCTCTTACCCACTTTTCAGGAGGCCACCCTTCCACACTGTGGCTCTGCCTCTGTAATAGCCCCATAATAGAAGTCTGTGTGTACCTGGTAAACATGATACAACACAGCTTTCTCTCACCCTGTGTGTTCAGGATGCATTTGCATGACAAAGACATGTCACTGTGTATTTCTCCTGCCAAACAAAACCCTGTTAGACTTTTAGGTTTTCTTTGATTTGGATGTTTTTTATTTAATGTTGCCCGTTTGATAAATTGACCTCTGAAATTAAGATGTTGGAAAGTCAGAATTGACTATTTCCACCGGGCAGGATGGAATGCAGCCATATTATTAAATAATGACAATGTTGATTTACTGTTATCAAGTTCTTCATAGACGCTAAATACATTAAACAGTCTGTGCAGATAATACTGTTATAAACCCAGACCCATGGATGAACTATTGCCATTATGATCTTACTCTTATCATACAACTTTGGTACCTTGGTACATTGGAAAAAAATGGTACTTTGTGTATTCATTAAATGATTATATGGTCTGCAAATAGTGCTTATCATGCTTCAGAAGTACATAGCCAAAACGATTCTTATGATATACAACAGCAGAAAGCTTCTTTGTAAACTACAGATAAGGTTTCCTGTGGAATCTGCTCAGGTTTAAAAATTGGAAGTCACGTCATTACCTACTTAATTTATGGTTATGTTTAGTTCATGGATTACAATAAGTGCTTCCATTTTTAAACATGTCTTGCTCTGACATATTTCTTTTTGCTGCTTATTGTGGTTTGGCCCTGGCTAGATGCCAAGTGCCCAACAAGCAGGGAGAGAGAAATAAAGCCCAAGAGAAATAAGGGATGATGCACAATACAGTTGCTCACTAACCCCTGACTGATACCCAATCTGTCCCTGCCAGTGATTGGTGCCTCCCAGCTAACTCCCCCTAGTTTATATCCCTTTGGTTAGTTTGGATCAGCAGTCCTGGCTGTGCTCCCCTCCAGCTTCTTGTGCACCTGCTTGCTGACAAAGCATGGGACATTGAAAAGTCCCTGATTTAGGGTAAGCAGGATGGGTTGAGGTAACAACAAATCTGACTAGAATGTGCTAGAACAAGTTTGTTCTGTTAGTTTAATGGTCACTGGTCACAATGTTGATTAATTTTCTCTCAAAGCTGGTCTGCTTGTCCTTAAAGTCCCATTATGTGATACCTTCCTTGCGGCATGTGTTCCCCACTGTGCTGTTTGTCCCCCGTGGGAACTGGGCCAAGGTTATCATGTTGTACCTTGTAACTCTTTTTATGACATGATAGAATTGCTGGCTCTGAAATGAATCTGGTATTTGTGCTTGGTCCTGCCATCATCTCCATACTTTGGGAGAATCTATCAGAAACTATTAACAATTGTACCTTTTACCTTTCCTTCTTGGAGACCCACAGTGTGGTGGAGAGACCTCCCTTCATCTTCCCCTTATCTTCCAGACTAATTACAACAGCTCCTGAGAATTTTGAATATATTTGGTATGTTGAAACCAGCATGTTTGCATTGCTATGTTGTCCTGAGTGGGTTCCAGGTCTTGTTTAAGAATAAACAACTATTTAAGAATACCAGCCAGTGGTCTGCCCTGAGGCCAGATAGTTATGAGTGGCAGGGTGTCTGGAATAGTATGGGCATGTGCCAAAGACTGTGGGCACTTCCAATGTTTTGGACCTTCATCCTTGAACAAGTGCAGAATACGGAAAAGCTAGTAAAATATTTGGAATAGGTGTGCTGTCACCCTGGCAATTTCAGATATACAAAAACCACTGCAAAGTGCTGGGCCGTGGCTGAGGCCTTCCAAGCCCTATGTGACCATATTTATTACCCTCAAGGGGAGAAAAAGGTCTCTGGATCAGATAACAAAACAACAGGCTGCTCCAACCCCTGTGACAGGCACTGCAGCTGAACCTGAGAACCAGCCTGTGCCCCTATACACAAGAAGAAATGGAACCATCATTTTTAGTAAAGGAGGACTAAGCAGAGGCACCACATGAACATGAGGAAGAGGCAGAAAAGGAGGTAACCACTCAATCCCTATCCCTGAGTGAGCTGCAGGATATGCAAAATATTTTAGCTGTCATCTGGCTGCTCTGATGGTGGGGTGATGTGGTTAGTAACCTGCAGTTAGAGAGGAGGAAAGCCAAACTGGTGGGATCATTTTCTAGGGAAGGGGGCATTGGTATGGCACTTGGAAAAGGGATGAAAATCCTCAGCCTCTGGAGGCAACTCCTGTCAAGGGTGAAGGAAAAGTATCATTTCAAGGAAGATATTTATGTCACTCAGGGGAATGGACTACCATGGAGAGAATACCATGAGGTATTAGCCTGTACCTGAGGGAATTAGCCATGATAGAGATGATTTATTAAGACCCAAACAATGTGCAGCCACCCACAGATCCAGAAGAAGTCCAATTCAGATGTCCTCGGTGGCAGAATCTGTGTGTACATAGCAAAAGACAGGAAAGGTGATGGTGTATTGGAAAGTGTGGGACTTGGGCATGACATAAATGGAATAGAATAAGGGGTGGGTACTGTCCTGGTTTCAGCTGAGATAAGGGTAATTTTCTTCCTAGTACCTGGTACAGTGCTGTATTTTGGAATTTGTATGACAATAATGTTGATAACATGATGATGTTTTAGTTGTTGCTAAGAAGTGCTTACCCTAAATCAAGGAGTTTTCAGTTTCTCATGCTCTGCCAACAAGGAGGTGCACAAGAAGCCTGGAGGGAACATGGCCAGGACAGTGCTATTTAGCCTAAGAGTGTATGGGGATACAGCTGCTGAAAGTTTATTTGAAGGAGTGTTTTTGAGTCCTGAGGATGCTAGGATGTGACTGGCAAAGGAACTTAACTTTACTAGGTCTCCTTACCTTCATTTTGCCTTCTTGTGAAAGATTCCCTGTTAGAATTGTGGTGGGGTTTTGAAGGCTTGGAGAGTGCTCCACCATCTTCCTTCAAAAAACTATAATTAAGCTGCAAAGACTTAAGGACTGACACTAAGATGGCACGGTCTCAGTGGTTTTGACAGATAAAGATGGAGAAATGCCAAATTATGGGAACTGTGGGTGAGGTCCTGTCTCTGAAGAACTGTTTTATTGTCTCCTGCTGACAGAATACTGGGGAGGGAGAAAGAGGCAAGGAGACCTTTCTGACTTAGTTGCTTGTCCTTTGCAGAGTGCCTGTTGGAAGTACTGCTGCAGTGGATTGTGATCAAAAAGTGCCCCTCAGCTGCTGCTTGGAGGGAATCGGCAACAAAAGAAAGGTACGTGGCTAAAGAAAGGCATGGGACAAGGAAAGAGCATATCTGGAAGAAGACACCCAGAGATAAAGTCGTAACTGCAAATGGCAGTGACAGAATTTTAACATGTTAGGGTAGAGGTGAAGAAGTACTTATTATTTTCCAGGATCATTTTTAAAAGGACTGAAACATTTATTTATACAGTTTTCTGTATACTCTCTATATACACCCCTTGCTATATTTTACATCCCCCCACCCCAATTCTTAAAAGAACGCAATCTGAAATATCAAAAAATATATAAAAACTTCTAATAAAATGGTAGTTTAATGGAAAAATTATCAACTTGGATTGAAATTTTTTTTCCAAAATTGCTGATCAAAAACCCTTGAAACTTCTTACTGTATTCCCTGGTTTTGCCTACTGCAGTTCAGGATCATTCCCAAATTATTGTCAATGCTAGTGTTTATCTAATCTACTATTTTGCCTATTAACTGAGTTTCAGAGACCAGTTAAAGGTTTTTCCTACTGTTGAACTTCAATGTTCATAACTTAATTTTTCCTTATTTGTGTAATACTGTCTTGTATCTCTCTAAATGATTCCGCTTCTGACCCAGTGTAGAGTTTGCACATTTTAAATATTTGTTGTAGATGTAATTGTAATTTGCTGTCATTTAATCAACACTATACATGTATTTTCTTTTAGTTTAGTCTCCCCTAATTATTTTTGCAGCTTTTCTTTGAACTTAATCCAATTTGTCTATGCTTTTCTGGTAATTAGGTGCTGATAGCAGAAGAGCGTTTGGACAAATTCCACTTGTTATGTGAAGAATCATCTCCTTTTATTTCTTCAAACCTGTGTCTTACTAGCTCTCGTTAATGCCCCTAATTCTTCTGTTTGGAAAACCAGTGACCACTTGATTTCTAGCCACCTTCCCACAGGTAGTGTGATCATTTTGCATTTTGTAACCCCTTCGTGGTTCATTTATTTTGACTTCCCAAACTACTTGCCTTGTTATTTTTGTGTAGGAGAAAAGTTAGGTTTGTTCTGCTCATGGTTTCTGGAGCAGTGTGGTTTTCTTTCCTCAGCAACAGAGATGTCTCTGTTTTCCTCTAAACTTCTACTGTTTATTTAGTTATAGATTCATTACCTAACAACTTTGGTGGTTGTTGATGCTTGACCTTTATCTATGATTATGCACACAGTTGACCTGTTAAAATAATGTTAGTGTGTCAAAGTGAAGATCTTAAAGGAAAAACAGAGTTACAGTTGCCTGGGCAATACTAATTTTGAGACTTCCTTCACTTGTATGATGATTACACTCCTCTTTTAAATTTTTTTTTCTTTTACATAGGATTTTGTCTCACTAAATGCAAGAATGGATAACACCAAGCAACCAAAAAATTTCCACATCTCTTCCTCAGCCTTTAGCTGTATCATCCTTATTTTAAAAACAAGGAAAAGATGTGAAAAAGGACTTTTAATGAGCTAACAGACTTTTGCTGACAGTGAGGATAATGTCTGTCAGTGTGGAAACTCCAGCGCTGCTCTGGGCTTCAGAGCTGGCCATGAGCATGCGTAGGAATGCACACTTTAGAAAGTGCATGGTCACATCACACCCCTTAAAGTCAGCACTTAAAGCAAGACACACCCAAACTGAGAACTGCAAAATATTTGTATCTTGAAGGCAGGAAGGGAAATCTGGAAACTTCTGTGAAATCTATGGAAGAGTCAGGCATGGAAGTGAGTTCACCTGTCTGAATTTCTGCTTCCTAAACTTTACATCTGCTCTCACCCTGAAGTCCCTCTGCCAGCCTCCTGTAATGCATGGAGCCATGTAGAAAATGAGGCAGAATCAAGACTGTTGGTTGCCCCAATCTGTGTATACATACCCTTCTTTCTGTGAGCTGTGTCAGACCCAGGGGAATATCAGAAAACTCAGGATTTGAATGTGTAATTTAAACCAAATTGTTTTCCTTGTGGCTGGTGGACATTATTCTTGCTTAGGCAAGAGTCTTAATTCCGGACTTGTAAAGCCTTGAGTGCTAGGTACTAAAAATTATTCTTCAAATGTTAGTTTAGGGAAAGAAAGAAGGAAACAAGCAAAATTCAACAGTTCATTAGAAGATGGAAATTGGGCTTCTTCTCATTGCTTTTATGTATAATTCTAGCACTGGTTTCTGGAAATCTTTTCAGTGAAACAAAGGTTAATATCTTCAAAATCTATCCTATTATTTGTACACCAAGCAGGGGAAGATGATGTGGCCTGTGACACTGAAACCCTGAGATATGCACTATACAAACCCAGCAACTTTTATTGTATTGGTTCTAAGGGTCATCCTGAGGTTGTCTACAAAACCACCTGCAACCAGGTCTCTGTTGGCAATGAGCGTGCAAGGGAGGCTTGAGGTGAGGCCAGCTTGTGCCGTGCATGATGTGCAGATCTCTCTGACATGATGAGTGTGTATAGCTGTTGTGTTGGACTGGCAGCATATGACTTTCTTTCTTTCTTTTCTTTCTTTCTTTCTTTCTTTCTTTCTTTCTTTCTTTCTTTCTTTCTTTTTCTTTCTTTCTTTCTTTCTTTCTTTCTTTCTTTCTTTCTTTCTTTCTTT
>NW_024582056.1:21018919-21094587 GCF_017639235.1 Corvus kubaryi
TTCTCCTTCCCCCTTCCCCCTTCCCCCTTCCCCCTTCCTCCCTCCTGTCCTTCCCTCCATCTCCCTAATACATCTTTGCCACTTTTTAAAAATACCTCAACCTTTCTGCTTCTTATCAAGCTGAATATTTTTTGTGAGTTGGACAATGTTATGATGTGAGATACATTTTGTTATTTTCTTTTCTCCCACCAGACGTTTAATTTCTCATGCTGCCATTCTGTGATGATTATATGCTCAGTCTGTGCATGACTTTGCATGTGCTTACACATTTTTACAGCTCCCCCTTGCCTGTAAACCAGTACCTGCTGAGTGCTGCATCCCCTTTTGCCTGCCTGCCCTGAGTGCCTGTAGAACTGTGTCCAAACTGCTGGAAGGAGCAGTGCTGCAAGAGGAACAGGGGAGGGCAAAACCGGTCAGTAAGTGAGAATCAGCCAGTGCAACAATCAAGGAAACAGTTTTTGTAAATCATGTAGTTACTTTTTTCAGTATTTTTTCAAAAAAAAGCAGACACCATAGTAGCAGAATGGACAAATTTGTAGATAAAATCTGTATCAGTTCCATGTACAGAATAATTCCCTGAGGTGGTAGGGATTTCCTTCATCTCACAGTGAATTATTGTATAATAGCCAATTACATACAATTGTACACTGTATAATATTTTATCAACTGTCAGACAAGAGCCTTAAAGCTTTACTCTCAATGAAAGATTATAAAGTTCTGGGCAAAGTGGGGAAAAATTAGCATGTGATTTAAAAGCATTTAGAAATCAGATGTTGAGGACTCACAGCATAGCTGGACAAAGAAACAAAACCTGCAACTACACTGGGCTATCATAAGCATTCTGTGTTATCATTTAAAGTGAGATAATTTAAGGAAGTATCTGAGAAAGATTATTCCTTCCAGATCGTAGCCATAGAAGGATGCCAGGACAACTGGGGAAATTTTGTATTCAATGAGGTTTGGAAAAACAAAGAAACAAACAAGACCCTTTCTCTATTTTGTGAACTTTTCATTAACAAGTAATTGTGAACACTGGGGGTTTCTGCAGATTTTTTTAGCAATGTAGATTTTGGCCGTCCTTAATAGTTCCACTAACATGTTTATTTGTTCATTGCTCATGGTTCTGCTACGACGAAAGATCTTGATCTTTTGGCATCCAGTAATATTTTTGCTTTGATCCTGTAACCAAATGATGCTAGCCACAAAACTGTTTTAATTTTGTCATTATTTCACATGGTATACTTATTATTCATTTTGGTTTTGGCACACACAGCATGGAAACTTAACCCACATAACCAGTAATGTCTTTGCAATAATGTCAAGCAATATTTGGCACTTATTTCACTGTATGTTTTAGGAAGGTGTTTGACACTGACCTGATTTCAAATGGGAGCAATTGTGAGTTTATGAAACCAAGCATGGAAATATAAACTAAACAGCCAGTCATCTCTGGCAGGAACACAGCAATTATACTCCTCCAATAATATTTAGTTTCAACTGGGAATCAATACACAACAAGTAAGGGGTGAATAGGAGGCCAAATAATTCCTACTAAAGAGGCTAAGAAGGTGGCTAGGCAAGACTTTGTTTTGACCTTTATATTTTGTCTTAATTCTGTTTCATGTTAGAGTACTTAACTGGATTTTACAGTATCCTTGAAGTCATTCAGCCTGCTGTAGAATAATTAAAAGAATGTTGATTGATGTGTGTTGCTGTACTGGAAGCCACTGATACAGTTTGCAACATCAAGAGTGTTGCAAAGGGAGTTATACACAAAACTTGAGTTTTATATCACACCGAATTTTTAAAATCAATTTTTGATCTTGCTAAATGAAGAAAAGAGAAATTATTCCAAAACACAGGCATCCTATAAGTACAGGTGAGTCTTATACATAGGGTAGGAAAACAGTACATTGCTTACGGAAAGAATAGTTGCTACTACCTGACTGAGGGCACAATCTAGAAAAAAAAATAATGAAGTAATATGTAGAGGGATTCCTTGTGGAACAGGGGCATATGATACCCCAGGAAAGTCTGGCCAACCCAGGGTTGCTGAGGAAGAACCCCTGAACTGGCCTCAGGCTTCAGGCAGGCCTGGAAGACACCTGGCAGCAGGCAGCCTTGAAAATCCTTGGCAAAGTTATACACTGGTCGGCTCCCCCGCTGCTTAGAGGCTGCCTCATGGGAATAGGGCGTGAATGTTTGCAAAGTAGATATAAGTTTGTGAAAGTAAACAATAAAGTGGAGAACAATGCTCAAATCGTATCGGTGTTCGTGTTGTTACTCTGGCCGGCTCCCCTGCACTCGGGACCACTCCCCCCGCAAAAATAATATAATATCAGTCTTGATAGGAGATCTGTAATGGTTAATATTATTGATGTAAGAGTTAGGAATTTTTGGGACAGAATCAGTTAAAGGTATTTGGTAAGGAGCAATGATAGTTTACGGGTTTTAGTCTGGTTAGATTGGATTTAAAATCTCAAATCCTTATTTCATTTTAGGACTAGTTTACATGTCTTCATCAATTTTAAGAGCCGGGTAATATTATCCATTTTTTATAACTTAAACATAGAACTGAAAAGATTGATAATATCAGCATCAACTAGGTGATGGGTTTTGAGTCATTAGTGTGGTGGTAGATGATGGTATTGTTGTTATTGTTATCATCCTCATCATCCTTGCCATCATCCTCATCATTTCAGATATTTCACAAGATCTCTGACCAAACTTGTTTAATCTGGATTTAGGTGATAATACTTTCTGCCAGCTCCTAGTGATTAAGCATAGTGGGAATAAGTACATAAACTACATCTCAGTCACATTTTCCCATGGATACTTGAAGTTTTATTTCACATAAGATAGTCCCAAATCTGCCAAGGTATAAGATTCATTAGGTAATTTTCTGTTTCCCATTGAATTCTGTGATAACCTGAGAAAAATTGCCTGGACTGTGTTCTTTTCATGTCACAAAAACTCAGAGGCAGAGTGGCAGTTCCAGCTTCAACATAAAAGAAACTTTCTGAAAAATCTGAAGAACCATTTGCCAGAGATGAAGTATTAGATGGTAGAAGTGCTGCTTTGATTTTATTGCACAAGTCCAGGTCTGTTTCAGATGCAAGAAGAGTTCAATTTTAACAGGGTAGTTCCAACCATGAAACCAAACACTGTATATGAATTATTGGTTAGTTTAAGATAACATATGCAATAAACTTTTATGTCTGTCCAGACATATTTAAAGTTAATTCCAAATAGCTGTTATTAATAAGTTTTCCAAAAGAATGAACATTTCTAATTTGCACTGTAGAGGAAAATGCTATCATATTACCCAATAAAACCCTTACCAACCATAATTACTACTGATTGCCCTAACCTCTCAGTTTTACTTGGCAAAAAGAAACAAGGAGTGTTGTTCCTGTTACTCTTTCCCTTGCTCCTGAATCTCCACAAGAATGTCTAGCTGAGGTGGCTACATGACATTTTGGTGTAAACAGCACCACATTTTCTCCCACCAAATCCAGATAGTTCATATATGCAGGTGGAATGTTGCTCTCACTGTTTTTTGGGATACCATTCTCAGATTCCTATCAGCCACATACATTAGGGAAGTGGGAAGAATTTGAACTGTCATTCTCAAGAGGTGCAGATATTTATTGGTGAAACCCCCCAAAATATTGATTTTCTGGCTTGCAATGCGAAAGACACTACTTTTACTTTGACATTTAACTCAACACTCCAAAATTGTGGCCTCTGCTTTCTAATAGATGAATCCTAAAGAGGAATTATGAACAAGTTAAAATTTATTGTAATTTCTTTCCAAGCATTCATTGTGTGCAGGAAGGATGGATAAACAATTTTCACTAATAATTGGAATCACATAATATATGTTATAACGAATTCTTAAAAAAATATTCAGTAGTTATCATTCATAACTGCCATTCTTTGTCATAAAAAAGCACTTTTGACATATACTTAGGGCCAATTCAGTCTTGCCTTTTCCTTAGCTCAAAAACTTGCCTTTGAATGCAGAGAAAATGCAATAGGTGGAAACATCCTAGAACTGCAAATTACCTCAAATATGTTTTGCCCAGCCTTTACAATAGCTAAAATTCTTTCAGTCCAGTCTGCTGGTTATTTTTTAAATTGCAGACACTGAATCTCACATAGTTGTATGGTGAGGGGACAAGGGAGCTCATGCATTGCTGGAAAAAAGGAGGCTCTGTAAGGAGTTACCTATTTAAATATTAACTTAAATATTTATAGTTTTGAATGTTTTAATTTCCATATCACAGAAGCACATTAATTACGTTAAAATACAGTAAGAGGGGTAAAACCAATCTACTTTCCCTAATTCTGAAGAGCAGAAATTGATGGCTGTCTTGGTGGACTTTTGTTTTCTTCAGAGTCTCTCAGTGAATGTTGCAATTGTCAAATGTGGGAATTGCCCATAGCAGAACTGATAAAGGAAATGATTTATGAATCAAAGGCATTGCTGGAAAACAAATGATCTGTCACTTTTGTAAGACCTATTTCTGATGACTGTTTTGAGTTCTTAAATGTGACTTCGCCACAAAAAAACCTTTGGGATAGTCTTTTGCAAAATGGTGAATATCCTCCATTTCCCTCTTAAATTTTCTAGGATGGTTTTGTTTCCTCCTGCATGCTTTGTAAGTCTCAGGGTGGTGAATGCAGTATTCAGCTATTCTGACATCCAAACATTTCAAACAGTATGTCTGTGCTCAGAAAGTCTTATTTTTAAGTGACGTGTTCTTTTACTGATACCTTGTTTAATATAGTCCTACCAATTCAAATTCAGGTTGATGAATATTCTGAAAATATTTGCACAGAAACACTTCCATTTTTATCCTGTCCTGGTGAAGAAATCCTTGCATTAAGCAAGTCTATTTTCTTTCAGCCCTCCTCCAGCCTGCTGAAAGTCAATGGGCTGATGATGTTGCAGCAACTGCTGCTCTCGCTGCCAGGCTCAGGAGAGGTCTGTCTACAAAAGCCCTCTCCTGTCTACGGTTACGTGCACGTGCTGCTGTCTCTCTTTCTCCCTGAGCCGAGAGAAACTTCTTCAGAAAAGACATCCATGTTGGCCATTTGGCGATCTCTGAAAATGCCCAGTGCTGAGATGTATTCAGGCTCTGTTCAGATTGATGGCTTGGGTGTTGTGGCTGGCCTTACTTGCAGCAGGAAGTTTTCAAATCTATTTGGTAATCCAGTCAGAGCTTGAAGCTTGGGGTGTTGAATTTAATAGTTGCTGTTCTAATTAAGATTACTGCATCAAAAAACTGTTTGTGAGCAACCACAGTTGTCTGATGAATGCTGAAATGAGGTGCTTTCTTTTTGAAAATTCTGTCATGCAATACCTGAAATAAAAGCCTCTAGTCAAAAAGGACGTATTACAGATATTTATAATTGGGCTCAGTTAAAAAAAAAAAAAAATGCTACAATATAAAGGTTTGGAAAAACCAAGATAAATTCCTAAATGAGGTAGATTGATTCCCCCAAGGGACTACCTGCATTGTGTTAGTTCCCATATGGTAGCTTCTAAGTGTTATTTTTATGTGCTACTCAAAATATTTTACAAAATATTTTCCCCAGCATATTTCAATAGAGGGATCAGTTGTCTGGAAAGGTACAAGTGGGCTTCTTTTTGCAGTACTTTTGATAGGTATTTATCATAACTCTAGGCTCTGGTACCGGTTCTAAAGAGTGGAAAGGAAACATGTCATTGTTGAATGAGAAGTGTTAAAAACCAAAGCAATTAGCTGTGAGCATTAGGCATCCAATTCAGCTTTTTTATATACATTTGTTACTAATCTTCAAGAACAGTTTTTCTTAGATGCAAAACTGCTGTTATAATACTTGTCTACGATGTGTAAGCTTGACAGACAGAAGAACTAAAAATGGCCCTTGTGTTGTGTGAAAACACTTGGAGAATACTTGGAAAGATGTACACTTGCAAAACAATTGCTTCTTTGTTTCTTGCAAACTTCAGTAAATTTGAAATTCCCCAGATGTCAAAAAGCTGAATTATTTATTACTTAGAACTCATAGTCTCCTTGCCTTCTTATGCTAAGGTTTTTCTTTTGTTGTTTTTTTTGGGTTTTTTTAGCATTTCAAGAAATGCTAGATCAGCTGACAATTATTAAAGCACAGTTTGGAAATATTGGTACAAGAGTACCTGAGTTCCATGGTCTAGTAGTGATAATCAGAAAGATGGCTCTTGTGCTCGAAGATGGAGAAATGTTACAGAGAAATTAATTTGTTCTTGCTAAATAATGTGATTTTACAAGACAAACAATATGCTGAAGTTTATAGAAAATCCTTATACCTGCCAAGAGGTTTGAGATTTCATGAGATGTTAAATTTTTTTTTTTAATAACCAAACAAGAAATTCTGGAATCACACCATGGTAAAAATTGTAATTACTTTTATGACATTCAAACCTCTGGTAGTAATTCTAGTTGAATGGACTACTTAAAAGAAGTTATTTTTTAAGCTGATTTCAAGGTTTTTGGAAGAGACATGCTGTGGCATTGTCTGTCCATCTGCCATTTTGACACTACTATCTTTCCTTCAAGTTGTGAAAAATTAGGGACTTCATGGAGGAAAGAGACATAGATTTGTGTGCTGCTGAGGAAAGGGTAGGCAGAAAGGAAATGCTCCATATTTTACTAGACAGCAATGGGCAAAGTCTAACTTTAGAGTATCCACATTGCATATGCTCTCTTGCTTCATTTAGGGGTGGAAGGGGACCATTTTTCATTGGTTCTACTACTCACAGAAGAGCTCATTTGACTGGCATTGCTGTAGCTACCTCAGCTCCAAAAGACAGGATTTTGAAAACTAATATCATATGCTTTATTAAACTCAAGTCTTAAGTAAGGCTATATATAATCATTTTAATTTCTGAGGCTTCACAAGTAATCCTGCTTAAATATATAGAGAATATTTATCACAAGTTGTTAGAGCCATTTTTCTTGATTATCACTTACTGAGGCTTCAAAGTACTCACTTCAAAGTGCTTAAAAGCCAAATAAGTTTTTTTTTCTTGCCACAGCATCCAACCTAATAAAAGACAGATTATACTGATTTACTGTGAAGTACAAGGGATAACTAAAATATTAGGGTTGTTTTTACATGTTTGCCCCACAGGTTTGTGAGTTATTCCAGTACTACAGGCAATGTAGATAATTTTATATTACAGGTACAGAACATTCATGTTTTTTAAAAATAATATTTGACTTTAGTATGACAAAGGGCATGAAAGAAAGGGAGCTTTGCCTTCAGACTTGAAGCCCCAGGGACACACGGCCATTTGACATTTCTGCCAGAGGAATCCCTCTAAAGACAGAGTCACTGTAGAAGCACTGTCCTGCATGGCTTTTGGCAGGTGACCATGAGGATGCTGCCCTCAGGATGCAATGCTGTCTTGCAGGCAATCTACAGGTGGCCACTCTGGTTGTGCCTGATGTGCCAGCAGGCTGCTTTAGGCCACTCTAAGCCCCGGGCATCCTCGGATGCGTGCCTGATGCCCCCCTTGCAGTTCTTCTGTAGGAACAGAGACTTCTCAAGGCATCCTTCAAAAGTCAGTCTAGACCTTTCCCTTGGCTTGCCAGAATGCTTTAGGTCACTACTGAGGCTGTGGATTTCACTCTTTGGGAAAGTTTGAGTGGCAAATCATTTTCCATTAGGTGAGAATCTAGAGCCCGTGGAGGGCTCTGAAAGGAAAAGCAGAGTCACGTCATTCTGGTTTAACCTGACCGTCAGTGTGATGGGTGCTGAGTGACTGGTGTGGCTGAAAGAGTTGGGCTGATGCACTTTGAACTCGCTGAAGCAAGTCAGGCATCAGTTAAAAATGGCAAAGCTGTTCTTGCTGTGGCCAAACTTGGAAGCTAAACTTACAAGAAAGAACTTTAATTAAATCCAATCAGGATGGGACAGAAAGGTTACCTAGTGACTGAAATGATCGGAAATACTCTGCTATGTAGTGTTCTGATTTCACTAGCACAGCTGCGCCATTTTGCACCCTTAAATTCTTTCTTGCTTCTTAGCAAGCATTAGAAATCACGCAATTAGAAATCACCACTCTCAGTTATGCTGGAGTCATGGAAATAATTATGGGATCTCAGCATACCAAGAGTAAAAACATTAATTTAGGAAAGTTATCAGCAACCAAAAATAATGTAAGAATTGTATCAGACTAGACTGATAGTACATAAGTATATATGTACATAAGTACATATATATATATTTGTATATATATGTAAATATTTGTATATATATGTAATATATGTAATATTTGGATTGTTCCAATGACTTAGATCCACACTCTTCAAAATACTTCACTATATATTACAATTTTGAATACATCTGTAAATATTATTTCTGTTATTTCTTTTATGGACTTTTTACATCACAATGACCCTGGAAAAACAAAACATCTCCTCCAGTCACAATGGGAGGAATGGGTGGATGATGAAGACACCATGCAGTCCAGCCTGTTTTTCCAAAAAAAGTGATGAAAAGGTAAGTTAAGTAATTGCTGATGCAGGTATCTGTGGCAAAATTTGGAATAAAGCTCAGGTATGAGTCCTGGTTCTCACTATCATTGCTATTCTATACAGCACATTTACAGGATAGAAATTTGTTGGTGTTTGGTACCTCACCTCTAATACCCTGATGGTTTGGAAGGCCATATTAAGTTTTCTGGAGCAGATCTGCAGAACTGCATGGAAATACAATGTTTATGAACTAACGTGGTGGCTGTTGTAGTCTGCCATCAGTATCTTCTGCTGCAATGTTTCTTCCTTGCTGTGTGACCTCACATGACTGCTAACTCCCCAGCATGTGACAAGTCCCACATAGATGGTCCACAAGATTCCAGGAGTGGTTCAGTGCTCCAGAGAAGTTTGGGAACTTTGATTTATCCCACAGATAGAAGGGGACTATCAAAGTTTTCTATTGTTTTATTCTCCTGTTAATTGCTGATGATGTTTGTAGAAGAATAGGTTCACTGTCTTTCTGGTGTGATCAAATGCTTCTGAGCTGGAGACAAGGCTAAAGGGAGGAGAAGAATGAAACAACAGTACCCCTTTTTTTCCCCCCTTTCTTTTAGCAGTATATTTTCATTCTCAATTCATTTTTCAACTTCATAAAGCAAGCTGAGATTGGATCTGTGAAAAATCTTCACAACTTTCTTCCTTTTCCTGCAAAGTTAAGATTGTATCTATGCTCAGAAGAATGCAAAACTTGAGGGCTTAGTTATATCTCATGGTATTGTTTTCTGGTTTTATGATACTTCCTTCCCCCTGGTGATGTTGAGAAATTTGTATTAAACTTTAGGAAATAATAAATGTTCTGTTGTATGTTTAATGGACTAGACATGTTAGTCCTTGTCTTGGCATGTTGTGGGGGGAATAATATGATGTCAACCATGGAAAATCAAAATATACTCACTTGTATGCATTTGTAAATCTTCAGACCAAGGGCACTGTAGCAAATAAGTCAAATAGCCTGGACCTGTGGACCAAAGCCCTACTTCAGAAAGCTCTTTCTTGCAAAGCCCTTTTCCTCTCATACTTTCTGTTTTGTGCCAGTGGGCAGTCAGCAGTGTTTCAGAAGTCAGCAGTATTTCCTTGAACACACAGGTTTGAAAGGCCTCATATAGACTGTTTTCTTCACTGTCTTGGTGATGAATCTTTTTTATCAACATGGATTAGTGGATTAGTTTTGTGCTTGAAAATGATCAATTTTATGCAGTGAGATACAAGTGAAAGTTAGGTGGAAGCTCAGTGATGGATGGTGTTTTGTTTTTACTCTGCTGCTGTGATGTGTTGGTCCTTTACAAAAAGAGAGTGATGGATTCAAGTGGAGACCTGTGGAGAAAGGGGCAAATCATTCCTGGAGATCATCTTGAGAGTGTAGGAGGAGAAAAAAGTTTTTATACACATTGTTTGGGCAGAGGAGGGATGTCTGAGAGAGAAAGCTGTCCGAGGAGCAGTGAAATGGCTAAGGAGAGCAGGAAGCAAACACACAGCTAGGCCTAAGTGATTCTCAGGATCAGGAGGGCACTACACAGAGTTGAGCTCCAACCTCAAGAAAACAGATTGTTAGGCTGCCAAAAAGCCTGAAAAAAGGATTGTACTTCAGGAGAATAAGATAATCAGAGGACCTTTTAAAATTTTATTTCTGTCTTACCTAATTACTTGATTTATATCCATTATAAAAAGTTAACTCTTCTTGTTTGAATTTTACTAGAACCTGGATTTTCACTTGGAAAGTCTTTCCATGTTTTTAGGAGTAAGGGAAGATCTTCTGCAAACTTTCATTTTTCTAACCACATGTAGACTGCATCATGACAGTGCAGGTTTAGTTTGGAGGCTTAATAATAGAATACAAAATCTGTTGGTTTTTTTTTTTTTCCTTTTTTTTTTTTTTTAGGAAAGATGACAATCTTTTCTGTCCCTTGAAGGAGATTCTTCGTTTCATTAGTTTGTCACATGAACCAAATATTTGCAGTGTGATGCTAAAACATATGCTGTTGATTAAATGTTGTTTTCAGTGTGGAACTTGAAGAAATACTGGTACTATATAGAGCCATTCATATGGGACAAGAAATTTGGAACATCCTCTCTTCCAAGATTTATCCACAAGTAATACTTCTTGGTAGAACTACAACATGTAGTGTACATTACAATAATTTTTTTTCTTTCAGATGAGAAAAAAAATAAACAATTAAGTTGGAAGGGATATATACTTTCTCTCTGGCCACAATCTCAAGTTGGGAAGATATCAATGTGTCTGCTAGCTATTCATTACCACAGCTTCAAAAGGGCAAACTGTCTCTGTCTATTGATTAATTTAAAAAGAAGCAATGGACCTGTATTAGGAATAATTACAAACAGGAAAAGTGCATTAAAATTATTTGTCTTTTGAAAACATATAATCATTTATGCTCATAAATCTAACACGGACTTTGCAGAAACACTGGTAAGTTCCTGATCCCCTTGTACAGCAAAATATGCTGAACATAAGGTATTACTCAGATTAAAAAGAAAAGTGCAATTATGTTTATAGTAAACTTTCTTCAATGGCCAAAAGAGTTCCAGAGTTGCAGGAGATATTTCATCAGCATTGAAAATTTGGAACTACTGATGCATAACTCCACAAAAATATTATCTGTGCTGTCAATTTAAGATAAATGTGATAACTGTGCAGTTGAAGGGATCTTGAAAAGTTTCCTCACTGTTAGAAGTTAGTTTTCTACATTAGGCAAAGATTGCTTAATTGCAATTTCTAATTTCTTTAAGGATGAGGAGGATGGGAGTGATGCTTTCAATGACTAAATAACTACTTAAAAGGTTTTTTTAATGACACACTTAAAAATCATAACAACCTGCTCTTCTGTGTGTTGAAGTTAATGATGTCATACTTTCTCTGAAGGGTAATCTAGGAAAAGAATTGACAACTGATTCATGCATCACAGTCTAATTCTTAAATACACTTCACATCAAAGCAAGAAAAACACCAAGCATTTCATTCACCTTTCAAATACCAGAATTTGTATGAAAGCCACAACAAACAAAATGAAATTTAAACTGAGCCAGTTGCTTCCTCTGGAAAAAGCATTGTCCTTTCAGGAAATCACAGATGTTTCATGCAGGCTGAGCTTCCAAGTCTGGATAAGGAACCTTTGGCTGAAGAATTTGGGGAGGACAAGCATGTCAATAATACACCTGCGGCACGAGCCTTGAGTAAGGAAATTGTCTATGGCTCTATCTTTAGGCTCTTGTTCTGTCGATTTTTATAAATTCATTAACTTTAATATACCCTCCGCTGACTTGAGCGCACACTCTGGAGAATATTTTCCTTTTAAAAACAGATGGTATGGAAATGTTTAAAATATTGCTTCTGTTAAGCCCAAGCTATATATTAATGTTAACTTGAGCTGAACAAGTGAAAGGATGTGCAAATTGATTTTAAAAAATACCTTAAGAATTTATATATATATGAAGGTATTCACTAGTGGATTTATCTCAATAAATTTAATATGATAGTATACCAGTGAAGGCAACTGGAATACCAAATGAGAGCAAATTGGAATGGAAATAGTATATCCGTTCTCTATTGTGTCTTTACTCATGAAAGATGATGAGCCAACTTCTGAGGCAATTAAAAGCTATGTTGTCAAGAATATGGCATCCCATATGAATCTCTGGTAACTGTACTGTAACTGTACCCTTTGATCATAACAAAACTCATCTTTTTGAGCTGCACCTTGTATATAGGTATCCATATTAAGTAGCCGGAGTTTCAAGCTTGTTATATCACATTTTTGCTCTTTATAAAGCTTCTACTCATAAACAAATTGCCCTTATTTGTTCTGGTCTTGTCTTCTTTATATTGACATGTGCAGAGGCTTCATTTAGGCGTACAGGGAGAACAACTGAATTTATCTAGATAAACTTCATAGTTATATTTTCTAACTGTTTTTTGGCTTATTTTCGGGGGATTCTTTTTCATACTCAGCTTCTAGAGCTGTGGTACTTAAATCCAAGTTCTTTAGTCCAATTAAGGCCTAGTCACTGCTGTCTAGACTGCAGTAATGATGTTGTTTATTTTCCTGTGATAACCCTATTGATAGGCCTCAAAACAGCACTGGTCCTTTTTTTTTGAATAGCTGATGTTTGCTGACTGTACAAATAATGGACTATCAGCCACTGGATGTAGTCTGCTTTTTGCCATAATGGGAAACTGCATTAAAGATACAAATCATCCTTTAAGTAAAGGGAAGGCTTTAGGCATGAAGACATTTTTCAGCCCTACTTTGGGAAACTGTCATTCAAGCTCTCCATATCAGGGTCTTGTAGCTCTAGGGATGGCTCCTGTTCTTAGTCCCTCAAGGCAAAAGGGTGAAGGCAGGGGCTGTGGTCTCATGAATTGCAGGTAGAGGGCAAATTCACCTTCCTGTGAAAGATATGGTTTAATACTATTTCAACAAATTGGACATCAGCCTGAACCTTACCGTATTATTTCTTGCTGTTTTACAAAAAGCCGTCTTAGTTAGCTGAAACACCAAAAAGACCTATTTCTGGACTCTAAGGGTTACAAGCTGGACTGGTGTGATGTAAGATTGTAAGTGCCTTGTCTGGCACTTAAATGTGTGAGGAGGTAGTTCCAGAGTGTGATTTGGCATGGCAAGAAGAATTTCTGCAGTAGCCCTCCATGGTGTCAACATGTTCACACTTTTCTTCAATTTGGAAATCTCCAAACCACTTTAGTCTGAACACTAGTCTTAAGATAAGGGCAGGAAAGTACAATTGAACAAAGCTGTCACAGGGGAAGCCGTCTGGCGTTGCTCATTGTGTTGGGGTCTGCGGTGAGTATTTTTGCACGTGAATCACTCTTTTGTATAATTTTGTTATTAATATTGTTGCTGTTACTGTTTGTTCTCTTATCTCATTGCTGATTCCAGTAAATTGTTCTTATCTCAGCCTGTGATCTTCACCTTTTGTGCCTCCAATTCTCAACTCCATCCTGCTGCAGCAGAAGGGGGAAGGGAAGGGGGAGTGAGAGAGTGGAGGGTGGTTTGGGAGAGTCTCGGTGGGGGCACTGAATTAGGGAGCACCATTCCTAAACCATAACAACTGCACAAATATCCTTTGAATGTGTATCTTTGGCTGGGAGACTTATCTTTTGTTTACTTGCTACTGTTTTTTTTTCCCTCCATTAGTATTAATGAGTTAATAAAGCAATAGATCACAATATATCTATGTATCTTGGATTGCAGTACTTGTTACAGCTTAGGAATCCACCAAAAAATCACATGAGAGGAAGAAAGGGACATGACCAGCTTTGAGTGTGTGCTTCCCACACAACAGAAACCCACAAATATGTGCAACTGATGAGCAGCTAAATCAAGTGCTTTGTTGGTGATCGTATTGGCTTCATATAAGGTGCTCGGCTTGACTGGAACCCAAGAACTTTTTCTGTAAATGCTCCTAGGAGCCTGAATTTGTTTCAGACCTTCCAGGGTGTTTGGGACAGTAATCCAAGAAGAAGGAGATACCAGTCCCAGGGAATGGGACTATTATGTCAGACTGGATGTAAGCACGTAAGCTTGAGTTTGTCTCTCCTGGCTGGTCGGCATATCAGGCAGGGTGATAGAAATCAGTTCACTCTCCGTGACTCTGCCAGTGATCTTCTGGTGTTTTCTGGCAAATCACTTTGTCTTCCCCTGTAGCTTCAAACAAGGAATAATGTTATCCTGGGGAAAAGTTTCACCTAGAAGAACCAGGAAGCTCACCATAACAGTAAGATTTGTCCTTGTGATGTTGCTATAGAAATTACCATAAGATTGTTGCAGAAAAAAGGTTCCTTGCCCCTAAGCCATCCATTTCCTTTATGCTGGGCCTTTCCACAGTGGTTGATCACAGATTCAAGCTGTTCAATTTAAAAACAAGACAAGACTGAGTGGATTCCATTAAGGTGTATTCAGTCAGAGACACAAGTGGATAGAAATGGTGTACAATGCAACTGTGTTTCTAAGAGTATTTTTTGTAGGATCATATTACTGTATCCCGCAGCCATAGGGAGGAGAGGAGAGAAGATCCAGCAGGCAGGAATTGTGCAGCAAGATTGATTTATTTAATTATTTTACAAATCCTTTTATAGAATTTTTTCTTCATAGTCCAACTGGACAAAGGATTAGCCACCCCCCTGGAGTGATTGGCTAAAATCCTAAAACATCCATTGTCAAAATATTTTTCTACTGTACCATAAACATAGTTCTACAAGGTCGCAGGTGTTCATAGTTTACAGAACTTCTGCAAATATCTTCGTGAGAGAGAAAAGTATCTCACGGCTTAGAAAGAAGCAAGAAAAATTCTTGCTAGCAGCAATATTGTATCCACAGGAACATTTATTGCTATCAAGGAATTTCTAAAAATAGAAGATAATGCTATTTAAATTTATTCTTATTGATGAGATTTATGCATATATAAGATTGTGGGGGTTTTTTTATTTTCTTTGGGGTTTTTTTGTAAAACTCATATTGCTCCAGGAAGAGAAATTATGTTTAGCTGTCTTGGTAAGAAGCTGACTAGGTCCTGGCTTGAATTTAGGCTGACGGAAGAGAGATTATTGGGCTTCAAATTAAAAATTCCTGAACATGATGCAATAAAGCAAGAAGCTGGCAAAAGCTGCAGCTGATACCATCAGGAATGTCAGAATCACCTGGATTAGAGTATCAAGCTATTTATGTAGCAACACTGAGGCCTGTGGGAAGAACCGTAAGCAGGAGCGGTTGGTGTTTATGTGGGAAAGACTGAGAATGGTGAAACAAAGGAGAGTAAGAAGGAGAAAAGGGAATATAATAGGTAGCAAGCTGTGATTAGTGCTGTTTGGGGATACCTGTTGGGAAGTCTTGTACTTTATCACTGTGGACTAAACTAGGGCAATAAACCAAACTTCTTGTCCTGACCATACACACGCAACAAACCTGCTTCCCTGATGAGGAGGAACAGGGGGAGCAGCATGCTTTCCCTAGGCTGCCAGGGAACCCCTGAGTCAGGTCAGGCATCAAGGTATGACTATGGCTATGCATGTGCCAGGCCTGAGGGCGTTGGCATCCTTCCTGCCAACATCCACAGGTGCCAATGTAAACCTTGTGTAGTGAAACCCAGTAGTGGCTTTTGAGCCTGTTTCTTCATGGTGCTGGTAGAATGAACTTCCAGAACTATATGAGATAGTGGGAAGGACCTCTGATCACTATCTGTTCCTCAGTTTGGCTAAATATAATTCCCCTAAAACTAAGAAGGTTCATTAATGTGCCATGTTTGAAAAGCACTGGTTCATCAAAAGAGCTATTCAAATACTTCTGATAGGAGTGAGACTTGGGAAAATATGAATAGAAGAATCAGCTTTGCATTGCTAGAATGCATCAATTGCTTTTTTTCTTTGATCTAGTTTAGTGTTAAGAGTGATCTCAGAAGTCATTGCAGGAATCAGCCGAGTAGATGCAAATAAAACCTTTTGTAAACTGCAGCTCAGGCAATTTTAGCCATCCCTGTGTTGTCTTGCCAGCAAGCCGGAAGGCACAGTTTGAAAGCCAATGGCCCCAACAAATAGAGCTGGTCTGGTGGGGAACAGGTAGCAGAGAGTCAGCCCTTCCCTTTGGGACACTCATTTATCACCAATAACTGTAAGAGATTTCTTCTCCAGCATTGTTTTGACTTCAGCTTTGTGAATGATCATATCTTTTGGATGGGGAAGTGTCTGTAATGGTAGCAGGTGTCCATAAACATGCACTTGATACCTCCTGATGAACTATGCACCTGTCCAGATGATAATTTTGAATAGTGAGATAAAACTGTCAGCTGTATATTTACTTGCCCTTTGAAAATCTCACTGCTAACAAGGCACTTTTCACCTGTCCAGAAATGATGGCAAGGATGGGGTGCAGCTGGGTGAAACTCCTGTTTGTCACTTGGCAACACTGTCCTGGCAGACCCAGCTAAACTTTTGTGGAGAAAGCTGGAGATTGTGGTGGCTGCAAGACAAAGTGAGGCAGAAACTGCCTTTGTAATCTAAAATAGTTAATATTGCCAGAGATATCTCTGCCCTGGTTTACTCAAAACTAGACAGCATAACAAAATTTTACAGTTTGAGATGAACCATTTGAAAATTAATATTTCTCCTCTATGGATGGAGCAGAATGATATTTTTCCCCTCCAAATGACCTAGTTTGCTGTTATCACACAGCCCTGTCTGCAGTCACCTGTGGATTCATAAATGCTATTTACAATCAAGTGTTTACAGCCTTGTTGGCTAACAGAAACATCTTTCAAGACTTGGAAGATACTACTACTTGCCCGCACCCACACTGACTATGCTTGCTGATATGCCTAGATGCATGGAAAATTTATAAGCTTTCATCACCTGGAATTCTGCCACCTCTGGCAAAAACTTGCTGAATTTTATTTTTAAAAAAATGTTTAACATGACTTTTGATTTGTGTTTAGCTTTAACAAAGTTCGTAGCTTTCCCTCTCTGCAACACTTTTAAATCAATTATAGAACTTCTCAAAATTTCACTAAGTTAAAGAACTTGACAGTTTTGTGGAGGAATTCTCCCTCCTCCTGTCTTGTTCTCTCACTGTTGTGACAGACTGTAATGGCTTGTAGGATGGTGGGAGGCAACTCGGAAGAGCAGTGAACTCGGGAATATTGTGCTTATCCTCTGTGAGCTCTCATATCATGTCCCAGTAGACTGACGGAATTTGCTTCTTGAGAGCAAACTTTTTCTCTTTTGGAGATCAGTGTATCCATAAGGCTCCAGAGTGATTTGTTCAGGAGCAGGTTTTACTGGCAAGAAGGGAGAGCTACAAACTGGTTTACACTTTTCCATCTGAGAAGAATGCACTGGTCAACAGATGGGAGTAGTGCCAGAGAATATCAGGAGCTGCCAGCTTAGTGTTTGGGGGCTAACTCTGGTGGATTTAACTGTGGAGATTTAAGGGATGGCTGGTCCTCCGCTGTATCAGTTCCCAGGGATTATTGCTTCTGCTGCAAAGGTAGCAAAGCAGGATTCACATCAGTTCCTTGGCTACCCTAGGTCACTATCTAGTATTTCATCATAAAACCTACCTCTAAAACAATGTATAAAACCATGTTAGGTAGTGGACTGACAGGCAGACCCAGGTACTCTACTGCTGCCTGATCTATCGAGGTAGCAATCTGTGGCAGAGAGGTGCAGAAAAGAGGCATTTGACAAGCTACAGTGATATTTTTGACTCTGCTAAATAAATCTTCCAGAGTTTGTCTGCCACTCATCTTGGAAGAGTCAGAATCAAGGAAGAGCCTGGTAGTGAGTGGCGGGCAGCTGGAAACCACTTCTGCCTTTTCCTGTGCCACTGGCACACTTCAGAGTATGATTTCCTAAAATAGATACAGGGTGTTCTTGAACATCCCTGCCACACTGACCTGCATAATCTGAGAAACTTCTGCCAGAGTTTGGTTGGTGTTATGAAGCTCTTTTTTTACACTGGCTGTACATACTGTTGTATCATAAATGCTTTTTTTGTCCATGTGCATTAATTTTTGTAGGTGAGACTCTCACATCCCTTCAGATGGAGGACAATTGTTAGCTCCTAAATTTTGATGGTTAGTAATTGAAATATAAAACATTTGAGTCAAGGATTGTCTGAAGTTTAGAGCAAACAATTCTGGCTGTCTTGTCTTTCAACCGAATGTATGGATTAAAAGAAAATTATCAGAGGTAGAAAAAAAGCTGCATGTAAATGGAGAAACACAGGAAGAAAAAAAGATTGGAGACAGATGAGATGCTCTAATGGGCAAGCTGGGTTAGAAAAAATAGGGTGGTTTAGGAGTACCCTTTCAGGAGAAGGATGTGATCTGATCAGAAGTTCCCTGTATAGGTCCAAAAGAACTGAGCTCTGATAGGGTGGTGGAAAGAGAAAGGTCTTGTTCTTTTATAAATCCATGTATTTATTGTGGCATGAAGTAAGTAGTGGTGCAATCCATAACTCTGACTTGGTTTCGTTTACTTAGCTCTACTGAGTACCTGTAGAGTGCTGCAGGTTTTAGTGGAGAGCTCGTGCTTCAGGAGTAAGTTCTGGGAGATATTGTATTTCAACCCTGAGGGACCAGCCTTAAATCCTGTGGGGACACAAACTGATTCCATCTTTTGGATGCCAAGGAGAGGATCCAGAAGCTGAAAACTAGAGACAGCAGGTGAGTAAGTGTGCTGATTCCTGCCATATGCCAGAAGTTTGAGATTAGAGGGAGGTCACTGGCTGGATCTTGGCCTGTTTGGCTATGCACAGCTGTGTAGCAGTGAAGTCTTGCTCTGTTCAGTGTCTTCCTCTGAAAATGTAAAGTAGGCCCATTTGCACCAACTCATAATTATTTTCGGTAAGACACCGTGTTTATTCCTTATGGCTTCCTTTCCCACATCTTACTTGTTGTGGCAAGGCCATAAGGCTGTTTTCAGACTCTCAGTAAGTTTGCATTAACAAACCTGTGATCCAGAAGAAAAGTCTTAGCTAGGGAAATGAGATATGGATGAGGGAGGCTTGAAAGACTACTGATAAAATGCCAAAGCATGACCAGATATTGCCAGCACATAGGTGTGTAAGTGTGTGTGTGTAAAGTACTGGGAAAACCTAGGACAGGAGTCCTCTACTTGCCATACAGTGAAGGAAAGGACAGCTGGAACTGTGGTTTCACTGTCACAGAGCATCCAAAATAACCTGAAGCATCAAGTGCTGGTCCTGTAAATTCCTTATCCCTCTCTGACAATACTCAGTGGTCCTTAGGATGGCCCCTGCTGGTGTCTGCAGGCATGTCCACTTAACCCTGATGTCTGAACCACAGTTTTCCAGGAACCTTCCTGCCTTTAGGGTGGTTTCCTGGGGCTCAAGCAGTAGAGACCCTTCTCTGAGTGAATTGACTTCTATGGCCTACTCATGCTCGCAGAAGCATAAAACTACAAGGAAATGGCAGTTTTGATAAAAAAGCAGCAGGCTGGTGAACACTGAGATTGCTTAGGGCTGCAGGGCTGCCTTCAGTTGTGTAGGAAATAAAGTTAATTGTCATCTGGCCTAAGTTAAATGGATGACCTCATGAGCAATAGGGTGTTTAATCACAAAGCCACTAGAAACATCTTGACATGAGATGGAATTGCTTTGTCAGAATTTGTTCTAAAGGGATTGTGAACAGAAGCAGCAAGGATAAAACATGCCATCAGTACAGAATAAACCTTGCTGTGTCTCTCTCCTTCCTCAGTGGTTTGTTGTGAAACAGTGGAACAAAAGTGCTGCCACCTGAAAGGCACAACCTGCTTTGAAAATTTAGGTCAATCCCACAACAGAGAAATGGGGACCATCAAAAATACTTCATTGCAGAACCCCACTTCATGTCTGAGGTCCTAGGTGAGATTTTCAAAATATATCTGAATGAGTTACTCACCCCTTGTGTGGTGGCTGGCACTCTGAATTAATTGAAGAACCTAGTGATTATATCCAGTAAAGAACAAAAAAGGGGAGGGAAGGGAAGAGAAGGGAAGGGAAGGGAAAAGGAAAGGAAAAATTAAAGGGAAAGAAATACAGTCTTCACAAATCTGTCAAAGAAACTATCATTTTCTTTCTATTATTGTTCTCTTGGAAGAACTGCTCTTGAGTTAAATAACACAAGCAAAAGATGATGATTCATGCTGCTTTTTCTGATAGTTTCTAGTGTTCAAAAGCCAGTATCGCAGCTGCAGCTTTGAATAAATGCGTGGGTAAAGGAATAAAATTATAGTAGGTATGTTAGCGTAATGTTCCCAATGTGCAGCCTGTGTATGTGATTACCTAATATTCCTTACCAGCTGTTTCTTAACATTAGTCATAGTGATCTAAAACAACCACCCTCTCTTCATTTATCTCAGTAAACATTGTTATTTTTTGAAGAGGTAAGCTGTTTAGGAACAAAAGTTGTTCCCTCCTCCCCTTCAGCTTTTTCATCTGCATGTCGTAATCATCTTGAATTGGAAACAGCTATAGCTGACCGTGGAAGTAACAAACAGTGAGGAAATATTTAAATATGGTAATAGCTATATTTGAGTACCATCATGAATGTGTTTTCTGGTAGTGTCTAGAAAATGCAAGGCTCTGTTCTCATGCCAGGACAAAACTAAGATAAGAGGAGGAAATGTTTTAATTTTCTTGTTTAACACCACACTTCTGTCTTTCCAAACGGAATCAAGATATCCTCTTCAATTCAGTGTTTATCTTCTCATTTGAAGCTGCTTGTACTATGCAAACATTTTGGTTTTGTTTCAAATGTGCTTTGTCATAATTCATAGCCTATTCATGCTAGCACTTTCATAAGTGTCTGCCCTACTTACTGATGGTGAGCAGTGCTTTATTCCTGCAAAACTCCCACGAAACTCAGTGGGACATATGTTTCCAAATACACCAGGACACATTCAGTTGAGAAAAGTGCTGCTTGGGGTGAAGAGGATCTGCTCAAGGTTTGTCTGAAGAGGAAATGACAGGAGTGCTTGTGAGACTGAGGAGAGGCAGCAAGTGGATCTCTTCACTCTGTGGATTCAAGTACACTCTCTAGGCAGGGTGGTGACCTTCCGTGACAAGGCAAGCTGCAAACCAAAACCTCTCTGCAGCTGAAACCACAAGACTTTTTCGTTTCTCCAGAAGAAGGCCAGAGTCAAGACATGAAATGATAATGGGTCATAAGCTGATCATAAGCAACCTGGGCTGGACCATGTGATCTCTAAGAGAGCTTCTTTGTTTTTGTATTACATCAGCGTAAGCAAGACTGGAATTTTGTCCAGCACTTAAAAGCAATAATTTCTCAATGATTTGTCTAAGGAAAGACCATATTAGTCTATATTCTAGTATGTGTATGGTACTGAAGTGAAAGCTGAAATTTTGTACCTGATCTTGAGCACAGAGCTGATAGACAGGAATTCTTTCTTGTCAGCTGTCATCAATGAGAAAGATTTGTGCTCCTTTGAAAAAATATAGCATCCATGGAACAGAAATCTATTCTATTTGAAAAAAATCATGAATAAGTATTTAGAAAAGGCTATTTAAAACCCTGAACAAAAAGAAACTCAAAGGACTAACCAATGTGGAGAAATAATCAAACTGAGAATATAGGGAGGGGGAAAAAAATCCTTATTTGCAAGTTTGAAGGCTAGTAGAGATATCAAGGAAAAACTTAGAGAAGGCTCAGCTGGGGTTTGATTAAAGATCAGTGAGGAGGTCTCATTAACATGCAATGTGCAGTGCATGTACCTCTTTGTCAACATGTAGCTGGTGCAAAATCAAGGTTGATTTCTGCATAAAACCCCACATTTTTTCTTTTATCTTTCTGCTTGCCTATTCAAGCAGTGTCTTCTTCTTTTTCTTTCACCACCATGTTCCTGATCAAACTGGTGGACAACACAGAAGAGGAGTCTTCTAATCTCAGATTATGTTTGCTCTTTTCTTCTCATGTTTTTTTGTTTGGTTTTTTTTTTCCCCCAGAAGAAAAATCAGTAGCTAAGAGAAATTGAAGTAATTTTTTTTTAATACTTGCTGCCATGTAGTTGATAGCCCAAGCTCTTTATAGAAAGCAGTATTGAAAATGCAATCCCAGAAAATGAAGTGTGCCATTCACAGACAGTAAAGAAGCCTTCAAAACTGGAACCCATTGATCACATTCTGCCCTTAAAGTTGTTTAATATATGTAGAACACCAGCATGAAGCATGTACAGTCATTGTTTCTCTTTGTACTTCCATTTATATGTTTGCTGCAGCACTAGAAAGAGATGTGTCAGCTGAAGCATATGTTGGGATACCTGACAGAGTAAAATTCCAGACACAGAATTCAAATACTGAGTTCAGGACGTTTTGTGTAGGTAACCAGATGCTATTTAACAAAAAGATGCCACATAATTATTCACAGGGAAAATATTTATAGTGAACACATAAGCAATGAAAGCATGCATTCTCGAATAGTTTGGAAACAACAGTGTAAATGCAATTTATTTCTGAGGAAGTTTAATCCAGTGTACTGCCATACCAGCTCACACTCCTGCTGTTGCCTATACATTATGTTTATGAAAAGTAACAGCTGTAACATCTGTCATCATCACAGCATATTTTCAGCACAGCATTAACACACATTTTTACCATTTATATGGTCTTTCTCTTCTCCTCACCTCTTCATCTGAAATAACTACCCATCCTTCAGTACAAACATGTTGTGCTTATATCACCTGAGTCTCCAGAAGCTGAAAGACATTCACAATATATCTGGATCCATTGCCAAATCCTTCTTGACTAGGAACATACAGAAGACTCTGGCTGGGAAAACCTCAGCAGTTAAAAGTATTCAGGGTTCTTGAAAATTAGTACTGTCTTCATTTTAGTTTATCTGATTCAACAAGGATGTCCCCTGAAGTCAAAATGTTTGTATTTCTGCGGTGTCAGCAGAGTAACCTATCCCCTGGATTTCTACAAAGCATGTTTCCTTCTTCTTAAACTGGTTGAATCAAACCAAGGGATTTAAAAGCTTCTTTGTTGCAGGGGATTTCTGCAACATGTGTAGACAGCGAGGCCTGTGGAAAGAAATAGGGACTGATTCTTGATAAAAGTTTCAGAGAACTTTA
This sequence comes from Corvus kubaryi, assembly GCF_017639235.1. Classification (NCBI taxonomy): domain Eukaryota; kingdom Metazoa; phylum Chordata; class Aves; order Passeriformes; family Corvidae; genus Corvus; species Corvus kubaryi. Next base: position 21,042,107 of record NW_024582056.1, read on the forward strand.
TTCTCCAGCCACCTGGCCGGGGACTGCCGAAGAACTGAGCAATCACAGGACAACCAGGGTCCTCCCCGGGCAGGGGAACACAAAATAACCAATGGGGAATGGGATTAGGGTACGTGTGACCAGGGAGCAGGGAGACCCTGTAGGCCATGCCTCTGCCCCAGGGTCCCCTCCCCCTGGACCCCACGACAGGGGGGAGGAACCCCAACACTTCTTCATTTTCACTGGTTTGTTCATTATTTTTTTCTTGGTACTTACCAGGAGGAAACAATAATCAGCCAGCTAACAGGTAACTCATACACTCAAATTTCATGGTCCTCTCACACTGTCCTCCATATTTATAAATCTACTGTGAAACTTACCTCTAATTTTAGTAGGGCCTTGTTGTGCTGGTTTGGACAAATTTGGAGGAAAATACCCTCTGATAGAAGGCAGGGTTCCCCACCAGGTTCGGGGAAAAGAAATTTTCCTCGGAGGAAAGTGAAAGAGACAAAAAAGCCTCGTGCCAGAAACACACAGGAAAAGGATAATAATGCTGAATAATAAAATCTCTCGCTGTGGAGAGAAACCTTCAGCGATTTCAGAGTCCTTCTGTAGGTGTGGTCTCTCTCCTCCTCCTCAGAGCTGGGTCGGTGTGGGCCCACCTCCAGGGCCCTGGTGGAAAATTCTCCCAATGTGTTCTGATGTTGAAACAGTCCAGAAGAGAAGAAGGGAAAAACCCGAAGTCCCAGGAAAACAAAGTTCAACTCTTCATCTCCCTCTGGAGAAAAGGAGCTGAAAGCTGGCTGAAAAGCAAGCTGGGTGCTTCCTCTGCTCTTGCTGCTGCAGAAGCAGAGGAGTCGGTATCTCTGTGTCCTTGAACAACTGCTTTGAAAAGTTCGCTTGTTTTTTTTCCTCTTCCCCTTCTCAGGCTCAGTTTAAAGGCATAGAAAGGCACAAAATTAATTTCTGGGCATAGAGCAGCGATAGGAGATACACATCATAAAGTCACCCCAAGACACTTGTCTACAAGAAAGATGAAAAAATAGCAACTGTTTGTCATCAGGCTGTTACAGATGAGAGCTAAGTCTGATGACGTATCTTTGCTCTCCTTTTTTACTTTCTCTCATTCAGTTTGTGGGTGTTTGGTTTTCACTCCAAGCCTGACAGTCTGATTCACCGGTTATTTGAGCTTTAGCTGACTAGTGCTATGTAATATCAACCTGTATGCAACACAAAGGGTCACACCTGCACATTTAGCTAGCTAGGTCTCTGTTGTTCCACACATCCTCCTTCACCACTCAAACATAATGAGAGTTCATGATCAATATGAGCATAACACAGTTTTAAAACCATTCCAAAATGAAAGCCCCAACATTCAATGATCTATGACTAATTGCTGATGTCTCAGGTGATTGCTTCCCTCTGTAAACTCTGGTAGAGTTTAACTCTTGATAGTCATTGACAATATTGACAATCATCGACAGTCATCTAAAATTGCTGTCTGTGTTCACCCTGTCCAGGTAAAACAGCCAATTAAGAAGCTCATATGTTTCTTCCTTATGTGATCTGAAGAGGGTATGATTGCGATGTCTGTACTGTGGTACTGTTTGAAATTATGTTAGTGTTCAACTTGGGTCACTGGTGTTATCTGTGATCTGTCTTGTTACAAATAGGCATAGTATCATCTTCATGAAATAATAGTAATACTCAGAACCTCACATTAAAATAAGTCTTGTTTTTACACTAATCTGTACTATTAATACCTGCAAATCCCCCATGACTTTGGTAGTAATTTTCTGAATGAGAGAATAACAGGATATTGATGATATACTTCAACCTGTATGTACTGCAAGCAGCTTATGATGATATACTTCAACCTGTATGTACTGCAAGCAGCTTACTCCTTTGTTACTAATTGGTGGCTTGCTATTAAACAATATTGTGTCAGGCATGGTGCATCTAGAGAAATCTGTAACATAAAAACCTTCTTGAAATCATATTTCAGGGAAATCAGGGGTCCATAGAGTTACAGCCCCTTTCCTATTCAGTATCTGGAAGTATGTTGTTCTCATCATCCTGTGCTTAGATTTTTCACCATAATCTCATCTAAAGCAGTTTCTGAAAATCACAGTCTACATTTCATCTAATAATGAAACAAAAGGTAAATAAGTACATGAAACTTTGTATACTTATAGATCAAGACAGAAGTTTTTGCTTGCACTCATTGCCATGTACGTTTCTGAACTAATCATGCTGCTATAAGAGCAAAAGCCCTTTCCTGAAGACTTTGATAAACAGTTACCCTTGTTTCTAGAATGAATGAGACTTAAGGGGAGAGGAAGCAGTCATGGGTTCAAACAACATTTTAACATGGCAATAAAAATCAATAGACATTATTGAGTGATTTTAACAAATGTCGGATATGCAGTTTCCATGTAATAGAAGGAATATGCTGGGAGGGAAAGGCAATAAAACTAAAATGACACCTTTGATATCATGGCCCCCCATTCAGACAAGGGAAATGTGAAAGACTTCTTGGAAGCTGTTCATTTGGTGGGAAAACATGCCTTTACTTCTTGTGCCTTGCTACTGGAGCAAGGACAGTCAAACTGAAACAGAGTGAAGCTGTTCACTGTCTGGGAGGTGTCACATGTGGGATCAGGCCAGAGCACAGTTGCTTCCCTGCCATGTCCCCCAGTATGCATGTGGAAACCTCAGCCAGGGTTCTGCAGTGCCTCCAGTAGACTTGTTCTAACTCGACGTATGCCCTTCCGTCTGCCTGTCTGCATTTAAGTTGCAATTTAATAGCATGAATTATTGTGTAATCTTCTAAAGGATTTTTTATCATTTTACAGAATGACTGCCATGTGAAATACAGACAATAAAATATTGATGGTGTTCATGCAGTGGCTGGGAGCAACACTCCTTTAGCTCAAGAAGTTGCAGGATGAAATTCTGTGTATGGTGTTATACAAAGAGATCAGGACACATGGGACCTGTTGGCCTGAATAATCTGTGAAAACACCTCAATAGAGGTAGCACCTTGTACACTAAAAAGAGAAATGTCAAACCCAGACATTGACTTTTTTTGTCTTTGTTTAATAGCATGCAAGAACAAAGAAATGAGAACAGGGATGACAAAAGTAATGACACTTTGAAAGTAGTACATACAAGAAAAAGAGACAATAAAAAGTTACGAGAACATATTAATCACACACATTCTCACCATCTGTTGACTCCATATATATACCCCATCCTACTACTCCATATGCTACTTGAAGATAAATACATATAATGATGGATAACAAGCAAAATATAGCACACAAAAGGTCTAACATACACATAGTAAATAAGCATATGGCATAATGACCCCATTTTGGTGTATCTGGTGTGACCTCCCAAAATACACAAGCAAGGAAAGGAGCTGATCAGTAATTGAGCAAATGTGGCATTAAGGAGATCTAGTGACTTCAGTCACTGAAAACTCAAAAACCTCACCCATGGAAGAAGCCTAACTGAATAAACAGTCTAGGAAATTAAATAATGGGACATAATACCAGCACAGAGCTCTGCCCAATTCCTGTCACTCCTCTTCCATCCTTCTCTCTCTCCCTTCCATACACATCCAAATATGAGTGACTTTCTTTGACCAAGAATCCTATTTTGCTCTATCAGTATGTGTCTTCAGTGATGGAGTCTCCCATTTAAGGAACTAGAAATCTTTGAAGATACTTTTCTGTGGACTGTGGAGCAGAGAAGAGATGTGGAAAGTCTGTGCTTCCTCTTTTCCTGCTGGCTGTTCCCTGTGCAATGCAGAACACCAGTCAGCTGTGAGCAAGGTCCTCTTGCATCAGAGAACAAGGCTGGCTTCTGTAGTGCAAGTGGAAGCAATATTGCTCTGAAGGTGCTTGGTGTTCCAGAGGAGCTGGTAACTCTCACTTTTATTTCCCTCCTCTTGCTTCTCCAGACTCCCAAGTTCTGGGCAGGAAAGAAGTTGAACTCTCTGCAACGTGATGGTTAGCCTTGCATACAAGTGCTGCATTATCTTTGCAGTCCCTGCCAGAAAAGTAGGGATTTTTCCACCTGTGAACTCTGGGCACCAAGTAGGGGCATCTTCAGCATTTCATTCTGGTTAGAGAAGCTGGATTGACAAACACCCGACGGTCTTTTTCAGATGTTACTTTTTTGTCCTCTAGTCCCATCACTGCTTGTTTGGCCAAATATATAGTCCCACAGTGTTTCATAATTTACTGTATGTGTAATTAATAGATGGATAGGCTGTTTAACAGTGTCTACATTTCCCTCTCAAATATATAGAACCAGGGATAGAATTTGTCTTGCTATGAGGATCACCTCACACGTCAGGAACTGTGCCAAACAGATGCAGATCTGATAGCAGCTATCAGTTCCCAGTTCACAATAGACTTTCTGATTTGTAAGGAAGCAGGCAGCAGCCTGGTGTGCAAATCCCACTGGTAGAGAGGGACTTCCTTTCTTTTGCACCCTCTTCCCCTCACCTCTCTTTGTGGGCTTCCATGTCATGCAGAAGAGATGAGCCTTTGGCCATTGGTTACTGTGATTTTCGTGGCAGCTACAAAAACTATTTTGGAAGGCAGTTGACTCTAGCCGGGAATTTTGATCTTTATTTCTTAATGAGTTTTGCTCAATGTACAACTATTTTTATATTTCTGCTGCTGTTACAATTCAGAGGTTTCCTTTTGCTTTTTTAGTGGGAATATTTTCAACCCAGCAATAAAGTTATGCCTGTGCCTGAAGGAAAGCCACTGCGAACTTCTAATTTAGTGGCTGTGCTGTAGGGTTGCTGTGAGCAGCATGTCAAGGGAGTGACCATTCTCCATTCACTTTCCTGGTCCTGTGCAAATGATAAACCTGGTGTGTGCTGAGATCCTTCTTCTGGAATGTGGAAGAAGCAAAGTCCTACTGTAGTGCTCTACCTTCCTCTGTGAGTAGCTCCAACACTAAGAGCAAGTGATGTTGCTGCCTTTTTACAAAAGAAGGGAGGGGATTAAACCTGGTTCAATTCCTAACTACTTTTGTGATTAAAAACACAGAGCTCTTGTTAAGCTTTGTTTACTGTTCTCAGTTATGTTTTCTTTTCTTGCAGCTATGTGATCCTGATGGATACTTATGGTTGCAGATTCTCTCTTTATCACTTCTGTTGTCAGAGCAGTAGTATGTGTTCCGCCTGGCAAAATTTAGGGGTGTCTGTCTTTTTGTGGCAGAACAGTGAGCTAAGAGAATTTTATGAGGGAGGTTCTTATGAGAATTTTCTGTTTGTTGACCACAAGTAGCAGATGAAAGATCCAGTAAGAGCTTTCATTTCTCTCTGGAAAAGTGGCTTTTTTTTTTTTTTTTTTTTTTTAAATGGATGAGTGCTTGGCTGCCTTCACAGACAACCATATTCCCTGTCTTTGCCTTACACTGGGTCTGGGTAGATTCTGTTTGGTATGCTAGCTGTGGAGTCTGACAGACTCTGACATTGGCAGGGTTGGGGAGAAGGATTTCAGTATGGACAAAGAAAAGACGCCCTCAAGAAATCTTTTGCCACTGTGTACTACAACCATTGTGTACTACAACTATTCCAAAAGGCACCTATCCAGAGTAAGACTCACATAGCCTCAAGAAAACAAGATTGACTTTTTCTCTGTGATGTTTTATTTTTACTTTGCTATGTTTTTTACAAAAAGAGTTCATACCTGGCATCTGAGCTGCCCATAATGTGCCATCACAGGGTACACACTATGGACTGTTCTCCTATGTGAGGAGTTGCACTCGGACCCAGGCTGTGCAAAACTAATTAGTGTAAATGCATATCCTTATCACCTCTCCTAAGGTCCACAGCCCAGTCTTTCCCACACCAATACCCTACCTGAATGTCTGACTGAACTAAAGTTTTTCAGAAAAGAATCTACTTATAACAGTAGTATGTATAGTGTGTAGCACAATGGCCCAGTTCTCCTGTTAGACCTTTAGATTCCAAATAAAGAGTATTAACACAAACAATAAATAAACATCCCATGATTACAAGGGAAATTTTTTCAAATGGATCTAATGTGACGCTTATTAACCAAAACCTTTGAATGACAGAAGAAGCTGGCATCACTTCCCGATTCCTTTTCAGTTAGGAAATGTCTGTGGTCAGAGCATTTTCATCTATCATGAACCCAAGATTCTAGATTAAGAGAAGTGGCTAAAATGGACTTTTATAAATTCAGCGCAAATGCCACTATTTTGAGGAAGTGAATTTCTGCTACAAGGTGCACTTGCTGTTTGCTATCCAGGTTTCCTGATGTAAATGATTTACTGTTTATTGCCTCCTGAGAACTGAGAAATTTCATTTTACAATGAAAACTCCCGGGGAGATGCACTCATTTGTAGAGTGCTTCAGTTCAGATGAACTATATGAGTGTGCGTGTAACGGTACCAATGACAGATCTCCTTGGTTGATTTTTTCCAATGTACACTTGTGTATTTTTTCTTTTTTAAAATTTTTATTTTTGGGGCATAGTATCTGGGGATTATAATCTTGATTGGGACTTCCAGTTCAAAAAGGGAGCAGTAATTCTTTCCTTTGTTTGACCGGGGTTTATCAGAATAGTGCTTATTTAACCTTGTGGGCGTTGTCGTGTGATACCACTTTTGGGTCTGACAGGCTCAGGAGATTTCTTCCTCTACCACCTATGACGTAGCAGTGTAAATGAAAAAGGGAACTTAGTTTACTTCAGGGAACAACTTGCTTCTAGTCTGATAAGATTTGGTGTCTTTCACCTCTAAGCTTACCCAGAGTTCCCAGAGATTAAACAGTGAAGGTAAACTGAGTTTAGATGAGCTGTGTTTTTAATCCTGCCATTTAAAAAGTAACACTGAACACTTTAGGGATTTTGTTTGTTTGTTTGCTTAGCGTTTTTTGATTTGGCTTTTTGGTTTTTTTTGTTTGTTTTACGAGTCATCTAGCAATCAAGGAAACTTTTGATATGAAGCGGAAATATTTCAGGCCTGGGACCTGCCCTACAGTGTGTTTTCCCTCTTTCTCAATTCCTTTTCCTCCTTCAATAGCTTCTTAGACAAGCAAAAGATTGAGGTCCTAAAGAAGTATTCCCTACAGAAATCATGAAGCTGCATGAAACAGAACAAGGTTATCTGTGCTTTTATTGAGGCGTTGACTTTGGTGAGCTTGTCTCCTTCTGGACACCAGAAGGTCAAAAAGAAGAACTTTATAAAAGTCTCAGCCATGAGAAAAGCTTCATCTGCATCTCTTGCGTAATTAGATTCCAAACTCAGACAAGTATAAATCTGCAGAAAATGTGAGTCTGGATTGATGGAATAGCCTAATGCTCTCTCAGCTGAAGATTTTCCCTTTACTATCTCCATTCCTGTCCTCCCAGTCCAGATGAGGATGAATTAATTTTCCAACCTTTGAGAACAAAAAGTAGAAATGGATAAAGAAAAAGTCCTCAAGGGACCTGGAGAGAGAAGCCTGTTGTCTCATCTTCACCTTGGCTGCTGTCTGCTACTGTGCTCGGGATGAATCCCCTGGGCTTCTGAAGGAAGCCTTGTGCTAGAGTTGGTGCTGCTGGTGCTCTGCATGGTTCTGCTGTGGGACACTGACTTATGTGAGAGGTTTAAGAGCTCTGAGATGGGGATGCCTTGGACCACACAGTACCCCTGGGGCACATCTGTTCTTCTTTAAAGATCTTGCACGGTTTTTGGAGTTATATTGAGAAGTGTTGAATAACTGCATCTCTACTCAGTGTTCTATGTAGAGAAGAAGCATTAAGTCTCACCTAAAGGACAGCAATGAACGTAATTTTGAGACCATATGTGACAGATAATTTCCTCTCCAGGCAGATCAGGAGTGTGTATCAGCTGTGCTGTGTAATATGCTAGGCCTATATATAGGTGTCTATAGAAAGACATTCTTGCCTCTTCACTTCAAAGAGGCTGCAGGTTAAGCCCAAATTTCTGTTAACAGAAATCATACATTGTGTAATTTATAACCTCAGAAAACTTTCTGAAGTCTCTGCTAGGAACCCAAGCTCTCTTTTATTTCAACAAAATTTCAGTGCGTAACCCTTACAGCAAAGTACAAGTCTGGGAGTTACCGGTGCTCTGCGGGGAAAAAAAAAGTTACCAAAAAACTCGTGGTGCCCTTCTTGAATTCTTGGTCACTGGGATCATGTCCATGATCTGCAGTTTGTGTTAAAACATTTTCAGAAAGTTATTGTTATGCACACACAATAATGTTTTCTGTCATAGTTTGAGTCCACGTTCCATAAGCAATTTGAAAATCTAGATCTCTCAGAGGGTTTCACCCTTGCACACAAAAATTGCAGAACTTGTTTGAAAGTGATGGCACATAACAGTCTTTTCTGTACAAGGACAGAGTTTTCTCTGGTTTATGATGTAAACAAATGTCAAGTGGCTTTGGAATGTGCATCTCGAATAGGTCAGTCAAGGAGCAGAGATGTTGCTCTTTCTGTCAAATTTTCTTAGCTTTTGCAGGTTTCCTACAGTAGAGGAGGCAGGGCTTCTGCTGAGGCAGGCACTGCTAACTAATGAATGGAAAGTGATGTCTGACCATGTGATACAAGAACAGCACTTTCCATGTTTGCCTGATTATCGAGGAGCTGAAATCAGCATTGACGAAGATAATGTGATGTCACTCTTTAATCTGGCAAGCCTGCAAAACCACTTCCTCCTTGTGTAGGCTGGAGGTCTCATGATTGCCATTTCACTCTAAAGCATTCATTGAAAGTGATGTAAGACAGAAGAGCTTTGACTCTCTCCTGTTTTTTAAATGAATGAAAGCTATTGTGAAATTCCTTGCAGCTATATTGGGAAATATACTGGTTATTCAACAGAATATAATGATTATCAAACAAAAAGAAAAAAAACCCAAAAAGATTAGCTTCTTCAAAAAGTTTGGATTTTTTTTTGAGCTTTAGCTTTGATTTCATTTAACATAGATTAATAGGCGACCCATCAAGTTAAAATTCTTTTTCTGAACCATCAGAGCCTGGGCATTGCCAGGATTTAAACAAGCTGGTCATCATAAAGATGTGGGAGAGGTGAGTATTTTATATCATGTGGATCCTTTCTCCAACTTCATCTTAATATAGTTTCAATAGGTCTCCTGGAATAGAACACTTTGAGTTTCACATTTCTTGAGATTTCCAGACAGAAGACCTTGCAGAAGATTGCTCCTGTCAGGGTTTTGTACTGCTGTGACTCATGTAGTGGGCTACATGCTTTTGCAAGGAGTAGTCCCAGACTACTGCTGATAGTCAGGGGTCAGCTAGGGATGACAGTGAGGTCTCTTAAGTCCTTTTACATTTCACAGTGGCACAGCTGTTGAAGTCATGCATGCTGCTACTGCAGTATATATACATTGTAACATATACATATATATATATATATATATATATACACACACAGTGAATGTTTTCACATGCATTTCACTCCTAGTGGAATGCACTCATAACAGGAGCTAGCAGAAAGTCTTCTAACTGTCCCTCTCATGCTGTTCTCATTCTCCAGTCCTACTCTCTCCTGCCAGTGAGGGCTGTGCACTCCTTAGCTAGGATGGCAGCTTCTCCCAGTAGCTTCACCATAACATATAGGAAGTGAAACTGATTTTTTGGGGGGGCCTGTGGAGAGTTATGCACTTCAAATATTAATTTCTGTTTCCTTATTAAAATAGCTTAATTTGCTAATTAGAGCTGAAAGTGTAAAGCAAAACAATTAATGTAAATCCTTAAATTTTGAAAGGATGGGAAAACGTCCAAACTATTTTTCTCAACCTGTGTTTGAACTAGATCCTTAAAAGACCAGTAAAGCAAACATTGGATGCTGTTTGAACCAAAGGATGAGATGAAAAATGCCATAGTAGTAGATAACCAAATTAATTAATTAGTTTGTCTACTCATGTATTTTGAGGAATGTAGTTTGAAATTGTGATTTACCTTCTTCAGGATCTTCTGGCACATGATATAGTAAAACAAAGAATGAAGTGTCTCTTTAAAAGATAGCTAGAAAATATGAAATCTGTAGAGGTCAGTTGTTCTAGGGCATTATCTTTTGGAGGAAAGAAGTGTGATAGCTACTTAATATGATAGATGCTTAAGAGTTGGACTAGATGATCCTTGTGGTCCCTTCCAACTCATTTTATTCTGTGATTCTGTGAAGGAAGCAAGGGAATTGAAGCAGAAGAAATTATATCCTGGTTAATAAGAGTATAACTTAATTTTTTGGTTTTTGTTTGCTTGATTGCTGAACTAAAAAAATGATCAATATTGGCAGAGCCCTGTTCAATTCAGGCTTCTGTGAAAGCAGGCAGCAAGAGCTCCTATTAACTGTATGTATGTGGCAACTGTTACAGAATAGGACAATCCCTCTTAAATATTCTTTATTCCATGTGACATGAAACACAAGCATGCCTGCACACGGACTGGGACAGAATGTGACACGGAGTCTGATGGCAAGGTATGCTGGATGCAAAGCCCAGAGCTGGGGGGCACAGCCGAGCCCTGTGCGGTCACATCGCGTGTGCTGCTCTTACTCTGCCAGGGCTTGACACTGGCTGAAGGGCACTTGGAAGGACACGCTGGTTAGAAGAGTGGACAGTGACGAGGTGTTCTCATGGCTCGGAGAGAAAAGGAAAACACAAGCACATCTAGAAGGCAAGGATTTATAGCAGTGGTTTGTTTCGAAGCTTCACCCTGTGTTCAGAGAGACTGCCCATCAATTTAATGATCTTCAAAGTCACTGGCTTCTGTGACTTCAAGATGAACCTGAGGCTTGCTTTTTTTAAAGAAAACTGAGAAGTCTGTGAAGTGTGTAAATTCTGTTGTTAAATTCCTGGCCGACACCTGTCAGGTATTTAAATTTGGATCCTTTCCCTGTCTTTAGTGTCACCAGCGGCACAGCTGAAAAGTGCTGACAGAAACAACTTTTGAACCCCAGCCCAAGCCATTACTTGGCAATTCATCTTGTGGGGTTATGCAAGGTCTGTGATGCTGAACACCTGCCACCACGTTCCTGAGGTACTGCTGATGATGCCATTGAGAAAAGCGTATTCTTTCATTAAGTGGGTGCTAAAACCACAGCAACATTGTGGATCACTGGGATGCTATAGGTAAAAGTTTAGTATCAGTCTGGAGCTTTAGAGGAAGAAGGCTAAGGATGTGGAGGCTTTGGGATCTGCTCTTCTAGCACATCTGAATGACTCACTAAGAGTAATTGTAAATGCTGGTGGCATACCCTGTCACATATGTTCAGGCCATTTCAGGACGGATATATCAGGATCCAGGAGGAGTGGTGTGCTGCAGTGTGCCTGGCTGGTGCAGAGAAGCAGGGGTGGCCTAGACAGCTTTTTACTAAATAAAGCATGTGAAGGCCTTCTTGACTTCATATATAGTACTGGGATTGTAAGAAAGAAGAATGCTTTGAGAGGTAGGATAACTACAATATGATGCCTTTAAAGGTCTAAAAGCATTAAACAAAGGTGATTTAATAACCTTTTTTCAAGTTTCTCTGATGACACACCTTTCTTCTGCCATTCATGCCTTGTTCAGCTTCTGGCAAAGTGCCTTATTAAAAGGTACCTGTGTACCATGCAGACTCCTAAAATTAGGGATCCACATACAAGTATTCTTCCTTTTCTTCCTAAACAGCTTAACAACCTCTCCTTCTGTGTCCTTCACTGATTCTTACTGAGTGGTTTCTTAGTCCATGATGCTTCTAGCTCTGGACACACAAATCAGGCAAACTTTTAACTGCACAAAATGTGAGATGACCATATATGACCAAGTGAATTCATTTGGCAAAGATCATAGAAACCACTCTTTGTGAGCACAAAGGGAAGTCTATCTTCCTCACTCTGAAAGATCTGAAGAATCAGTTCAGGCCATGTAAGAACTCTAAAATCAGCCTGTGAGGGAGCTTCAGGTGCAGCTGCCTGGCTCTTACTTTCTTCTTTTTTCCCCCTCCCCACAGCAATGACAGCATCACTGAGTGGACCATTGAAAACTAAAAAGCAAGATGCACTGTGTGAGGAAGTTCTCCCACTGACTATAGCTGCAAATGCAGCAGTTTGGCAGTTTCTGCAGGAGAATCTTCCCCCATCCTGCCTATGGAATTCTTGAAATTGCTCACCTTGTTCTGTTGTAACTGCAGGGAAATTTCCCCTCAACATGCTGGAAAAAGAAAGAGCTTTGCAATTAGCTAGTGATTTATAAATCTGCTCCTGTCCCCCCCACCTTATCCCTCTTTGATCTTATACACATTGTACAAGATACAATACACTACCATGGGGTGCATCACAGTTTGTTCTGAGTATATTTAAAACTACTGGTTTGTATCTCTTTTTGTATATCTAAACCAGATCACTGAGATGCTATAGGTAAAAGTTTAGTATCAGTCTGGAGCTTTAGAGGAAGAAGGCTAAGGATGTGGAGGCTTTGGGATCTGCTCTTCTAGCACATCTGAATGACTCACTAAGGGTAATTTTAAATGCTGGTGGCATACCCTGTCATGTTGGCTTATTTTGGCATTATTCTTTAACCCTGAACCCAGAGCCAGTTGTAAAGTTTATGTCCTGCTCTAGTCTGATTGTTGGTGTTAAAAGTTCACATCATTGTGATCTGCACCAATTGTTTTGCTGCAAAGTCCTCTGATAAAAGTCTTCAGAGTCCAAGATAATACCAAAGCTCAGGGAGAGGTCAGATGACCAGCTTGTACATACCAATATTTTGGTTGACAGCTATGTTGATTTTTACACGGGAACAGAATATCCAGCAACACTGGAAGCAGTAGATGTATTAATTCTTACCCTTTCCATTGAGTTCATTTGCTGTGCTCATCTTTCAGAGCAATCTGAAAGGTACTGTCGCTGTTGTACCAAGAACGGCAAAAAACGACGCAAGTCCAGGTTCGGGTTCAATGGCCAAAAGTGGTTATATTCAATTATATAAATCAGCTTATATAGCTTTGCTCACAAGAGTGGCATAACCCCACTGGGTGCTTGACCATCTGCCTCCCAGAGTGATTGGCGGAATGCTCTGACACCCATTTCCAAAATGTTTTTCCCAGTGTGGAAAACAAAGACACAAACAGCCTGCACCTGTGAAATAGTTTACAAATTCTCAAACCATTTCCCAGCAGGTTTGCGTGAGAAAGGAGACTTTCACAGGTAGCTGCAGAAAGCTAGAAAATTTCTCTGCTAGCTTTTTAGTATCCACAAGGTACCTGCCCCACAACAGTTCCCAGCTTTGATCTGTTTTTGAGAAAGCCATTGCAAAATGCTGCTTCTTTCCATATTTATTTTCTATATCTCTCTTCTTGGCTTCTCTTAGGGCTTCTATATGGTGGTTATCTTACAAACATTAATGGAATAATCTTGACAATTTCCTGTGAGAAGACTTCAGCAGATACTTAGATTTCTGTCGCAGAAGTCTGATTCTTTGAGTCATTGGAGTTATTCTGAATTCTTTTGTTGATTGAGAGAGCAGAATTTTTTTAATGTTTAGAATATATCCCAAAGCAGACATTTTTGCATTTCAACAGGAACTAGAATGCGGAGAGACATAGTGTCTTGCTCACTGTGACACAGGAAGCCAGTGGAAACACGTAATTTGTAGCCAGATCTCTGTTCTGCCCTAGGACCTTCTTCCTGGCTTTTTAATACCTTGTGTCTGAAGGCCAGATTGTCAGGACTTTAAGAAATGGAAAGCTGTCATGATTTATTACCATGAACATATTTGATGAGCTGACTGACCACTGTTTCCTTCAGTCCAGGAATGGTCATCATCTTCTACTGTCATCTGTCAGACATCAGTTATAGTAGCTTGACTTGCAAGACAGGAGAAGTGAGCTACAAGGCTTTCCTAAGGAGAAATGAGCTGAAAGCTTGCATAGCACTACTCTTCCAGACACTGCCTGGTTTTAACTCGCAGTGGGGAGTGAAGTCTGTCCCATCTGGCATCTGTCACTGGCTGGAGTATGGGTCTGTGCTCTGTAGCAGGGATGTCGAGTGTGAGAGCTGTGTCTCCCTAGGAAGTATTGGGGGACACTGCCATCTACTGTCTCCCTTACCTGAAATGACAGTTTGGTTATCGACTTTAGAGAAGAGTTTCTTCTCCTGCTGCCACAAATTTTTTTTTTTTTTTTGATAGCTATTTTCAGGTTTTTTGAGTTTCCTACTTGTACATCTCTCCAAAGTGAGGAGGGATCCTTTCTGAGGTCCAGTAGAGAGAGCATGAAGCTGGGATTCAGACAGAATAGCTTCCATGTCCACCACTTGGCATATTGGAAGACCTTAGGCCTCCAATGAGAAGTTCCTCTGCCCCTATTCCCACCATGCTAAATGAGGAGAACGGTGCTGATCTGCCTTATAAACTGCATTAGTGTTTTAGCAGCAGGTCACTGCCATTATTACTCTGTTTAATACTTACAGATTTGTAATAGTTCAGAGGAGGAGTAACTCTAGTCTGGGAAATTCATGCACAGGTGTGAGGGAAGTCATTGCCACAATATTTTCTTTTTGAGAAAAGTAGCCAGTGCTCTCTTTCTTTCCCCCTGGTGATGAGGACTCTAGCATGACGTGTTATCACACTTCTATTTATCCTTTCATTGATCTCTGTACCTTGCCCTTGGACAGAGCATAGACAGAATCTCCATCCTCATCCATCCAGTGGGAGCAGCACATGTGCAGCAGTTGAAGGGAGCACGTGGTTCCACATTCATGATATCTAAAAGTGCTTTCAAGAGAGCACAGCCACCCCAATGGCCTTAGATTAATCATACTGCTCGATACAAAACCAATACAAAGAATGCTGGGTTCAGTTCTAATTATCCATTCATAATTAATTCATAATTAGCAGCAACAAACAGCACTGCTGACCCATTCATTTAATGCCTTCAATATTGAAAGCTCTGAATCAAATTTTTTATGTGTTAGTCTCAAAATCCACTTGTGTGAAACAGCTATAACTCAGCAACATGCTCATCTTGTGAAATTTCTTATCTTGGGTAGTAAAGCTAGGCATTCATGATAGGGAATAAATAAAATGTTAACTCCTTGTAGAGGGTTTATTAACTTTTGTGGGTCTAATTTCTGGGCAATTGTTATCACTGGGCAGTAAATTACTTAGATCAAGCCCCAAGCACCAAAAGGCAGAAAAACTGAAAGCAAGCATTCCAAGATGTTCCCTTCTATTCTCTCTCCACAGGCACAGGCAGCTGAGAGCTGCATTGCTTTTCCCTGCTGGTCATGATGGATTTGCAAACCTGAGTGTTTCTAGGCAGCCAGTGCTACAAGGATGCTCTGGGCATGTGCCATTGTCTAACAAAGTCTTCACACGGCTGGGAATTTTTATACCTCATCTGTAGCAACTAACAGGTATGAGCCACCAGGTTGCAAGGGTTTCCTGGTGTTCAGATGGAAAATTATGTATTTCAGTGTGTGTCCATTGCTCTTGTCCTGTCCCTGGGCTATACTGAGAACTATCAGGCTCCCTCATCATTCCTCTGATCAGATATTTATATGTTTGATAAGATCCCCCTTGAGCCTTCTCTTCTCTAGTCTTAGTAGTCCCAGCTGTCTCAGCTTTTCCTCCAGTCCCATAATCATCTTTTCTACCTTTTTCTGGACTTTCTATTGTAAGTCTGTATTTTTTTTATACTGTGAAGCCCAGAGCTGGATGCAATAGTCCAGACATGTCCTCACCAGTGCTGAGCAGAGAGGAATGATCATCTTCCTCTTCCTGCTCCTAATGCTGACGGTTGTGTCATACAGTGCTGGGAGAGATCTCTCCAGCTGACAGCGACAACTAATTGTGATTGAGTGCCATCATGCTGGACGTGCTCGCTTGGACTGCTTGTGTTTGGAAAAGGGAACCATGAAATCTCTTACCTTGACCATTGTGGAACAACTCCTCTCTGGCTATCACTCTTGCATGGAACTGATAAGCCACAGACCAAGGTTTCTTAGAACTTCAAGGCAAAATCCTCATTTTTCTCATTTCTCACATTTTCCCATCTCCCTAATCCACTTGGGTGTTTGAAGGTTACGTTTGTATCTTCAGATGTATCATGGAAGAAGCAGACAAGCAATGAGAACTGTGAGGGTTCTGAATCCAATTATTTTTCAGTGTGAGAAGCATAAAAGATTTATAGAACTAGAAAGAAAAAATGTCTTGCATATACTTCTCAGCTTCCTCATCAGATTATAGCATCTTAACGAGCCCTAAAGAACAACCAGAATACTCTTTTTTTTTGCATCTCAGGGCTTCTCCTCAAACTGCAGAATGTCTTTCTCTCACATTCCCCCTCTCTCCTTCTCTGTCCCTTCTCTCCTTTATCTTCTGTTGGCGAATTCTTCTTTTGACCATGACTAGCCTACAGATCAGTCCCATATGCTCCTTATGTTACTCTTGCTTGCTCTTTCCTTAGTTCCTAATGCCATAATTCTTTCTGTGGTCTTTCTGTGGTTCTAGAACCACAAATCTCAAGGAATTAAAAAAAAAAAATTCCCTTAAAATCATCTTGTCTTTCTGCCTATGCTAGTGAATGGTATTTCTTCTAGAGAAAGATTTGTAGCTGTGAGTCTCCTGTCTCCTTAGCACAGACCATGAAAATCGCTTGTACGGCTGTCTTCTAACCATGAGCACCACTTTTTGCAGTACCAAGAGTTACTGTCTAGCGTCACAGAACTACTCCTGTGACCATTGTTGCATCTCTAGTGTGATAGAGTACATCAAAAAACAGTTTCTTCAGAAGCTAATAACTGATGATCAGATACATGAAACCAAATGGTGGTCTTAAAAAGCAGTGAAATGATTGTGGCTGACCTGTAGAGAATGGAGGTGGGGAAAAAGGGACAGATTTTATCTATGATAGATTAACACATGTCCATGGACACCAGCAAAGTAATTTTTAACCTCTGCCAGTATATACTGCTTTTCTGTTTATTGTGTCTTTAAGGAGAATGTCAACTGAAGATAAAACATGAGGCAGCTTTACTTCTTTGAGAGGAAACCTTTCATTTTCTATTAAGACTGCAGAATTTATAATAAATCAAACAGCAGGCTACATTTTTTGCTGGGTAGTGCCACATCTGGAATCAAAAGTAGACGAGGGATGTGGTTCAGAATTCAGTTACTGAACTGGGCAATTGTGATAACATCTTGAGGGTCTTCCTGTTTCTTGTAGAATTACCTATTCAGCTGGGGAAGAAATGCTCTTCATCTCTTTAACCTGCTGCTGTAAAACAGACCTGACTGCCTGGGAACTTCCCTGTTTTGGTGACACAGGGTTAGATCTCCAAGTGTTCCCTGGATAGTGACAGCTACTGAGAGTATTTCATAGGATCCAGAGCATTTAAAGTTGGTTGGTTTTTAGTGAGATTAAGTCTCTTACTACCCGTACCAAAGAACTACAAAGAATTACAAAAGTCAATTGTTCTATCAACTGTGTTGCCAACTGGAAAACACTCGATAGCATACACAATGAATCCTGTGATGCTTCCATTGCTGTGCAAGATGGTCTGAAGAATTACTCCTCTAATCCCTTGAAGTGGTTTGCAGCATGTACCGCAGTGATGTAGGAAGTTGTTTAACCAATGAGCTGGTTGTATCCTCAGGCATTTGATTCTGAATGAACAGAGGGCAAAATCCTCTTTGTTGAGTCCAGATAATCCACCCAAAGTAAATGTCCTCAGCTGTGGAGCATGACATATTCTGATCATGAGGACTCTGACATGGCAAAGTCAAGAGAGGATATATTTGGTTCAGTGTAGCATCATTCAGCACAAAGTGAGAAAGTGAAGTATAACTCATAAGGTACCAAGAAAGGATTGTGCATAATGCAACTTGGACAATTAGGCACAAGGCAAAAGAGGAAGAGACCATAAAGTATACGCCATTCAGCATGAAAAAATAGGGTCAATAAAGCCTGAGGCATGGTGGAGACATAATATAGAAGACAATACTGGTCCTCAGAGCGGTTAGCAAAGATGAACTTAGCAAGTCAGTATCTTTGAAGAAAGGTCTAATTGTCCTAATTTACCTAAAAAAAAAAAAAAATTAAATAATCAAAGAACTACTTGAGGCAGTCTTAGCATTGATCAATAGCCATGTAACTGCTGCATGAAATGCATGGTCAAACATTAGCAGTTTCTGCATAGCGTTACTCATGGTAGCCCACCCAAATATTCTTCAATTTGCTTTTATTGGAGGATGTCCTACTGTTCAACATTACAATGTGCAACATTTCTCAGTTTAGTATAGATAAATCTCCTCCCTTTCTGTCTTAGAGGCAAGCTGACCTATTGATTTGAAAAGTGCAGCCACTGAAGACTGACATTTGTTTTCACTGTAGAGTTTGCAAGATACGTGGATCATGCAGGCTTTGTCACTTTTTGTCCCCTAAGCATGAATCCTTTTCCAAAATTGCCTGTCATGGATGATTCAGGGCAAAGAAAAATGAATTGTTAATGCTTTTCTAGCAAAAACCTGAGTAGTTGCAATGTAACTACAGTCACCTGGATGTCAAGAGTGACCCTTTATGACAGTGTTTTGCTCTGCAAATAAATAGCCACTATGCTGACATTTTTATAATATAGCAAGTAGTCATCCAGAAATACTGACTGCTCACTACTTAGCCAAAGGCTCTGTAACTGCTTCTGCTGGGGACTGTCGTTGTTTTAGTGCAAGGAATCTCCACATTAGTCTTGAGATAGCCATAATAACAGCTGTGTGTTTTAAGCACAGTCTCTCAGTTGTTTATTGCCTGTTTTTTCATAAAAAACAAAGTTCCACAGCCAGGAAATCAACATGTCATGAAACTTAGATAGGTTTCTGTAGATACCAGCTCTGCTGTTTCCTACAACAGCTGGGCTCCTGTGGTTGAAGGTAAAGCTTAGTGTCTGTGCCTTCAGCTCAGCTGTGAACAGCAGTTAACTATCATTGCATTTTCCCTTTGCTTTGCCTTCAGATACAGGCAGAATGCTCCTCACATTGACACAGATCATAGAGTCTCTGTCAGAACTGATAAGCTCAGCATCCAAACCCCTCCTGAGCCATAAGGAATGACATACAAGCCTGCTGGTCCTGTTGGCTGATCTCTAAGAATAGGTGCACCAGTGTCCCTTCTCTGCAGCCAGACTCTTACTAAAGACATGCTAAATCACAGGAAAGATGAGTGTTTCTGAATGGTGCATGATAGCATTTCCCCTGACAAGTCTTATTCTCTAAGCATATTTTTGATTTAATGGCTGTTCTCCATCAAACTCTGAAACATGATATTCTGAGTTTATCTGGTATTCTGACCTGGATTTCAGAGAGGGAGGAGTAGGAATGTGACTGTGTTCTGCTTTCGCTGGGGGAAAAAAGGAGGAAAATAGTGTAGGCTACTTTGTCCTCCTTGCAGCTTTTCTTCATTTAGTTATAACTCTTCTGATAACTCTTGATTTGCCAATGTATGGGCTTATATTTGAGGAAATACTAAAGAAATATGATCTTGAGCCTCTGTCTCCATCCCACCAATCAAAAAAACCCCTGAGAAAATGAAATTGACCCATCTGTTGTTCAGTGTGCTATTTTTCCCTTGACATGCATGATTCAACTGAAGAACAAACACCAATTTATGAAAGAATAAAGGAAACAATCAGGAAGGCAAATTGACAGAGTAACATGCAGTGTCAAATGATGTTTTTCCTGAAGTCTAGCTGTTCACACTGTTCCTCTGCTCTTTTACTTGGACTGCTGATAGGTCACCTCATGGCTTCCCACTCCCACTGCTAGCATGTCTTAGCATTATAACACCAGATAGAGGGGGATGGCAGAGAGGAGCAATCGAGAACAAGGTGATGCATTAACTCCTCTTTACGGCCTGTCTCGTGTGCAGATAATAAAAGCAAAAATACTGGACTCATAAAAATTATGAAGACACTGGATCAAATCCAAGTCTTGTTACACAAAAGACTGTGGATTATGAAGCCCAAAGATGGAGGCCAGCTAAATCCTTCTTCTGAAAGTTCTTAGAAGACCTGGGAATGACTGTTTCGTCTTTGATACACCTGTTTTCCTGATCAATGACTGGCATTACCATTGGACCATTCTGGTGGTGACAGAGCCACCACCAGAATAAAGCACCTATGTGTTTGTGCCTCTTTCTCTCTGTACACAGACTATGTGTGGGTGTATCTGTCACATCCCTGCACATTAACAGAATATCAGAATTCTTTCTGTGTTCAAACTGATAAAACTCCCTATGAAGCAGTTTGTAAACTGGTCTCTTCCAAAAAAATAGTCTGAAAATACCTTCAAAATCTTTCCTTTAGGATGATGCAACCTTGTGTTATCAGGTGCACAAGAGTATCCACAGAAGCCAGCTTTGAAAATTAATTCTTACAAATTCCTGAAAGGCTTCCAAAAACTGAAGTAATTTGCTTAGATCTGTGCTAGGAGAGGTAAACTAACACAAATCCTCAGAAAGCCCACCTTAATGCTGTTTATGCTCCAGTCCCTTTTAAAGACTTAAAACTATTGTTCACACTTCTTTTTAGAATTGCTAAGTAGTCAGCAGAGATCCCTGTTGTTCAGGAGTTGGAATTAATCATGATTTATTAACACTGCAACATTGTCTCCTGCTGGCCACTGGCAATAACAGAATCAATACTTTGGTGTGCCAAATCCCACCTGATCTCACCCCATTGCTCTGCATTGCAAGAACATGCTAGGAGTGTATTCCCTTGGACTCAGAAAGAAAATGAGATATTTGCCAAAGAATACCCTCTCTTCCTTCATATCTACATGGTGCTTTAATGAGGGAGCAGTGGAAAGGAGGTAAATGGTTTTTGTGGTTTTGGGGGCTTTTGGCTATTCATATAGACCATTTTGCTTTCATGTTGAACCAGAGGAGAGGAAAGAAATAAGACTTATTTTTAGCCCACTTCTTCAAATGTAATAATTGGTGGCTGTGACAAACTCCCTGGGGAGCCTTGAGTTTGAGCATCTGCTCCCCACAATCTTTTCACAGAGACAGCCAGAGAGCCTCCTTGGTTACTGCTGTCCGCCAGAAGACACTTACGCATCTCCAGACTTGTGTGGTCCGGAACTAAGATTTCTGCTTGTTTCCCTCAAAAGAAAACCAGGAATGTCAAAACAGCCCAAAATGCTTTAAATATTTGAGCAGAACTGCTGTCCAATTTGGGTGTCTGCGTACTACAACTTCACTTATTTTCTATACACTCGAGTAATAAATGTATTTATTTAAATGTCAGGCCTTATCTAGCTTGGAATTATTCTTAACTCATTATTTTAAGGTAAATGCAAATAAAAACTTTCAGAGAAGATGATGTAATTACAAACATTAGTGACTCTTGTTTGAGACCTCCAAGATCATAAAATTACAACAAAAGGCATGATAACAGCATGTCTAATCCTTACTGCTTTTTTCTAGACATATTTGAGCAGTGAGTAAAAAAAATCTGCAACACTTCCATGCTTTTCTTCTTATCTTAGGCAAAATTGAAAAATCAAAATAAAAGAAGATGGCTTTCTTGAGTGCTATTTTGACATTGCATTTATTCTCTGTTTCTTTCATTTATCAGGACTGACATCGTTCAGAGCTGGGAGATACACGCCTTGGTCTCAGAGTGACAGGTTGTATTTTATCTTTGAGTGCATGGTGAAATTATGCAATTGTTTTAGAGAGAACATAAATGTAGAGGTAGAATAAAAGGGCCCAGAGGGCCAAATTCTGCGCAGACTAACACCTGTTTGCCTTAGAGATTTAAATTAAGACAGAATTTCTTTTTGTGCTAAATTCATCTCTCTTATGTGCAAGAAACTTTCACTTAAGCAATTTTGAGTTATGCAGATCTAGCAAAACAAAATATGGCTTTTTGAGAAGAAGTGCCAAGTTTTATTTAATTTGAAACCCCACTGACTTCATTTGTGCTACACAGTAAAGGAAGGCATTTTTAAACCCAGAAACTTATTGGTGAATTTATTATGATTTGGAATACTTACTGTCACTTGTTCTTCCAAAGGAAGACTTTTTCAACCACTTCACGAGAAAGTAATTCAATGGGTTAAGGCTATAAACAGCTCAGCTTTAAAATCCTTCTTGCTACTGCAAAAAAGAAAATCAGAGGAGGAAACTCTATCTAAAGCAGAAGTGATGGTGAACTGAGTTTTACTTGAAAAAAGTGGAAAGGATGAATTTACGTCCCTAGTTCAAAGAGTTCTCTGAACTAAAATATTTGAATGGGGCCTAGTGGGGCCTTCTCAGACATCCTTTCAAACTGAATTAAGTTGAGTAATTGCAAACAAAGGCTGCAACAAAATGTAAAATTACTGAGATTTAAAAAAATCTGATCAGTGTTCAGTATCCGTGAAGTCTAGTCTCTAATCTTTTGACATTGGTCCTATGCAGTCTGGGCTTTTGCAGGAAGCCTGGGTTCCCACACTTAACTGTTAAAGTTGCTGTCATCTTAAAGCTGTCAAAAAGTTGTAGTGAGGTGCTGAAAATAATTAATACTCTCCTCTTTCCAAAGGCTGGTTGAACTTCACATCTCCTGCTAGGTATACTCTTATGGAAATTATTTGGCTGGATTAAAGAGTTTTCAACCATATTTCAACAGCTGCTGAACATCTGGAAAGGGAAGATGACTTTCTAAGTAGTTTAAATGAAGAGATTAGGCTGTGAAGATGTGCCCGTCTCCTGAAAGCAGACAAGATAAAATGGGTGTGACAGAAAATGATATTGTATTATTATTTTATTTATTTATTAACGATATTAAATCTTCTTCCCCAACCTGTGTGTGTTATAGGAGCTATGAGCAGGTGTTCAGTTCAGTACATACATTTGGCAGCCAGTGATTGGTGTCCTGTAGCTATTTAGGATAAATACAGTAGCTCCAGTAAGCTTTGCCTAACTGCACGTCCCTGTGACTTTTTCTGAAGCAGAAGAACAGCGAAACAACATTCTACAGGAGAAATATGGTCAATCTACTGGGCAATATTTTTTGTTCTGGACTCTGAACTGCAGCTTTTATCACATCAGACTGTAATTTGCTTTCATAAACATGGCTGTCTTCTTGTCCAAATCAGCACTAGTGAGAAAGGAGGGAATGGATGTGACTTTTATAGCCTTGATAACAATGTGCCTTCTGAAAAGGAAAGGTATACACACAGTTAAACTATGGTTTCACTTCTCCAAATTCTAAACTTTGCCCAAAGACTTAGTCATTGCTTGAGAGGACAGCCAGGCCTCTGGGTAGCGTGGGAATGGCAGGTAAATTGGCAAGCTTTCCAACCAAAAAGGCAACATTCACAATGCTCGTGATAATGTGACTGTTTCGAATCATCCAGCCCTTTGTTTGAGATTCTTAAATTAGTTTGTAGAACTTGTACTGAAAGAGAATTTAGCCCTGAAAGCTCAGTGGAAGAGAAGTTGCTTTGCTGTAGTTTTTCCTTTGCAGATCAGTTCTGAGAAAATAAAAAGCCTCCTAGTTGAACAACATTGCTAAAATTATTTTCTATTTTGAGCATGTGTTTAAGCTAATCCTTTTGTTCCATTCAGAGCTCATCCGGTGATGCAGTGTTCCCTTTTTTAGTTCTCAGAATTGTTGCCCATAACTAATCTATGCTCATATCTAAGCTTTTAGAGTTTAAACCCTCTTTACGTGGACACCTCTGATTTCAACCAACTGGACTGGACTTTGTGAAACTCTAAATGAATGGAGTGAACAAGGCTCTGATGACAAGACATCTCGTAGGACATGCAGCTCGCAGGAAAGCATGAATCATGAAGGAAAGAGTACCCAAGCTCATCTCTGGTCTAATTTATGCTATAGCCTGGCAGTGGTTTGGGCCTCTGCATAAGGATAGACAAACCTTCAGATCCTTCCAAATTTTCCTTATACCCCTTAAAAGAACATTCTGGTCCTTTCACAGTGAGAAACTAGCATCATCCTCAAATTGCTCTGATCTGGATAGATTCCTACGCCTAAAACATAAGAAGTTATTTAAGAAAGAAAAAAAAGTACTTTTTTTTTTGTTTTGGGCTATATTCTTTTAGATGGCTTCAACACCTACTCACATTCCATGTATTATGTAAGGTCAGTGCTTAAAATTACCTTTCCAAGAAATACTTTCATTTCTCAACTGCTTCATACCACCCCACTGTTCCAGCCTGTGTGGCCTTAGCTCCCAGCTACATCCTACACCATTTCACTATTTCTCCCACTTACTACACTGTCATCTAAAAATAAAAGATGGAAAAAACCTCTGGATTGCGACTACTTTACTGTTATCTCCAGGCATTGACTTGCTTCCTATCCTGCCCGATGTGGCAGCTCCCAGCAACAAAATCTCAGCTTTTAGGAACAAGTAAAATAACCCTATGCTTCCAGGAAGAAAAGGTCTGTGTTTTTGAATAACTAAAAAGATTTGATGAAAGTGAAAGAGGCCTTCTAGTTTTCTAGTCCTTATGATTTTGCTGTATGACCATAATACTACAGGAATCTGTGAAAGTGAAAATAATGTTATACCAGCTGTCCATTATCTCACCTATTACAAATTCTCTACAACTCTTGGAATTTCCCCCTAAATCTTTGAGTCATCTGGAGCTATTTCCAAAGCACAGAAGCCTGTCCCTTAATCAGTCCCCATAAGTCTTGAAGACTTTCATATTTCTCCAAATTCCAAATGTTTTTAATAGCTCATTGCAGCGCCTTTGTAGCACCATGAAACATCCAACCCCCGCTGCCCCAGGTGAGTGACTTAGAGCATGCCCAGGATCCACCACAGGTGGGAAGATACACTCTGTTTTAGCAGTACTGACAGCTGCAAACCTTTTATCTCAGAGACTAGGTGCAACTCAGATCACTGAATGCACAATCCTAGTCCATGGACAATCTCTTTTCGGCTGGGACAGGAAATGGGAGCAGTGTCAGCTATTCCCATGGGTGCTCTTTTGTTAGCAAAGGGCATGCTGACATTCCTCTTATTCTGTGGTGTCTTATAATACCCTAAAATGCTCTAAAGCTGTCTTCCCTGGATGGGCTTCCAAATAGCTTGCTGTGGTCTTGCTGTTATATCTCTTGGCAGTTGAGACCTGCATCAGTTATTTCTCTTACTGGTCCTGTCAATTGTTACATATTTGTAATAATAGTCTTAGAGAAATGTAAAACTACTTAGTGATTGAGGTAAGCCCTTTGGAAATGAATCACATAAGGATAAGAGTAAAAAGAAGGGATCAATCAAGTCTTCTGTCTAAAGATTTTGTTTTTAAGACTAATGCCATTTACCAAGGGATGCCTTAGGGAGCATTGTACTCACATTGTGAAAAGCAATGGCTTATGCTAGACACAGCACTTCACATGCTCATTACGACACAGCCTTTTCTGTTACTGAAGGTTGTTAAAAATAAGCAAACAAATTGAGACTGCACCTCTGTAATGCCATGAAAGATGCAGAGGAAATGCAGTACTGAAGATTCAGATGAAGTTCTGTAATAGATATGTATGCAAAAAAGATATTTTTTCTTTAATACGTAATGACTAAATATATTTATATAATAAGTGCATGACAAAAAGGCTCAAAAGTGGATATATTCCAAATCCCATACTTTATGAATAGATGAACTCAGAAATTTTTAAAAACTCCCTGAGAAGTTTCAGGCAGTAGGAACACTTGGAGAAGCAGAAACGATGGTTAAGTGCCTGAAAAGGATCTCTGCATGATATCCTGAAATAAGCACAGTATCTTAATACTGCCATCTATTTGTATGCACGTAATTAGATATCCATACATGGAACTAAGAAAACAGGCACTTGTATGATTGAGAAGTGACCTCTTTCTTTCCTTCTTAAAGGTTTTAGACTGCAGTTGCATCAAATTTACTGTAAATGACTGTGAACTGTTATTTAATATTCACAGATTCTATCCATTCGTCTCCTCAATTTGCTTGGGCTGATGTTATCAGCTGCCATTGCTTTTACGCCTGCTGTAGATACTACAAAGATCTTTCACTGTCCAAAAAACAGCTCTGTTTTGGATCTCTAAGAGGTAGAAAAAGGCTTTTACAACAGTTACTGACATCAGTTTCAGCATACCCATAATATCTACCCTCACAGAATTTCCTCTTTCACCAGTGAAGACATTGGTTAAGAATTTCTTTCTTTACTAGTGAGGACACTGTTTAAAAATAAAGATAAATTTGATGACAACACAGCAACTTATATTTTCCAACCATAGAGAAAATGTTCTGCATGTTCTCATCTTTTTGTAAGGCTCAGTAAATTCAAGATGAATATAAATCCTAGTTTTTACCCCAGGAAAGATTCCTTCCATCTTTGAACAAAGCCAAATCAGAGTATTTCAAAAATAATAATATTCAGCGTGCATATTGACACAACCAGAAATTTGTATCATGCGAAAGCAGTGCTTGGAAAACTCAGAGAGATACTAAAACAAGACCATAAAATATTTGTATTTGAAAATGTATGAAATGATCCCTCCCCATGGGGCTGGTTGGTTTGGGTTTTTTTGTTTTTATTGTTGATTTTTCTTTTTGTTTTCTTATTTTTTCTTTCTGAAAAAATAGACACCTCTACTTGCATTCTGTTGGTTTTTGGTTTGTTTTGTTTTTTTTTCCTGGTAGAATCTGGTGGCAGAAAAAATATATTCTACATCAGAATTTTTATTTGCACGTCTTCTTCCCTCCTTCCTCCTCAATTCAATGCACAAATTTTTGGTAATTTTCTGCTGTACTGCTCATCGCTGGCAATTTTGTGAGCAGGTGAAATGTGGTCTTCTCAGGTGTGTCTGTTTCAGTCACTTGTCCCTTAGAATACACTTTAACAAACCATTTATTTTGTAGGGATAAATAGATAGCCTAAGCAAACCCCAAAGGCCAGTCCTAGGGGGAAAACTCTCACTGACTTCAACGGAAGGGAATAAAACATCCCTTTAATGAACCTCTAAGATTTAAATAGTTTAGATAGCTCTCTCCCTTCAGCTGTATCACTGCTGAGACCATCTCTGCATACACCAGGAGTGGCTGCTCTTTGGCCATGCTTGGGCTTTGCATGAAGCATTTCAGAAATATGTTACTGGGACACACAGAAATGTCTCCCAGCAGCTGAACACTAAGGCAAAAGAAGTGTCTGAGGAAACAACTGGTGGCAGGGTGTGATCCTCTTTCCCTGAAGCCAACGGATCTTCTCTCATTTACTTAAGGGATGCAGGACCAAACAGGTGGGCCGTGAGTCGGAATTTGGTCCTTGTCCTGATCCATTGGTTTCTAAAACTTACATGATGACAGATGGGGAAATCCTCTCATGAAGGGACAGCACAGAATTGCTCTTTGTGCTCTCACAGCAACCCTTTGTCTCTCTGTCTCTCTTTGCTCTGTCTCTTTCTATCTGCCATGGTCTCCCTGTGGTGGGTGTTCACGCTTTTCTTCCAAGGCTGGCCTTAACCCCTCCCTATCCACAAGTCAAGGGGTGCAGAGAGAGCATGCAGAGTTCTGTGGGATGGGTGATGCACAGCAGGCAGAGCAGGCTGTGCTGACAGCCTCTCCAGGGCCTGCTCTTTCAGCCGTGTGCCACAGTTTCCTGGTTCTCTTGTACAAGCACTTCCTCCTCTTTTTCATTTGGGACTGTTCTCAGCAATAGGGCTATGAAAGTTCCTGCTGATGGTATTTTGTAACAGAATAGACTAGCATGCCTTCCAGATGTAAAAGTGATCATATTTAATAAATACTTTTTAATTTCAGGCTCATCCTCTAGATTAGAAAAAGATTACCAGGGTTTTGACAACATCCAGTACAATTTGAACACTTATTTAGAAGAATAAAGCAACATAAACATGCAAACATGAAGAGGCAAATGGTTGTCATTTGTCCTGTCCCGCAGAAAACACTACAGGTAAGCGACCATAGTGTCAGTGTCAGTGACTGAGTCTAGCAGCCCCTCTTTGAATTCAGTGAGATTTGTTTAGGAAGAGGTTTCAAATACTTTTTCCTCTTAGCTTGTTTAGGGTTTGTTTTTTGTTTAATTTTTTTTGTTAGATGACGAAGATCTCAGCCACACGCTCAGCTTTCTCTTGGTGCTGGTGGTATCACTGCTAATTTCAGGCTCTAGAATGGTAACGTCACTTCTGCATAGTTCCAGGAGAGCTGAAGTAAACACTCCCATGCAGTGCTCTGAGAGCCCACATACAGTGGCTCATGCTTGTTCTGCCAACAGAGCTGTTTCATCCCAGACACTATATTGTCTGCATAAATAAACTGTAACAGGAATTCATACACCAGCAATTCGTCAGAGATTTTATTTCTATTTTTGCAGCTTGCAGTAATTATTTCCTCATAGGGAAGCTGATTCCGCTTATATGGACTTTTCTTGAGATGGAGCATCTTTTCTGTACTTTTTCTTACACTTGTTATAAAGAAAGATTATTCATCTCTAAATTTATAGCATCTAGACATGTTCCCACTTGAAGCACCCAGACAGACAGTTATTCACTTAGTGCTTCTCAACACCCATTTTGAAAAAAAATAAGAACTAATATTTTCTTTTTGAAAACTACCGAAGGCTTTCTTTTTCATCAACAGCTTTTTGATCTTATGACATTAAAAATCCATGTTTTTCTTGCCAAATTCCAGGTGCCTTTCTGAACTTGTTTACTCTCCTGTGCAAATGCTGCTATCAATGTGTTTGTGACCAAAGTGTAATAAATTTCTAGAAAATAAAACATGCATTTAATTAGTCAAATTAATAAGTAGCTTTTAACATGAACATACATAAATGCTTGTACTTTCAATTAATAGAAGCTTGTAAAACTCATGTGATCAAGCTTTTCTCTGGGCTTTGCTTTCAGACTTCATAAAATTAATCCGTGCTGATAATTCCTGGAAGCTAAATTGTTCCTCATTGACAAGCTGATGCTGCAGATCTTTGAGGCATTTTCTGTGTGGGGAAGATGAGAGTTCTGAGTTGAAGGGGGAAGGTGCCAAGGTCTCATTTTCTTGAGCACTATGATTTTCCAGCTCACTATTCTGGTGGAAGGCGTAAGAGATTGCTGGTAATAAGTATGGGTGTGAAAAGGCTCACAACAGTGGGAGGAAGTAAGTGAAGTAGGAGGTTCTCATTGCATCAGGTCCGACCAGGTCTAAATCTGTCCTCTGACTTGTCTGCATGTTCAGCATGTAGTACTTGCACTCATGTTTGTTCCTGTCATCAGGGGAAGAGCAATGGCCCTCAGCTCTGCTGTCCATGTTTGCCACAGAGCCTCCTTTGCACTCCTGACACAAGGCCAGCCTAGGGTTCAATTCAGGTGGCTCCATGGCATGACATGAGCCTTTCTGTCACACAACTGACAGATGGGCAGCATAATGGCATCCCTGAGGATGAACACTGAGCTCCTCACTGAGGAGGGCCAGTCAGCATGCCAGGGTCAGAAGGGCAGCTAAGGACAAGCCTTCCAAGCGATGCAGCTTGGGCTGCAGCAAATGGAGCCCCCAGCCAAGAGGGAAGTGCCAGTGGAGGTCAGTCAGAGCCAGCATGGCATGCTGGTGTGCCCAGGGCCCCAGCACCTGTGTGTGGTGCTCACCTGGGGGCATGATCTTGAGTTCTTGACCATGAAGGAGGAGCTCGTGAAATGAAAGAGGGAAAACAGGTCTTGAGTTTGTGATCTCACATACCGTTGACTGAAGTTTAGTTTCTGAGTCATTTGATCTCAAATCTTTGGCATTAAGCCTATGGGCCAGTGAGGGGAAACCAGAGTTTTGTGAAACCAGATGCTTTGCCCTTGCTCAGGTCCACCAAGTAACTGGTATGTGCTAGGTTCTGCCTTGTGGTCAGCAAATCATTCTCCTCCAGAGAGCCTGGTGCTGTCTTCACAGGCCAGCTCTGTCATCCATGGCTTTGTCAGACCCCTGGCTGCAAGAACTGTCTTTCTACCTGAGTCTTGTCTTTCCTCTTCTTTATGCAATGACCAATCTACTGAAATGCATTTGGAAATAAAGTGAAGAGACAGAAAAAGGAAAAAAAAAAAGAGAAAGATAAAAATGGAGAGGGAAGGAAATTATCAGAGAAACTAGGATCTCAGCTTCCTTCTGCTAGACACTAACAAAAAGCTTTTGAAGTGTTAGACCATGTATTTTCAGATGGAATCATTCTGCTAAAGCTGCTGATCACCTGCTTTTAGCTGTGAGCTTGACTCTTACGCTAAATGCCCGCTCTGCCAAATCCATCATCAAGGCAAAATACTTCACCTGCTGTAATTAAATCTCATGATTTTTAAAGCTTGTCTCCTGATTTTTGGAGCCTGACTCATGGTTTCTGTGGAAAACTTGGGCTTGGCAAATGCTGAAAGCAGTGGGAGTATTTGCAGCTTGAAGGTACTGTTCAGCGAGAGGAAGGGTGGAGGAATCTGCCCCTCAGCAATTAGTAGACTCGCTTTCTACGAAAGGACGTGTCATTTGGTAGGTTATTTTAGCATGCTGTACAGATGCAGATTATTTTTTAGAATTTTTAATTGGTGATACCATAGCAACTTTATACAATGAAAAACAGTCCAGGCCAGATTGTGCCTGACAACCACCCGCCTGTTTGGGGGTGGCAGAAAGCTGTACCGACCCAGGAGGACTTTGAGAAGCTCTTGACGCTCTGAGTCCTGGTGAGGAAGGCTGTCAGATAGGTGAAATGGGCTCCCAACCTCACAGCTAGAGGGGACCAGTCCATTGCCTTGTCACCTTACAGCCTTTTCCTCAATTGAATTGAACAAGATCTTACAGCTAAATCCCCAAGATGCCAGAAAAGTATTTAAAATCCAGGGCTGTGATGGATTTTTGCCCTCTGTGAATCAGAGATGGGAGAGAGTCTGAAGAAGTAGTGCAGGGCAGAAATACATGTAACAGATAGTTTAGTTTCTAGGCCTACTGATGCTGCAGCACTCAATAGTTTCTTTCAGTGATCAGTGGCTTTTCCTCTGTGCATTCATCTTAAATATTTCCTACCTTTTGGTGAGAAAAATCTAGATTTTTACAGTAAGGGGCACGGAAGAGTGCCACATCACTACCTTGATGTAGGTGTTCTCTCCTTAGCCCTTTGGTGTTCTCTCCTTAGCTAAAGGACTGTTTCTCATACCTCAGGTACATGTAGATCTCAATAAAGAGATAAAGGGGCCATGCTCAACTCTGTGCAGTGTTGTGCTCTTATGCATGGTCTTTGCCTTTCTGTCACGTCTAAGACATGTATATGTGTGTGTAGGCATATACATGGCTCTGAGACATTTTAAAGTCACTGAAAGGAGTGGAAATGGACTTGCTGGACTGGCTGAGTAGCCTAGGGACCATCATGAAGAGGCTGAATGTGTGGACAGTATGGATGTAAGTGTGAGTGTGTATATGAAAGGAAAGGACCTTGACTAAAAGGTGGAGAATAGACGAATCATGAGAGCATTGTGGTTCCCAGCTCACCTAGGGAAGCTGGAGAGCAGACAATGCCTTTAACTGAGAAACCCACTGCACAGTAATGGGATAAAAGAGACTTGGGGAAGCAGAGGTCCTTTCAGAGGAAAGTATCATGTGATGTTCAAGGCCAGGTTGGATGTGACTCTGAGCAACCTGGTCTAGTGGAAGGTGTTCATGCCCATGTCATGGGGGTTGAACTAGGTGGCCTTTAAAGGTCCCTTTCAACTCAGAATATTCTATGATCCTTACACTGTGATATGTAGTTAGGATAAAAGAAGATCAAAGCAGTGCTGTGTATATACTGTTTATTGTGGACACATATCACAGCAAAAGCAGTCTCTTAGTGAATATAAAGTCCTTACCTGGAGTAAGGTAAGGACTTTAGGGTTCCTTACCGAACCCTAACCCTAACCCTGGAATATAATAACAAGAGAGACAGATATTTTACAAGTTGTGCAGAAGCTTGAATGCAAAGAGCTGAGACTGATCCGGGTAGTGAAGACATGAGGGCAGTCTCCTGAAAGAGACTTCTAAAAGCTTTCTGCAAGGCCTCCATCAGCCTTCTGTTGAACATAAATACGTGAGTGGGAAAAGGAGTTTGAAGGAAGAGCAAGTCCAACACTTGGGAGCTGTCTGCTTCATTCCCATTGTAAGTTAATAGAAAAGCTAACATGGAGTATCACTGTGCAAAACACTCATGCTCAAATGTTTTCCCACCCTTGTGGGTAGCCCTATGTCCTTAGTCATTCCCTAGAGATATGCACAAATTGGCTTGAAAAATACAGCAGTAGAGGAATGTTGCTGAGTATCCTTTTATTCAAACCACTTCCCATCGGATTTTCAACGGGAGAAAGCAATCTGACTGTGGGAAATGAAACACTTTTGAAGCTACGGGCAGAATTTATCATGATCTCATGCTATCACAGTAGAAAAACACCTGAGAATATCCCCAGGAATTTTTTAATAAAAATTTCTTAATGGATTTTTTCTTTGAAGATGGAAGAATATGCTGTCTGTGTATATGTATGTTATTATTAATCTATAGGAATTTAATGTTAATTAACAATTTAAAGAAATCTACCAAACACTAATTGGATGTATTTTTATTAGTTTTGCTGCCTATGAAAATGAAATTCTGCATTTTGAATAGTGGTCTATGAATCATGGAAGTGTTTCTTTTTTAATTAGGGAGATATTAAATACTGATCCCGATTTTGCCAATGTGGTCAATACAGGAATACATCCCTGCTAGAATACCACAGTTTAAAACAGTTGTGGTGGTCACCTATTTTTCAGAAGGCATTCATAATAAGAAGTGGAGTTTTTCTCTCAAAATTAATTTCTTTAAATGAGATGCTAAATAGAAAATGAAGCCAAAGCTTATGTACTTACTTCTTCATAATGCTGTGCTCCCCAAATCCTAAGTAGAAAATGAAGCCAAAGCTTATGTGTTTACTTCTTCATAATGCTGTGCTCCCCAAATCCCTTCTCTGCCTTATTAAACCATAAATAACTGTTCCCCTTCCCAAGTAATCTCAGTTTGGTTGAAATCTTTGTATCAGTTTATGATAACAGATTATGGTAACAGAATGTTACCGTTTTTTGAAGAACAGTATCACTTCATCTTTCATAAATACTAATTAAACAACTCAGGCTTACGTCAGTGCCAAGATTCATGTCAGCAGTTAGTGCAACTTGTTATTGTAAGATTAGTTCTGACACATTCCTTCCAGCACAGCAAGCAGTGGGATCCTGTGCAGCACTGGGAAGAAGTCATCTCTCTAGAGACTGCCGGTAGGTATCCAATAGGAAGGAAGACTGCTTTCTTTAACAAGATTAAAAACTCTCTGCTGACATACTCCCTAACTGAATCATCCTGAACTGTAAGTCTCACCACGCAGAAGGAACGAGCTCACTCATCAGCCAGGCTTCTCCCTTTACAGCATCCAGGTCCTTTGTATTATAATGTCTGTGCACTGCGCCCGGTGGGACTGGCTTCAGGAGCCTTCTCTGGTCTGGTCAGGGATCATTCACAGCTGCAATAATTGGCAACAATTTCTTGACTACAAGAACTTTGAGAGAGGCTTGCTCCTTTGAGCAATTACTTGCTGTGAAAGAGATGTAAGGGAGAGAAGTGACCTTATTCTGTCCAGCTGGCATGTACACTGCTGATTCAGGGGCATTCACTGGGCTCTGCTTGAAGGGGTGCTGGTGGTATTGTCACTGTCTAAATGTTACTGTTTGAGCTGGCTGAGATACCATGGCTTCAACGCTCAGTAGAAAGCTAAGTAGAAAAGATGAGCTGAAAAGTTAAAAATACATCTTAAACTAAGCCCACAAAATTTCAGTAGACACAATGAGAATTTGGGAAGTACTGCCCATCTCATGCACGTTGCAGAATTCAATGCATAGTCTTTGCCCAATGCAAAAACGTTATGCCAACACGAAAACTGGAATTTTAAGAGCTGTGTAATTCCAAGGCATCTCCTTAGTAGAGGTCATCCTCGAGAGAATTGCTTTAATTGTTCAGACTCACAGTGCCTTTTGGGTATAATTTCTTTTTACTCTGAATGCTTGTGAAGATGTAGAGTATGGTGACAGGGAGATAGGCATAGACAGTGCTTCAATGCACTACAGAGTCTGCTTGCCCAGCAGTGCACTGTAGGTTCACAGAATACTGATTATTGCTCTGTCTTGTTTCACAACAGGGTAAGACTCAGATTTTTCAGAATGGTGTAAGCATTTGTGTGTCCAGCTGGCACATGCAGTAGCCATGGATATGTGGCAACTGCAGTAAAAAGTAATCTTAAGGGATGGAATATATATCTATTGGCCTGTGTGCCTAAAGTGATCCAGTGAGTAGCACAGTCACCCAAAATTGGATTTAAATCCCGTTGCAGTTCTGAAAACTTGGATCCTCACATGGACTGAGGCATAAACTAACATTACTGTGTGTGCTAGATATTATTCTCTCTTTTTAATTTAATTTTTCCTAGTCAGATACCATTAATTTTCAGAAAGGCACTGCATATTCTCAATCAGAAAGTTACTAAGTAGGTAAGCCTTCTTTATCCTCCTGTTTGCTCCTCTGACTTGAAGTGAGTACATGAAGCTTTGCTCTCAGTTTGGGTAGTTGAGCATTAATGTGAAGAAGAAAATCATCATGACCCAAAGTGGTCTGACTGATTCAGGAACTGCATCAGATTATACCATGCCAGAAGGTGCATTTACACCCTGCAATCTGTAATCAAGTGATACTTGGAATCAAGTGTGTAATTCAGAAATTGTCTTTGGCAATGTGTCTAAACACATACTGGAAAATAAGCAGTTAAGATCAAATGACAAGATACGTGTCTTTCAGGTGGTGTGTGTATGGCGCTTCTCTGAGCATGCTAAGTGCATGGAAAAGAGTTATAAACATGAGAGATGGCAGAACAATTTTCAGTTTCTGTCTTCATCATATACTGAACTTCAAGGGCAAAAAACCAAAGAATCTTTACAGAAAGCAAGGCTGTGAAGTGTGATGGTACTTTTTGGCTTTGTCACATGTGCTCCATGAGTGACAAGCAGTGTCTGTTTGAAGAACCTAAGCTTGCACAACTGCTGAGGCTGAGCAAGACTTGGCCTCAGAGATAGACGCATGAAGGCTTTGAGTTCTCTAAACCTTGCAGACTGGAGGGTGCTTCTTAGCAATAGCTCATGAAATGAGCAGAGATGCAGTGGTCCTGGCTAGGTGCATCAATCATCATCTTTGCCATTATCCATCCAAAATGGAGGTGTGCTGTGATATTCTTTGCTGGTTTTAAATCTGCAAGCGTGGAAGAAAGTTATACCATAAACAAGTCCTGTTTTGTTGTTTTTTTCCTGAAAAATGCTGAATTTCTACTCTAAAGAGAACTTTCCATTATTAGATATATTAAATAGAGCAGAAAATCTTTATTAAGTTTTTTATGAACTACAAGGGATCACAGCTATTTAGAATGACTTTTTTAGGAAAGATTTTGAATATTGTCATAAAGGGCACCTGGATATTTGTTTTTTAAGAGAGAGAGAAACCATTTTAGTCTATTTTAAGCTAAGATTCCAGTCAAGAACTCATACTGCATTGGCACATGTGGGGCTGCATCTGGAGACAAAGGCAATTTGGGGCACATTTTTAAACTCTTTAAGAGCTATTCAGAGATTTTAATATGTTTGTTTCTTTGATTTATTTACTCTGAGCTCTTCATATTATAACTTAGACAGCATGTCCTTACATGCAGAATAATATTCCAGAGATATGGGAGGGAGGTTGCTAAGAAAGACTCTTATATTAAAGGAAAAAGGAATGGAAAATAGAAATTAGTTACATTAATATATAGGAAAGGGGTGGGAAAATTAATGATAATGCAGACATTGCTGAGATGAAATTTGAAGTTTGTTCCTTTAGGCGTTTTTGAGTTCTGAATGTATAAACATTTTGTGTAAACATATGGAAGAAACAAAGCTTTATTTCTACTTGCATGAGTCAAAAACTGTTGAGTTTATAGGAAAAGAAAGGAAAAAAATGAAAAAAGTAAGGAGAAAAGCAAATTTGGCTGAAATCAAGCATGAAACATTTACATTCAAAAGAAATAATTTGGTTTTGTTTTGTTTTGATAAAGTATATTAGAAGGAGCTGTGAGTGACTGAGAAAGGGAATCTGAATGGGAATCAGAACGCTACCTTGACAGATAATCAACTACACATACACCTAGATATATTTAATGCTTGTGAGTTCCTTAGTTGAAATTTAGGGAGTATGATTTATTCTCTCCTTATGCTTAAATTAACTGCATTTTCAAATGCAAAATATGCGTATACTGAAATGCTGGGGATGGTAAATCAGAGTGATTTTTAAAGTGTATACCACTGTTTGGTCTGTTCCTTATATTGGTACATGACAGGTATTCAGGCTGTAGAGTATTACTGAAAGCCGACAAAATAACTGGACTTCCATCAGAAAGAAAGAATTAATTCTCTCCCCAGAGCAGAGATTGTTGTTAACTATTCCAGAACAGTAACTGTTAAAGCATTCAGTGTCAGAGATACTCTAATGAAGACAGAAGGTTTATATAGGCTTGGCTAGTCCCCATGGAAACAGCCTTTCTACTGGGTTACCATAGGAATCGTCAAAGCCTTTGTAAGCCTCCCTTAATAGCGCATATACGCTTTCCAGGCAGACTGGAATATCTGCTAGAGGATACACCTCCTGTTTTTAAATATAAATACAAACAGATTTTGTTTTGGAGTGGTACTCATCTCTGTTTAACTAGCTATGCTACTCTTTATGTTAGAGTTATATTAAACATTGGAGTCACCTGTGATAGAGGAAAATGTGTGAGGGCTGGATGGGTTTGTGAACAAGGCAAGCCGTGTGTGTTCGTAACCTGCGGGGAACCACCAGCAAAAATACTGCTCCATACAGCACTTCTGGCATCGCCCAAAACATGTCAATACATTACCCCTGCACCTTCCTGTGGACACTGCAGAGCTTCAGTCAGTCTGAAGCTTTGCTGGTCAAAAGTTGTACAACAGGAAACAAACAAGCAAGAAATGGAGCCAAAGGAAACAAACAGAACACTCTGCTGAATGAAACTAGCAGAAAGCAAGCCGGGGGGTGACTTCAGCTCTCTAAGACTTTCAAGACAGTTGTTGTTTTGATTTCTAAATAATGTTACTTGAAGCCATTACCTGGGCATAGGATGAGTAGTTTCTCGGATAAGTAATGAGGAATTGAATTTTCACATACTTGATCCTGAGGCTTTGTAAGAACAGGGAAGTACAGTGGGGAGCTGCAGATTGCGAGGGAACCATGCACCTACTTGCTGGTCTGGTCATTGTGAGCTTAATTTTATTCAAAGTAACCTTTCAAATGGAAAAAAAAAAAATATAGATATATATATAATTTTGGTTCTGTTTAAACTCCTGGGATTAACACACTGTTCTCCATAAAGAGGATTGACATTAATAAGACTACTTGTTAAGGAAATCTAGCCGACATCTTCAGGGCTTGTTATTTTTCCAAGCAAATGCTAGCTATAAGACTTTCCACTGTAAAGCCTGACAGCATCATAATGCTTTTATATTACACTTTCCAGTTGGCTAAATTTCATTATGCAGTTTGGGCATATAAATCAGTGAAGCTGAATTGAAGGACATGGTCTTTACAGGACGACACTAGCAGAGAATTTGGCCCTTGAGTTCCAGTTACCAAGATACCAGCTTCTATACATGTAAAGGTCCCCACAAAAAGCGGTGGGACTGCTTACATGTTTTGGTTAGGCATGTGCTTCCTTGTCTTAGCAGAGAAAAAATTCTGATTGGACAAAACAAAGGTTTGGGAATTAACCGAAAACGTATTTGTTTTAAAATGGATAATTGGAACTGCAGATGTGAAAACTGCTATATATTGTGGTAAGTTTGCACAGATGGTATGGCAAGGCATACATCATGTATTACTCCTTTCCAGAGCTGGTAAAAAGGCAGTATATTTTTTCCAGGAAAATATTTGAATGAAGCCAGAAATGTCTTTGATTTCCCAAGTAACTGAGATGCCACTATTAAGGATGTTTTTGGACACACTAGTCCAAAGATGATCTCTCTAGTTAACCAAAAGTAGGCAGTGAAAATCTGAGGATTGCAGTCATCCAGAAGCAATCACTGAGACAGAGATCTATTTACAGGGAAGGGGGATAAGAAAAAGAAAAGGAGAAGATTTGTGGAGGAGTTAATAAGGGTTTTTTCTGTGCATTGATAATTTAAAGGCTGCTTTAGCTGTCCTCTGCCAGTTATGAGTTGCTCTTACACAAAAGTTGATCCCACAGTTTTGGTTCCATTTTAGGAGCTGATAGAGGTGTCAAAGATGGTATCTGGAGCAGCAAGAGAGGCAGGTTTACATCAGGTATGACAGCGTGAGTGCTCTCCAGTGTGCTCTCCCACTAAAATTGTAGAATGCTTACTATTTTTGGAGGTCTGACTCCCCTAACCATGCATTGTCTTGCCAGAGACAATGATAGTTGCAGGATTACCTGAAATGAAGGTTTAAAAATAAAGCCATGACTAATTCATTGTGTGGTTCAACTAGTCATGTGTCCACCAAATGGAACAATGCAGCTGTAATCTCAGACATTTTGTTCTTTGACCATGAAAACAACAGGATGATGTGGCCACACAAGATACCTTAACTCACTATTATTATACATTCCCTAGAAGGTCTTGTAAGAATTACTCTACCTGTAGACTTTCTCTAAGAAGTGCATTCAGTATATAAACTGCCCCTGTTTACCCTGCTCATTGCCACTAAAATGTCCTTACTGGTTCACCCAGAGAGATTTTGGATGCCCCATCTCTGGAAATGTTTGAGGCAAATGATCAACAAAGCTATTAAAGGAGTCTACATGGTTCAAACAGGAGGGGAAGATGGAGTGAAAGCTCCTCTGGACCCAGGCCCAGAGGAAAGCCAAAGTACAGGGGTTGAATTAAAACCTTTGGATAAGCTGAGACACATGAAGTCACACCAAAGTGAAACAGAAATACAGATTTTTAACTTTTAGTAGAAATCTATGCTAAGTGCTTTAAACATTGAAAAGCTGCAGCAGAGACCTTAAACATAGTTCTTGCTGCAGCAGTGTTACCTTTTCACAGAATTCTTTACTTTAGACAAAACATAGATGGAACTATACTGTTCACATTTTTTAGATAGAGCGTTCACATAAACTATAAGAGCTGATAGAAACTATATAAGCAAACCTGTGTAATATCTAAGTAACACTTGTGTAACATTTACAACTATTAGAATTAGACCCGGACAGGTTAAGAAAAGAAAAACTAGAATCGTGTGTTAATTTCATTGGTCAACTAACAAATATAATCCACACTTTTGTAAATTTAGAGAAGAAGAAGCAGCAGTTTTCTACTTGCTGTTTGCCTGCTGCTGCTGCTGTTACTGCTTGGCCGTATCATGTAACCCCTTCGAACTCTGCCTTCAGAAAACTATGAGACCAGCTATGAGGTTGGATGGGGCCTGGATCAACATGGTCTGATGGAAGGTGTCCCTGTCCATAGCAGAGGAGGCTGGACCAGATGGTCTTTGAAGTCTCTTCCAACCCAAACTATTCTATGGTTCATGTTGCAGAAACCATCACTAAAGCTTTTTGCAGGTGTGACATCCACCTAGCTTGTGATTCATGTTTTGAGATTGTGTGGCTGCAATCTTTTGTCAAGTGTGTCAGGTTGTGAAGAAACTGCTGCACTCACTGCAGCATCCCAACAAAAATAGCCATTATGTTTCGTATGTCTTTACATTTGCATAAGAAATCACTGACAATCAAATTGTATCCTTGAGCAAAACATGACGTGAACAATTTGATTGGCCTGCAGGGCATGCACCACATCTGCTCCATTACGGAAGGTGCTAAAACGGGTGGGATAGAGTGAGCATATTTGGCAATTTTATGGTAAGAGGAGCTCATTCTAAACTCCACTTGTAGGCTATCTGCTGACAGATACACCATCTCTGTGGGAAAAAAATTGGGCATGGCATTTCTCTTCTGGCATCTATCTGCCCTTGGTTCCACTTGTATTCCCACTAGTTTGTCTCGTCCCCATTTTGTCTTCTCAAGAGCCAAGGGTGTGGAACAGACTTTACAAAGGGCTGAAACATGCAGCCCTCTGTAGTTCTCTCTCTGGTGTGGGTTTTTTTGCAGCAGATGTTTACATCCGTGGACCCTGTTTTCATTTCCTCACGATTATGGGTATACATATGCACCACAGTGCATTACCTTTGCCTTTCTGATCTGGAGAACCACGTCTCCTTCTGGCCATTCTCAGGAACATAAAAACATACTTACATACACAGACACATCTGCTGTAAAGCCCAACCAGTGAAATTACCTCACCCAGACACTAGAAGTACCAAAAAGGAAGAAGTAGATGATGATTTCTTCAGGCAACAGGAAGAAGCCTCATGTTCACAGGCCCTGTTGCTCACGAGGGAACTTCAGCCACCACAATAACCGCTGGAGGGACAACAGAGATGAGCACAATTGATCCAGTGATCCAGGAGGTCTGTGGAGTGCAGTAACGACAGTTTTCTAACACAGGTGATTAAGGAGATGACAAGGGGAGTCACTCCTCTGCACTTTGTACTCAAACAAGAAAGGTTTTACTGGTTGAGGATGTAAAGTTTGGGGTAGCTTCTTCTCAGTGGTTCCCTGTGAAAGAAGAGACAATGGGCACAAATTGTAATACAAGAAACTCCACGTTTTTTTTCTTTTACTTTTTTTTTTTTTCTTTTTTTTTTTTTAACTGAGAGGATGGTCAAACACTTGGTATTTGCCCAGAAAGGTCGTGGAATCTCCATCTTGGGAGGAATACAAAATCTAACTGGACAGAGCTGGGAGCAACCTGCTGTAAATGGTTACTCTACTTTGAGCAGGAGGGAAGCAGTAGAAAGACTCATGTAAGAGTGATGGAGAAAAGGAAATATTTGGATTGTATTGGATCCAGCGTAGCAGTAGAAGGAAGCACGTATCAATTTCAAAGTCAAAGCAGAAGGACAGTAAAATAGGGAAAAGCAAGAATGTCCTAGCGTACTGCCCATCCTTTCTAAGCAATAAAACATTAGATAGCAGCTCTTTTCCAAAGAGAAATATGGCATATATGGGTTGGAAGGAGGTAGTGAGAAGGGGCCAGTCCAGGGCCAGTATTGTTCTGCTATCTGTGCTGTATGCTGTCATCTGTAGATTCCTACCTTGCTCCCAACGTGGTTTCTCACATGCCATATGTGCTGTATGGACTGGTAGGACTTCATGCTTCTTCCCTGCTCCTCACCACCTCTCTCTTGCTTTGGAACTACTGTGACCTTAGGGCCCCATGGTAGCATCTCCTCTCCTCATCATGACCTGACAGCATTGTCCAGCTGGCCCCAGTACCTGCTGGACTGCAGAGACATGGAGCAGTCACATGTGGTACAGCACTAGAGGAACTTACTCCCTTTGCCTCTGTGTCTGCACATATCTCTTCAAACTTGTACGACAGTGCCCTTATGCCATCTTAAACTCTTTGTATTCTGCTGGTATTGGCTGGGTATGTCAGGCCTGAGCTGGTTTAATGGTCATGGATACTTTTTAACTTGAGGGAGGACATGTCTTAAACAAAGAAAACCGAAAAACAGCTGAACATGATTATATCCCTGTTTGGAAAAGCCCGGGAAACCATCCCTAGGGTAACAAGGAAAAGAGGTCACCGAAGAAATACTGCAACCTATGGTAAGAATGCGAGAAGGGTTGAGGTATCTGAAGCGTAGGAGCTGTTGACAAGGAAAACTGGAGGCTTTTTAAAGAAAAGAGAAACCGTGTCAAGGAATTCTGCCTGTTTTGCCACAGGTACCTTTCTGAAAAAACTAAAGCACTGCTACAGGAAAGGGCTTAGGGTGACACCAGCAGGGGCAACTTGCGTGCCTAGGGGAAATGATCAGCATTAAATGCAGTTAAAGAAACTGCGTAATGTTTTTTCTTGCTGCAAATGAAAAGTTAATGCCAATTATAAGGTAGTAGAAAGGCAGGAAAGTAGCATCTCTGTGGGTTTAAAGACTTAAAAGATTTAACACGTGGAGAACAAGGTGAAGACTCTAACCCAGACAGCAGCCCAGAACTGAGAGTCAAAGGGAAGGGAGGTCTAAGATCTTTCGAATTCATTCAGTTTTGTTTGTCTAAGATATTTCAGCAGCTCAACAGCCTGTAGAGCAGCCTTAAGTGCAAATGCACGTAAGTCTTTATGGATTTCTGTGGAAATGTTCTGTGAATACAGTCACTAAAGGATGCATGCTTGAAAACCATTGCTTCATTCAGTTAATGCCTATTTCTTGAAGTATTAAGAAATTACATATCAGAAATACCAATAAAATAAAATGGATGGATGTGGTATGAGAGAAAGGACAGTTGAAGTGGAGGTCAGGGTCTAGTGTAAAGAGGGAGAGAACTGTGTGTGCCAAAGGAGCTGTTGACTGGAACTGTGCCAGGAAAGACACTGGAGAATTTACGCTGTACAGACAAAGATGATCTTTCTTTCTGCCCACAGCTAGTCTGTTAACAGCTTGCAAGATCACAGTAGACATGAGAAAGAAATAATTTTAAAAGATCCCAGAAACACTGAATTGAAAGCAAGGAAGTGAATGTTTATGAGAAACATTTATGAGAATATTAACTCTTGGCAATGTAGGCATCCCTTTCAAGCTGAATGGGAGGAATAGGGTTTAAAGGGTTATAAGGAACCACTTAAAAATTCATGCCAAGATACAGCCTAATGGGAGCAACAGAGTACTGAAAAATATTCCTGAGAGTATTGGTTGCATCCTTGTTTCATGTGTGTAGAGTAAATAAAAAAAGATATTTAGTAGGAATGACAAAGAAGACATCAGGTGAAAAATGCACTCACACAAATCTGTCAACAGTCATTTATTTATTATGACTCAAATAATGAAGCCCTAGTGAAATATTTTCTCAGGTTTTATTTCCTTTATTCTGGAAATATTGACTGACGAAGGTGTTGTGGTTTGACACTGGCCCAATGCCAGGCCCCCACGAGAGCCTCTCACTCACCCTCCCCTGCCACAGCTGGGCAGAGGAGGGAAAAGGAAAAAAATTAACGAAGGCTTCATGACTGAGATAAGGACTGGGAGAAACACTTCAAGGGTGAAACAGGCTCAACTTAAGTTGTGAAGTGAATTTTTTGCTAACAGAATCAGAGGCGGATAATGAGAAGTAAAATAAGCCCTTAGAACGCCTT
Source organism: Corvus kubaryi (assembly GCF_017639235.1). Lineage (NCBI taxonomy): Eukaryota > Metazoa > Chordata > Aves > Passeriformes > Corvidae > Corvus > Corvus kubaryi. The sequence goes on from NW_024582056.1 coordinate 21,085,400, forward strand.
CCACCCCCCAGCCCCTCCTTCCTTTCCACCAACAGTGCAGGGGACAGGGCATGGGGGTTTGGTCAGTTCATCACCGAGATTTCCTTCTGCTGTTCTGGGAGAGGAGTCTTCCCCTGTGAGACCGTGGGGTCCCTCCCATGGGGTCCCTCCCATGGGGTCCCTCCCCCCGGGGAGACAGAACTTCCCCGGGGTGGGTCCACTCCCACAAGCAGCAGCCCCACCGCCCCTGCTGCAGCGTGAGCCCCTGCCACGGGCACACAGCCCTCCCAAAACTGCTGCACCGTGGGTCTCTCTCTCCACAGGGTGCAGACCTCCAAGGACAGGCTGCTCCAGCCTGGAAGCAAGGCCCTCTTTCTCCACCAGGTCTTCCACTGGATCACAGCCCCCTCCAGGCATCCACCCGCTCCAGCACGGGCACGTCCCCCACGGGCTGTGGGTGGATCTCTGCATCCCCCGTGGATCCCCATGGGCTGCAGGGGCACAGCTGCTTCACCATGGTCTGTACCACGGCCTGCAGAGGAACCTCGGCTCCGGCCCCTGGAGCACCTCCTCCCCCTCCTTCACTGACCTCGGTGTCACCATGTTGTTTTCCCTCACATGTTCTCACCTCCTCCTCTTCTCTGACCAGAATCCCAAAATCTTGTTACTTTGTTTTGATTTTCTTCTTAAATATGTCATCACAGAGGCGTTACCAACCTCTCTCATTGGCCAGTTTTGGCCAGCAGCATGTCCATCTTCAGAGCCATCAGCCATTGGCTCTGCTGGACATGGTGGGAAGCTTCCAGCAGCTTCCTCACAGGAGCCATCTCTGTGGCCCCCTGCTACCTTAAACCAGGCCGTGCCAAACCAATACATAAGGAAAATGGAAATAAGAAATAATTACTTACAGAATAGTGCCTGCAGTCCCTGTCTGTATGGATATTATGTTGTCTGTATGGACTTTATAAATGTATCTAGTGTATGGGGATTGGAAATTTTCTTTTCCAGAAAAGGAAAGTATTGCTAAGAGCTGTAGAAGATTCTGATGTTGACATTTCAACCTTTTTCATAATTTTTCTTATACTGATATGTAGTAGTGGCATTGCAGAATGGAGATTTAAGAGACGATTTTGGAAAAGAGCAACAAAACTATAGGTTATTTATTGTAAAGACAATATGAAGAAGTTGAAACTATTTAGCTCCCATGCTTCACTACAGAGGAAGAAACAGGCCATGGTCTTTTAAAAGACTTTGTAACTTTTCATGTACATATGTGTATAATTTTCCAGATGCATGCTTTTTTTCCTCGGCAGAATTGCCACGTGTGACACTATGAGCCTGAGGACAATCAGCAAAAAAACTCACTAAAGGCCTCACCTTGTAGCCACCACTCTGTGTTGTAACTTGTCGTAAAAGACTGTAGTGGGTTGAACCTGAGCTGATGGGCAGTCTTTAAGATCAATTACGCTTCTCACAATTTACGTATTTAAACCACACGGAAAGGCGGGAATTGCCTTTTGTCGGAGCTCGCCTGCTGGAAGGTGGGGGGGGCTCCGAGCCTCCCGGCCCGGCCCGGCCCGGCCCGGCCCGGCCGGGCCCGGGCCGGGCCGGGGCCACTGCCCCTTTCCCCCTTTCCCAACACTGTGGCACGGACCCTGGGTCACTGGGGGGGACTGTCCCAGAGCCGCAGGCAGCTCAAACCAGCCATGGACTGCTCACAGCTAAAACCAGCCATGGACTGCCACAGCTAAACCCATCCAGCGCAGCTTCTGGGGACAGGCGGGTCCCTCTCCTCTCCATGTGGAGCCAGCGGAGTCAACGGGAGCTGGCCGAGCCTCCTGTCTGCAGCCAGCACACTTCGTGCTGAACTGAAGAGGACACCACGCAGCCAGCAGCACAGAGGGAGCGAGGCTTTCCCCACCGTAAAGCCTGAACAAGAACACTCTTCAACATGGCGGCGTCAGAGTCAGAGAGAAAGAGAAGTGAGTCCCGTGGGACGGAGCTGAGCATGGCGACGGGAGAAAAGAGGGCGGTGCCGCGATTCTGGCGCGCAGCTTAAAAAACCTTCTTGCATGCCGTGGTAAGAAACTGTAATACCACAAACTGTTTGTCTCTTTAATCCATTTGAAGTACATGGGGGGATGGAGAATCCACGTGTGGCCTGCGAAGATTGTGAAGAGTGCCTATGGCAGGCTATATAGAAGCAGTGAGAGGCATTTAGAGACTTGTGGCGAAGAAAGCCTTTGTGTGCAGGCCAAAATAACTTATCCTTAAAAAGATGAATAACCCTATATGATGGCCCATGTTTTGCAGTGTGAAGGAACTGTGAGATTTTTCATGGAAGAGATGTTCTACACACAGCAGATTGATTGTTTCCGGGTGCATCTGCTGTTGGTGGCAGTTTGGGAACCACGTGCAACTGAAGGAAAACCCTTTTTTCCTTAAGCATAAGAGAGAGACTTTTCAAGAACTGCAACCCTGACTAACATCCCATGTTCTGTTATCCTTTGTGCGACTTGGGTAAAAGGAGAGAAGTGCTGGAAAGGCGGGGGGGGGGGGGGGGGCGGATTTGCTTTAATTTCTTGTTATTTCTCTTTACTTTTAATTCTACTAGTAATAAAACTCTTTCATTGTACTGCAACTATTTAAGGTTTGTGCCTGCTTTGCTTTCTCCTAATTCTTATCTCACAGAAGGAAAACAAGTAAGTAATGAATATTTTGAACCAAACCCACTGCACTTAATTGGTGTTTCTGCCCGGTTTCGAACTCAACCCGCTACAAAGACTATTTCCAAATGCTTACTTTTCTAACATATTCAAGTTAACCTTTTGACTTAAATGTTTTAGGGCTCTTGTGTGTTCGTGTATTTTTTATTAATTTGATGCTTCTTCACCTGCGCTACTCATGTTCTATAAGAAATGGCTCTGCTAAACATCATTTATGTGCATACCCCTGCATCCCTACTGCAAAGGATTCTGTTGAGATCCCCACCACTTAGGAAGAATTTAAATCCACTTTTTAATTTTAATAAAGGGTGTCACTATGCAGTGTTTAATAGGTGGTTTCACTTGAGGCTTTTGAATGATTCACACAGAGACTGAGTTAGAAGAATGAGAAATCAGAGATCATTTTGGTGTCAAAACTCATTTTCTTCTAAGCCTTGAGGGTGCAAAGTATGTGAATGGGCTTTGAGACGGAAATTATTAACTTCTACCTCCTAAGCACAGATTAATAAAATGGATTTTAATTGGGGATTTTGCTACCATCTAGGTAGAAAAATGTGAGCAAAGGGGGGAAAAAGATCTAGAACTGAATTTTGTAAACTAGACTGATACCAATCATTGCAAATATAAACATTCACTGCTTCAGTTTTTAATTTAGCAGCATTAAAGAAACACATTAAAAAGTCGTGCACTTCAGCATCTGGAGCTTGTGTTTTTATATTTCAGAACAATATTCCTGACATACAGTCATAATAAAGCTACATGTCATATACCTGGTAGATATTTTGTGTTTTTACTGGTCTTGGATATGCAATCTTGCATCCAATCCTATTATTTAGCACTAAAATATTATGGGCTGACTATCATTTGTATTTCTGTTCCTCTCTAAGTGTCTGGTTGTGTAAAAGAACTGCAGATTTGGCAGGAGCTTTCATAGACATGGCAGCCTCGATGAGTTCATAATGACTTATAGTGCCCCATATGTGAATTATGCGAAACAGAAGACAGTGGTTCCTTTACTGTCATTTCCTACACTTGCCTCTGCTCACGCAATGTGGCTGTGAAACATTTTCATATTCACAATAGTGTGTTTTGCTTGCATTTTGCAGTCATCTTCCACATGTGTAAATGGAGCAACAAGTGTAAGATTTCTGTGTTTTCAAACTATATCCCTTCCTGCAGATGAAATTTTAAAACATAATAGAAGATGAGGGTATACATGCAGACAAGAAAATGTCTGTGCTTATGATTTTTAAGATATTATGCATTAAAAATGCACACACATTTAACAAGCCCAGTCCTTTTGATATGAAGACGACTTTAGACAGAGAAAATTGTAGATGTAGAAATACTATAGTATGCACTCAAATGAAAGCTTGGCATAGCACCACATAATAAATTAACAAACGCTGTTCATAATGCTTGTTGCAATTAGAGATTGGATTTAACTGCAATGAGTGACATGACCAGATGACATCAGGGGAAAATAAAAGCTCTTTTGTCAATACTCTTGTTTTCTATCTTGCTACTTGTCATTATAAAGTCAATACTAAGTCAAAAGTTTCCATTTAATAGGATGCAAGATCATATTCCCAGTACCCAGCATTTTCTGAAACCTGTATCTCAGTTGTAAATGTGTGTTCACTCTATTCAGAATATTTACGAGTAGTGGTCACCAGTGTACATTCAGTTCTTCCTGCCATAACTGTTCAGATCTGTAGATTTGTAGAGGCTCTTCTGCTTGAATAAACTGGTGTAGTTCATGCAAAATTACACATAACTGAGCCAAACCAACACGTTCTGCTTTAGTTTCCTGTTTGGGTTCAGTTGTGACTGAAGTTTTCTGCTTGTGCCAGTTACAGTTCACTATGTGTAAATGGTGTATACGATGTATATGTATCCTCAGACTCTCCTTTCTGATATGGTCACATAAAAATCTAAAATTTACCATCAACAAGGCCTTTTAAGACTGTAGACAATTACAAAGTGAATCAGTTAAAGAGATTCCATCTGAACATTTACCATTCAGTTTTGAAGAGTGCTTTGCAGGAACTTTTGTGTTGCAGGGTAAAGGCAGAGATCTTTACAGCAAGTCACCCTAGTGGGTAGGGAGAAAGTGGGGAAAAAAAGAGAAAATTTCTGGCCTTATAAATTCTATGATGAGTTGGATGAAGAAGGAAGGCGGGCATTACTTTCTTGGCTATTTTTTAAACTTAATTAATCTGAAACAACTAAAACAAAACCAGCAGTAAGTTTCAAAAGTAGATCACCTTTCAAATGCTAATGTGATTATGAGAATCAAGAACAGCAAATAATTAAAATCAAGGTAAAACATATGTAATACTTTAACACGGTTAACTGAAGCCTGGTGTGGAGCAGCAAGCTGTCATGGTTAATTCATATCCCTCTGGTAGCACACTTTGAGACTGGTTTGGAACATTTTTAAAGATAATGGTTAAAAAGCACCTCATTAACTCCATTACGGGGTTTTTTTCCAAGCAGGTTAGTTTTATTAAATGATAAACATCCAAGTTCTGCCTTGTAAACATGCAATAATATTAAATGACCTATAAAAGGACTAGATGCTGCTTCCAGGTACGGTCTACAGCAAAACCAATGGATAAAAGATTGTCTCAGGGGAAGCACAAGGAGAAGCTATCTGAGACACCCATCTGGGAATGGTTCCTCTGCTTTTCCTCCTTATTCTGCCTCAGTGATAGGAATACAGCAGTGCAATTCCACCTTAAAAAGGGCAGCATTCTCAATAGATATCTTGTCAGTGCAACAGGATGTGTGCATGTGTGGAGGGTTGCCTGGGACAGAGCAGTGATTCTATACACTTGTCAGTGGAGGGGCTCAGAAATTTTGAGCAGAATGTTTTTCAGAAAATGCCAATTAATTCTGTTGTAAATGTTATGTGGGAATGTGTCAGGATTGACTATACTTTGTTTGTTTTGCTTTCAATCAAAACAAAGCCTTCTGATAACTTTTTTATAATCTTGTCATGACAGAATATTTGAATATTTCATTTTGTAACACATTTCATTCAGGATTGTGTTTAATATTATAAACTGGAAGAAAAAAGAGTCAGAATTAAAACTTTTCATCTAAGTTAATCTTAGGTGAATTTAAAAATTGCTTCAATTTAGGACAGGTGAAATTTTAAGGTGTCAGTGTTTTCCAGGAAATGAAAATTCTACTTTCATGAAAAGTATCTGACAGAAGTCTATCTCTCATTGTTTAAAATGAAAGTTTTACAGTTTTCAAAACAAATTAAACATGTAGTTAAATGAGTGGAAATTGCCTGGAAATAATTTTTGGATTTACTTATTTACATATTAAAAAATAATTGAATTTTTAATGTATTAAGTTACTGAAAAGAGTTTTCCAAATGTGCAAACCAATATCTGAATATTTGAGTCCTGTCACTGGGCACTACTGAGAACAGCCTGTTTTTCTTAATTGCCTCCCATCAAGTGTCTACACACATTTATGAGATTCTCTCTGGAATCTTCTCCAGGCTGATGAGTCTCAGCTCTCCTCATATGAGATGCTCCAGTTCCTCTGCCATGTCCACAGCCCTTCACTGGGTTTGTTGTGGTAAGTTCATGTCTCTCCAGTACTGGGGAGCCCAGAAGTGGACGCAGTATTTCAGACATGTCTTCATCAGTATTGGGTAAAAAGAAAAGGTAACACCCTTCAGTCTGCTGGTAATGCTCTTCCTGATGCAGCCCAGAATGCTGTTTGTCACCTCTGTCACTATGGTGTATTGCTGGCTGGCATTCAACTTGTTGTCCAGCAGGACTCCAAGCTCTTTCTGTATAGAGCAGTGCCTCAGAAACTTAGCTCCCAGCGTGTACTGGTGTTCTTGCTCTGCATTGCCAGAACACTGCATTTCCTTTTTCTTATTTCTCTCTGCCCAGTGCCACACTGTATTGATGTTCACTTCCTCCAATTTTATATCATCTCTGAACTTGCTGAGGGTTCACTTTGCCCCATTGTCTAGGTTTTTAATGAAGAGTTTAAACAATATTGGCCTCCTTATTGACCCCTGGGGTACACCACCAGTGAGTTGCCTCCCACTGCACTTTGTGCTATTGATAACCACCCCCTGGGCTTGGCTGTTCAGCCACATTCAATCTACCTCGCTGTCAATTTACTAAACATGTACAATGTCACCTTTTCTGTAAGATTGTTACAGGATTCTGTGCCAAAGGCCTTAACATAGTTGAAGCGAACAACATTCATTATTCTTCCCATCATCTGACAAGGTAGTCCTTTCACTGTAGGAAGGTATCTGCTTGGTTCAGCATGACTTCCACTAGGTAAATCCACGCTGACTACTTCTCATCACCTTGTCCTTCATGTGTTTGGAGAAGGCTTCCAGAATTACTTGCTCCATGATCTTCACAGGGACTGATGTGAGGCTGATCGGCTTGCAGTTCCCCAGATTTTCCTTCTTATACTTCTGGAAATAACATTTGGTTTCTTCAAAGATAGGAGTGATAGCATTTTTTTCATATTTCCTTTACTTTCACGTTTTCCCTTCTGGCATGAACAGACACATAGTATTCCTGTATTCATTTATTCCCTAACTAGATGCACAAGCAAGGCAATGGATTTCCTTGACATATGCACAGTCATTGCTGTAGATTCCTGCTCAAAGTAGTGGGTAGATTAAGAAACAGAATACTCAGGTAGTACTCTGAAAGAGCTTTTTTCTTCACCCTACTTCTGTTTTTAAGGTACATCCAGAGGTTATTTAACTTCTATTATAGACAAGAGAAAGAGAGCCAGAGAGCTTCTCTCTTCCCAGATAAAGGAGTTCTCTGGACCTGTTGGTCTTCGAGCCTACAACTGACCTGGATTGTCTTCCTGGTTGGGCTTAAGAACTACTTTAAGAAAAGTAACTTTAACTAGATCCTGTAATGTAACTGCTCTGTCAAGAGTTCAGTGACATATGCAGCCCAAAAACCACAAGGTTTTTATATTTATGATAGAGACAAGTAATAGAGAGTTTGTTGCTCCATTTAGCACTTTCGCCTACATGTTGGCTCTGAACCAGTCTGTCAGCAATCTGTCTAAGGCTGAAGTCTTTGTCAAGGATAGGAAACAATATGAAGATGTAGAAAACTCCTGCTCATGTGGAAACTTGTAAACAGGCAGAACCAGGACACCAGAGAAATATCTGAATACAACTGTTGAGATAAAACAACAACATCAAACCCCAGAACTATGTCCAGTAACAGTGGGGCATGATTTGATGGAATTTTTTATTTAAATACTTATGGAAAGATAAAGAAAGAAGAAAATAAGCTGAAAATAGAATTGTCGTCTTCTAGACACCACCAGGCTAGATCAGAATAATAAAATATTCCAGATCAAGTCATCTGTTACTCAGACCACATAGTTCTTCTACCCATGGGGAAATTTTAAATATGCAGACATCTGCTGGATGACAGACATTCAAACTTGGTTCATTAAAGTGCAGTTCTACTCTTCAAAGCAGGTAAGTGAGAATGATACTTAAGACCTCCATGTTTTGTGGTCTCTCAAAGGTGACTCTATCAGATTATTTCTGCTTACTGGTTAAAAGATGCTTCTACAATACCAGTACACAAACTTAACCTTATTTCCTTGAGGTAGTCTGAATTTTCTGCTTGTTTGGTATTGCCATGAAAATATTCTCTGCATGATACATTTGCAGTCTAAACTTTTTTAGACATTTTTAAGTAATCAGAAAGAAGGAAACATTGCTGTTGGGGAGGCAGAAGGAGAAACAGAAGCAATTTCTCACTTGCTCTTGCTGTCTTTGATCCTTTGTGGCTCATTTTTTCTGTATCCTTACCAACTCTGATCAATACAAGCAATAGAGGGGACATGGCTAAAACAACCCCTTTGCCTCTTGCCTTTAGAAGCTGATTTCTTGTTACCTTATTCTAGAAGTCACAGCTTAAGCTAATAGTATGAAAAGCAGCCATGAGCAATTGTTTTGTGGAGAGCTGCTGTACAGTCTCCAGAAGACAGTAGTGAAGAAATCTTAATTCTATGCTACAGACCTGAATTGGATCGTAAAAAGAACGTGCTCAGGAGTGAACTATGAAGAAACCACAGTGTTGACCTATGTGGAGGGAAATGAATTAAAATCAAGGGACTTTATCTTGATTCTCCCATCCATTCTGCTTGTTACTTTAACCAGCTAGGTGAGCAAAGTCATTTTTTGAAGTATATATTGCTCTCAATAAGCTTGCAGTTACTTCCACTGTATGTAAAATTAATCAGTGAAAAAGTGCTAGAATCTGTCCTCAAATGTGGATTGGAAAGAGTAGCTATAGTGCCCAGGTAAATAATGCCCAGTTATTGCTCTCATCAGTCAAAATAGCTATATGAGACATATTTTTAAAAGAAAGGGGAGGGGAGGGGAGGGGAGAGGAGGGGAGGGGAGGAAAGGACAAAGGCAAGGAAAGGAAAGGAGAGGAAAGGAAA